>NC_035168.2:4836454-5147165 GCF_001659605.2 Manihot esculenta | reverse complement strand
ACAATTATCCTTAGGGTCAGTCTCAGGATTATGCTAAAAAAGCTAGGCAACAAATGCAATTATGACCATATCTGTAATGCATGCTGACAGTTAAACATGAGCCACAGTATGATTTGAATTGAGTGTAGATATGAAATGGAGAGATAGATGAACAAGCAACCATGACCATAACAGAGATGATAAATTTCAATGTGGATGGAATTTCCATAACTTACTGTTTCCTTACTGCTCTCTGGATTTTCATCTGTTGTTGTAGGTCCAAGAGAATTCTTAATACTGTATGAGAACTTCAAACTATTAATTCTACCGTTTCTCATTTTTTCACCCTCTACAACATTTTCTTTGTTGTCTTGGTGAGACCTTTCCTTGAAGGAGGTCATCTCTTTCCTTAGCTTCTCAAAAAGAGCAGCTGAGGAAGAAAAGACAGTACCAGTTCTTGAAAGCGTTCTACGATTAAAGCCATTCTTTGATTCAGAATTAGGTGAGGAACTACAAGGGGAAACTGAAGATGGCACTAGAACAACAGAAAAGATGCGGTGGGCTCCAATTCGTATTTCATGGTCAGGATGGAGCATAACTGGGATTAACTGATGAAATAAAGTCTCGGGGAATGCCTGAAAAATAGAAGAACCATGTATAAAAATAAGCCACGAAAAAAAAAGGTAGGCAATAAACTTGCACAATAAAAAGCAAGATGTTGCTACTTGCCTTGTTTTGATACATCAAATTTGGTATTGAAGCTGCAATTTGAGCAGTTCGATAAACTGTTGAAATTGTTGTTTTGCTTATAACTGTAATTGTAGATATATTCTCCAACATCACAGCCATAACATCAAGGATCGGGCCCGCATCTCCAACCTGTTTACCAGTAGCATCCAGTTTTTATGTCTTTGAAAATCCAGTAATAACCAACACCAGAAAATTTTTTTCTACTACACAGGCATATCCGTTAATCCTGGTTCCATATAAAAATACATGAAAGGAGCAAAATAAGAACGGTTGGATTGCAACATTAAATAGCATAGTCACTTCAACATGTAAAACAACTCAACCTCTTGTATAAACCCATTTTCAAAATGAATTAATGTGTAATATTCTTATCACTCTCTCCAAATTTAATATAGTATCAGAGGTTGATCCGAATCTAGTGTGTAAAACAACACCATTACTTATAGAATCCGTATTAGAAATGAATTAATGTCTAACATACACAGAATTCTCCTCAATTTTTAACAACATATTTGAAATAATGAAAATGAGAAACAATTCAAAACCTAAGCGTCACAATTTCAGATCAAAGCACATAATAATGAAGTAATTTAGCAAGAAAATGTTTCAAAACAACTGGAAATGAGAGTCACCTTAGACGTTAATTCTACAAGGCATTTATCCACCGCTTCTCTAAAGGTTTTGTTCCATTGTTTTACGTCAGCTCCCAGATCTGTATCATCAAGTGAGCAATGTATGCTCTTCCGCAAATGCCTCATAAGATCACTCACTGCACCGATTATTGCAACAGAAGATTCAACCTTTGCATTTTTAGCAAGAGAGGTTGTAACCTCAACAATCTCGAGCTGCATGTCAGGTTCTTTAAGGACATTTTTGTGATCAAGATGCTTAATCAGTGTGGACAGCAGAACGTGTGGATTTTGCCCTTTGAATACACACAGAGGAAATAATAAGGGCTTGGTTAGTCAATTATCAAGCAATGACTAAAATCAAAGAATTTTAAAACAGAACATTCTGTGTTTAAAAATTTGGAAATTGAAGTAAAATTTTATATTTTTACAAATTCTTTCAGGGTCAATTTTTTTTTTTATAAAAATATCAAAATTAATAAGTGTGTACTGGATCTTACACAGTCAAAAGTGAGCTCGTGAGGCAGGTTAAGAGAGTTTATCCTATCCAAAACTAATGTGGGAATTTACAGATTCTTCACTCACCAGAATCGTCCATTAAAAACTGCATATCTTTTAAGACTGGGAAAGCAAGACCATAGTCAAGAGACCAGAGATTTGAACAATCAAAGTAGCGGAACACAGACTCCAATACACGCCGAATGTTTGTGACCTCCATGCCTAGCTGGGCCATGTTATGCAAGCACACGCCGGACCAAAATGTGGGATTACAAGCATCTTCCCTGCAAAAAATCGAATGACTCGTCAATAGACTTCAGCTCATTCGCACTAGAGTTTTCTCGGAGCTGTGACGTCTCGACTCCTAAGTTCAAGTACCCGTCGGAACAATTATAAAAATAGTTTACATATTTAAAGGAGTGCCAAGAGATTACGCTGTCACATTTACTTCTCCTTTTTCATTTACAATTGTTCTCCAAGAAGGAATCCTTCTGATTACTTCAGCTGAACTGTCTTGAATTGGATGGCCTTCATTTTTTAGCACTTCTTGTACCCACTTATCCTGAGGACCTTCCTTGTCTGTGTCCACGTTCTCACAATTTTTCTTAATATCTCCACAGTCTTCCAGCTTTTGATCTCCATAGTTTTCCAATACAACTGAAACTATCTGTTCAATCATATGAATTGTATATTAGTTACATAAACTAACCAATGTTACTTAATAAAGTTATGTAAAGCATATATAATGAGACATCAAATGAATTCAATAATATAAGATTTGCTTACATTGTCAAACTCCACCGAAATATGGGAGTGTTCACCCATAAACCAAACCTATACACACACCAAAAAGAAAAGAAAAAAATTCCTTGCAGTGTTAGAATGATTAAGAAAGTATCTATAATGATGTAAGAGATTCCTTTTGGTATATATCATCTGCTATCCAAAGACCACTTGCTCAATTAATTCGAATCCGTGCCAAATATGTTCTAAAGTATTTCGTACTTAAAGTTACTGTATAAACCCAAAATTATAAGCACACATGTATTACAATTCTCAAGACATTCATTTAAGTAGAGTCTAAAATAGTTACATTTTTTTTTTCTGTATATAACTGTACTAACATTGTCAAAGCAAGATCAAAGCAGCTTCTATTCCTAAGGCCAAGCTTAGCTACTTAGATGCAACAACCCAATAATCAGAGAGCATTTGTCTTAACTTATAAATTAGTTAAACTCTCAAAATAAAATTATAGTAGTGACATGTAAGGAATACCATGGAAGAAAGGGCTTGCAGTGATGCTGAACGTAGACCTCGTGCCCTTTTAACTTCTCCCACTTCTTGAGCTAATTGACACAGCTTTGGAACAAATCCTTCTAAATTAAACATATAAGTTCCATCAATCTGTCAAAAAAACTTTTATTTAGAAGAAATGAGTTTAAGGCTTCCCATTGGAGAAATCAGAAGCTTAACATATATAATATGATAAAAAGTCAGTAAGCTTATTTGACATTTTAATAATGATCCAAAAACAAATTTAGGCAGAAACTTGAAATTTGATATATTTGACTTTCATTGTATAGTTTAGGAGTATTTTGGCTTTTTTAGCCCATATTTTATGTAGCAGCGGAAGCTAAACATAACAACTTTTACTTTGTGGTTAAAATAAAAAATTTCACAAAAATTTTATTAAATTGATTTATTTTATAAATTAATTTTTTTTAACTTGAAAAAAATGGTATTATGATTTTGTTAGAATTTCATCTGAATTCCATTTTTATAAATGAATCGTTTCAAACAAATGTAGCGGGCACTGAATAGCACTAACCTGATTATTAACAAAGTCAAAGAGAGCCTCACATCCTATAATTTGTAGTTCGTCCTGCCGTGTTTGATCCAATAGAATATGCATGACGCTGAGTAAGCTACTTGCAAACAGAGGCCTGTGAAATACTCCCATATTCATAAGCAGCCACATGATGTGGAGGAAGAGAGAAAAGCAGAATAAAGAAAACAAAACAAAACAAGTAGGCCAATTTTAATAGTTGATATTTGAGTCTAGCTAGAAAGCAAAAAAAAGAAAAGCTATATGTTGAGTTATATTCTTTTATTTATTGAAAGAATTAAATGTAGCCCATCTAAATTAGTTAATAGCTCAATTTATGCTAAAATTAAAAAATTTTGGGCTAAATTTATTGATAGGTTAATTTTTTGGGTTTCTTTATTTTGGAGCTTAAATTGAAAATTTTGGATGGCTAAATTGAACTTTTCCAATAGATACAAGAGTGAAATCCAACACTAATCCAGGAAGAAGCTGTATGCAAACAAAAAAGAGTCAACTTTTTAGCATACATGTCCTTGTAATTTTTTTAATTATCAATTAAGAAAATTTATTCCTTTTTTATTCATCAAATATCATTCCAAATTTATTTTACAATTTGCAGAAGATTAATCTTTTTAGGATTTATGATTGTTTCTATCAATAATGTCTTCTACAAATATCCAACCTGAGTTTTTCTCTTAGGACTGCAATCAGTTTTATTACTGCACTCAAAACATATTGATATTTACATTGACGAGGAGTGATTTGTACTCAATTTTGAAATATCCAAAGATTTTATTTTATTTTTTTAAATTTAAGTCAAATAACCAAAAAAATCCAAACATCTATGTGCAGTTTCAATTTTAACCTTACTTCAATAAAAATTAAAAATTTTAACAAACTGGTTCAACTTGAAATATTTATATAAAATTATGAATTGATGCAAGAATTTGACTTTTTTTTTTTTTAATTAAAAAGGCAGGTAACAAATGAGTCCATAATCTAACAAAATATTTGCTAACAATTGGATATCTATGATAGTATGTTAAGTTCTAATTTTACACAAAATACGAATAAAGGCATAAAAATAGAAGAAGAATGAACTCACATTTGCTCCTTACAAGATATCAGCAATTTCTTGTAAATGCACATCACAATTTTTGCAGATTGATAGTTCTCATTCCTCAATTCCTTGTAACATCTTTGTTCTAGCGAATCTGCCATCTGATCAGCAAATCAATGATTTCCATTTACCAAAAAAATATGAAAATTGCATCAGTGGAGATAACTTCAATAATATTATCAGCAAACAGTCCACTGAAAGGGCTTGATTGAAATTGTTAATATTGTCATCTTATAATTATTTTTTTTTTGAAAATGGGCTGGATCGAATTTATTTTGTTTAAATAGTATTAGAGTTTTTCCTATCGATATTATTATCTTATCAGTGATAATAAAGAAAATTATCAAATATTAGCTAAGTAATGCGTGGAAATCTATAACTTAAAATTTTGAAAAATACTTTCACATTTTTTATTTTCTTTCAATAATATTTATTGTTCATGTAATTAGAGAAAAATATTCACTGCAGATATTTCAACCAGTACCGTCCATAGATTTGGTTTTTAAATGATTAATAATTCTTTAATTAAGAACCACCAACTGGTTTTCCACCAAGATTTTAGTGTTTCATTACTAGTTTATGATTAAAATTATTCTTAGATTTCACAATCCATTTCCCTTAATGCAAGATAAATTGGCATTTGATATTATGCTAAAGATCAGATTATGCAATTAATTCAATTGTCCAAACATAAAATAGAGATGATTTTTTTTTTCTTTGTTTTTTTTGAAACAATACTAATAGCAAATTAATACCTTTGGGATGCGCAAAGGATTTTTAGCAGCATATTCACATAGTTTTCCTATCATCCGTTCATTTGGTCCATCTCCCTGCCATTCAATTTTTATAACACAAAATTGATAAACAATGATGTACTTCAAGGTTGAACAAAAATGAAAATTGATATGCATTATGCTGTTTTTAGTTGACCAGCTTATAAATTAAGTCAAACACTTTTTTTTATTTTATTTAAAAAAAAAACAGAAAAATGACTTAAAAGGAAATACTTTTGCATATTAAAAACATATTTAGTTTGTAAAAAAAATTTGTATTTAGAAAATATTTTTTTAAAAAATTATTTTTCAATAAAGTAATTTTATTTTTCATTAGTTACAATGTTAAAGAACAAATAATGTTAATAAGAAAAACAGTCTAATAGTGTTACGAGACTTTTTCTTTCTTTTTTTTTTTTTTAAAAATGGCTCTTATAATTGTTTAATTTTTTTTTAATTTAAAAAATATTTTCTAGTCACTAATTTCCTTAAGTGCCCAAATACTATAAAATAAAAAAAAAATCTTAGAAAAATATTATCTGTGGAATAAATATAAGATCTTCATAAGAGATTGATCAGATTCTCAATCCGAAAAATCTCAGAGTCCAATGATGCAGAAAGTAAACTAAATTTAGTGTTTGAATGCCCAATAATACTCATTATTTATGCATTTAGTTTAGTTTTTATGTTAGAAAGATTAAAACTACTATTACAATTCTAAAAATAACTTTTCCATAATTTTCAAAAGTATTTAGCTATTTAAAATTAATTTTTATATGTATTAAAAATAATTTTAAAATGAAAATAACAATCAAAATCATGACTTTGCATTTGGAAGATAATTCATTTTCAATATACGCAAAGTACTTTTAAATATCTAGGCACCTGCAGAAAATCTGAAAACATATTTTTGAAATTCTTAAAATATTACTTCAAAAAGATTACTTTATCATATTTTTAAACTCAAATTATTTCTATATAAAAATAAATATGTTTACATTAGAAAAATCAAGAATATTCTTAAGATTGAAAAAAAAATAGCTTATCATAATTTTTGAAGTGTCTTGCTATTTACAATTACTTTTTTGCATATTAGAAAATTAATTAAAAATTAAAATAAAGTTAAGTATCATGCGATGTCTCAAAATCCCGACTCTAGCTCCTTCACCTGGTCAATATTTATCCTTGTTAGAGAAATAAAATTTCCTTCAAGAATAACGACTTATTTCAAACCCGCTCCGCCCTATACTTGATCACTTTTTATTGATCTCGCTCTGTTTGGATTTTATATGGAGTGAGGAGGGGTGAAGTTCTTTCTGGAACATTAATATTTTGTTTTTGTTTTTATTTTTATGAAAAAAATATTAGTTTTATATATTTAAATATATAAATATTTTATAATTAAATAAATTACACTTTAATTTTTAAATTTTAATATTAATGAATTAATTTTTATATTTTTAAAATTAAATATTTAAATTTTTATATAATTAATTTATCTACCTTGCATTTATAATTTCGTTAATCAACCGGTTAAATAAAAAATAAATATTTTAAATACCTAAATACCTAAAATATTCTCATAAACACTTAAATATTTTCTAATACAGTGGATAATTTTATATTATATAAACTACACTTTTATTCTTAAATTTTAGCGTAAGTGATGGATCGGTTCTTATATTTTTAAAATTAAAACTTTAAATCTTTCTCCATTATAAATATTGGTTCAAAACTAGTGAATGAAATTATAATTTATTTTTAAAATACTTTTTATAAAAATTTAAAATATACTTTTTATAGATAAAAGTTAATAAGAATTTAAGTATTATTTCGAATAAAAATATGAAGGATTAAAATGTTTAAATCATAATAGATGAAAACAGACTAATTATAGAGGGATTTAAGTGTACGTTTTTTAAAATATAAAAATCGATTCATTAATTATGTTAAAATTCAAAGACTCAAGTCTAATTTATCTATTTAAAAAAGGTAATACCGATATTTTTATAATTTTAATGACAAAAATGAATAAAAGAATTCTAATTTGAACGGAGAGAGATTTAAATATTCAATTTTAAAAATAAACGAATTGATAGGTTAATTATGCTAAAATTTAAAGATTAAAGTGTAATTTATTTTTTATAATTTAATATATATATATATATATATATTATTTTTATTATTTTATTTTATTTTGTCTTCTAATGTTACTTTAAATTATTTCACTTGAGTTCTACATTGGTTGTATTCAGAGGACTGACCTTAATTTAATAAATTTTCCTGAATATTTATATAAAATGATATTAATTTTTTTTAAAAATTACATTTCTAATATATAATTTATTTTTAATAAACATATATATTTATATTGATAAATTAAAATAAAAAGGCTCATGGCAACTCATCCGGCCGAAGCCCCAACCCCAAATCTAAACCTGGTGGAGATGGAGGGTTGATACCACCCTACTGCAATCCTAACCAACTCTACTAATGCTAACAAAATAGCTTCAGAAATAGTTTGGTTCCAAACCCGTAATTGCATTGTATAAATTAATTAAAATACAAAAATGAAAGTAAAACATTAGCAAATATATTATTTATAAGATAAATAAATATAAAAAAAAATTTTAAATGTACCCGATTCATTTTTAAGAATTTATTTATGTATCGAATTCAATAATCGATCAGAGTAGAATAAATATTTTTTGAAAAATAAAAAACAAAAAAGCATACAAAACTTAAAAGATTATACTAACCTGGTTTCGAGGAAAAATACCAGCCATAATTTTCTTGTACCTCTTGATTGGTTGTCTAGACCTTGTCCTCATTGCAGGGCAAAAGAAACAAAGGCTATCGCATGCAGGAAACACATGCCTCGAGAGGCAACCAGAAATTGCGCTCATTTGCAGATTTCAGAAAACAAATATACAAAATTCCAAATGAATCGATCGACTTCGACTTCCCTCAAAATGTTTTCTTTCTTTCCCTTCTAAACCAAACAAAGTTAGGTTTTGGCATCAAGAAGGGAAAGAAAGTGTCTAAACTCAAATTGGCAGGCCTCGAATTTGAACTACCAGCCTGTAATCAACATTTTGCAATCACTAAATAATGCAGATTACATGCTCGATGATATTCCGCTATTTAAACTGAAAAAGAAAAAAGGAATTGCCCGATGAACACTAATACCGATGAGCAACCAAAACAACCTAAATTGCAAATGATCCTATAAAAATGAAAGAAATGAAGGAAGAATCAAATCCTAATAATTATTTACACGAATAATCCTACAACTAATAAAATAGAAAGGGAAAAAAAGGTAAAAATTGAAGCAAAGTATGATGAAGATGGAGAAAATTTTTGAAAAGCATGGAATTGAAAAGATTTTACCTCTAGATTCAGAACCAAGGAGAGCTTACCAGATGCTGGAATAGCTCTAGGCCATGCAAATGAGGCAGCCATTATTCAGTAATTTTTAGACACTGCTAAATTTAATGAGACTATCTTTCTCTCTCCTCCAAAATTGAGGAAACTTATTTATATTTAAAATAACATTTTCTATGGTTACTTAATTTTAATCCAATAGTAATATTGATAAAATTATAAATACTAAAATTATATTTTCTTGCACTAAAACATTTTTTAAATTAATATTTTTTTAGCATTTGTAATGAATATAATTTATTTTTTTATTTAAGTGTATAATTTACTTTTTCTTTTAAATCAGTATTTTTTTTTATAATTAGGCAAAAAGATATTGCTTTTTTTTTTCATTAAGTTAGTAAATTTGTATTTATTATTAATTACTTTTAGGAAAAGATATAAAAAATGTTTGATGGTGGAATCATCATTTTTTGCAACCTCTTAAATTATCTATAAAGTTGTGAAATTTTAAATAAAGTTATATATTTAAAATGTGGAATATTTGATGATTGATATTTTGTGTATTGTTTTATTCTATTAATATTTTTATCTAATATTATTGAAAAAATATTATTTATATTTATTGTTTATAAAAAAAATTTGTATTAAATTAATAATTTTTTTTATATTAATGTGGTTGAAAATAGAGTTAAACTGGGATTTATCCATCTATAAAAGAGAAAGTGAGATGGCGCCACTCTAAAATTCAAGTCAATAAATTGATAGAAAGGAGCGTGTGTAATATATTACTTTTTGTGTTTATATGGTGCACAAGTAAGAAAATGGAGTTAGTTATTGAATCTCTTGAAAATCCGAATGGTATCGACTAGTAGATAATGAATTCCATAATTATAAGTATATTAGAAATTTACTAGATTATATTCGCTAGCGGTTCGTAAGAAAAGGACAAATTTTAGTGAAATACCGAATTTCATCGAGTGTTATGATGTCTGATTTTTTTTTCTTTATAAATAAGACATATGCGACTATTTGTCAAAATTTTAAAAATGTAAAAATAGATAAAATATTATTTCGGTTGTTGGATTGGAACTTATCTGTCTTATTAGAAGAAGGACGAATTTGATACAAGCTAGTGAGCTACAAGAGATTAAAAAAAAATGTTAGACAATATTACCAAATTAATTTAGAAATATTATTTTATTATTTAATTTGTGATGTTTCATAACATCTCCTAAAGAAAATCGCGAACTATCACGGCGATGTAGGGTCACGTGACAAGAATCAGACACGTAGAAAAGATTGTCTATTTTGAAGAAGAAAAATCCGGATACCACGAACACATGGATTATAACCAAAGGACTTGCCCTTTCCTCATTAAGGCGAGACTTGACACGGAGTTACCGTTGTCAAGGACAGTCCAGTATATCTCTATTACGCCTGTAATCGCAGGATTCCTACTTGTTAGCCGATAATGTCCCGTATCAAGCAGACGGTCACATCACCGCCGGATTATCAAAAAAATATCATATTCATCTCTACCTCTAGCAGTATAAAAAGGAGGAGCATCATAGAGATAAATGTACGCTATTCTCTAAAACTACTATTGCTCTGAGTAATCCATTATATTGTCTCTATTCTCCATATACTAACTTGAGCGTAGGAATGGCTGCCGTGGACACCCACCACCGCCTCACGTTTTCTTCCTTGTAGGTTATAACCAATCACAATACTGTTCTATTTCGGCCACATCATCCATCTCATCTCAGGCACATGGGCACCCACCATCGCCTCATGTTTTCTCCCTTACAAGTTCTAGCCAATTACAGCGCAGTTCTATTTCGACCACGTAATTAATTTAATCTCAGACGCATTATTTGGTTTCGTTGCCAAGAAACTCCATCGAATCCTCTTTATTTGGATTACGATCGGTTTCTAATTCCTTCTCTCTTTCTTCACTCTCAAAATGGCTGGTAGTCCTAGAGCAGCTGTAAATATTGCTACCAATGAGGGAGTCATTGTTCCTCTGCCCTGGACAACATAAAAAACACACCCCTAGTGGTCAATGAAACAGACCTCAATAATTTAAACAACGAACGGATACTTCAATATATCCAAAGGCTGCAGGCTACGCCGAGTAGTATAAGGCTCGAGAAGAGGTATCAAAGATGGACCTTGGAAGAAGGGATGAAGCCTCTGTAGACACCTCAAGGGCCCAAACAGAAGTGGCCAGATTGCGGCCCAAAGGAAAGGTCGACTCTGAAGATGAATTGGACGAAGCTCCAAAAGGAGTGGATTGGAAGCTAGTACAGGCCATACAAAGATACTAAAAGAAATAGGAAGAGGATTTTAGTTTAAACGGTGTCTCGCCTCTTTTAGAAGAAAGATTAGCAGAAACCTTTCTCACCAAGTTTAAACTACTTAGCTTAGACAAGTACAATGAAATGGCAGATCCCAGAAGCCATCTGGCCATCTTTAGGATGACCATGCAACTTCAAGATATCAATGACTTTGTATTATGCCGAGTGTTTTCGTCAACACTCACTGATTTGGCTTAGAAATGATACCAATACCTAAACTCAGGTTTAATCTAAAATTTTACACAGTTAGATACGATATTCAAATCCAGATTTATTACTTGCATACCTCCCAAAAAGCTTTCCTTTGATCTGCCAAAGATCCGCCAGAGAGAGAGTGAGTCTTTAAGGAGTTCTATTTTTCGTTTCAATGTTGAAACCATACAGGTGGAAGAGTTGAATCATGAGATAGCATGTGAGGCATTGAAGAAAGGAATTCGCAATGTCAAATTTATTGATTCCTTAATTAAAAATCTGGCCGAGACGTACTAACAGTTAATAGACAAATGAAGACAAAAGGGCAAATCAAAAGCAAAGTCAAAAGCCCGAGAGACGAGCCTATGAAGGAGATAACAGGAGCTACCCCATCTCGCGAAGGAAGGACGAACAGAGTAAGTATAAGAATTACTCTGCTAAGTGATTCACAAACTCGGATCTTCATGTGGATCAGGAAAAATGATAAAGAAAATCAGGTGACTTCCCAAGCTCAATCTCGAGAAGGTAGAAAAACAAGGCAAGACTAAGTATTATCGCTTTCATGAAGATCATGGCCACACAACAGAAGAATATCAATAACTAAAGGACGAGATAGGCTAATAAGGGATGACACCCTCTGAAAATTCACGAGTTAAGGCCATAAGGCAGTTTTCGCCAGACTAGGTCACAAGACAGTTTTCGTCAGACCATTTGGGCATTGGTGCCTTGATGTCTGGCGTTGGTCCTATAAATCAAGGCCACAATGCAATTTTTACCAGGACAGGTCACAAGACAGTTTTTGCCAGACGATTCAGGCGTTAGTCTCGCGAATCAAGGCCACAAGGCAGTTTTCACCAGGCTAGGTCACAAGGCGATTTTCGCCAAACCACTCAAGCATTGGTCAGTGAATCAATTCACAAGACAGTTTTTGCCAAGCCAGGTCACAAGGCAGTTTTCGCCAGACCACTCGGACGTTGGTCTCACGAATTAAGGCCATAAAGTAGTTTGTACCAGACTAAGTCACAAGGTAGATTCTGCCAGATCACTCGAGCATTGGTCCCACGAATCAAGGCTATAAGGTAGTTTTTGCCAGACCAGGTCATAAGGCAAATTTATGCCAGACCACTTGGACATTGGTCTCACAAATCAAGGCTACAAAGAAGTTTTCACCAAGCCAGGTCACAAGGCGGTTCCCGCAAGATCACTCAGGTTCGGTCCCATGAAGTAAAGCCACAAGGCGGGCATCAGCCGTACATTATGTTTGGATGTTAGTCCCATTCTGAAAATTAACTAAGTCTCTTATTCCATGGCCAGAAGACAGGTCAGTGACCGGGCATCATAAACGGGTGTTAGCCCCTTGAGCAAATTTTTTCAAAAAAGATTATTTGTAGAACAAATAAACGCTTAACGAAAATATAGGCAAAACATTCTCATTAGAAATTACGAAAAGTTACAAAATGGTAGGGTCATCATGCTCATCCCCCGAGTCTCCATTGCATTGATATTTTCAACGTCTATTACATTAATAGGGAAAATCCGGTCGGAGGGAACATCTTCATCACGCTCCTCTTCGGTGGGAGCATCTTTAGCACGCTCCTTTTCACCCTCATTTTCTTCCTCGGGGATAATGTCATCTATCCATGAGAAATCTTCAAAAGAAAAATGCTTCATTAGCTCTTTCCTCATGGAATCCTGGTCTTGAATAAACATCTCCCCGCCTTAGGCCACTATCTCCTTAAGTTCTGCCTCGAGCTCAGCAACCCTTGTAGTGGCAGCCCAGGCCTTCTCAACTTAATCCTGTAGCTCCAAGACCTAGTGCTACAATAGGACCACTTGATCCTTGGTGGATTTAGCCTGACCCTCAAGGCCAAGTTAGAAGCAAGGGCCATGTCAAGCTTGTCCACCAACTCCAGGGTCTCCTTCATGGTGCCCTCAACTTCGATAACCTGGGTCTTCAAGCTTGAACATTCCTTGGCCTAGAGTCCCCTGTGCATCTCGTTTGCACCAAATTCCCACCTCAAGGCTCTAAAATGCTCCTTGGCCACATAGGCGCAGATAGCACCCTTTAATGTAAAATGAATGGCATTAACAAACAACTCGTCCATCTCAACCTCATTCAAGTGGTAGCAATCTGTGGGTATCACGACACTCTTAATTAGCAGGAGACCTAGAGAAGGGTCATCAAGGAGCGAAGGCCACCGGTTTAGCACCAAGGCCAAGTGTTGAATGCCTGCAGGCCAGGAAGACTCAACCCCCGCGCTCATAGAGGCAGGAATGGAGGAAGAAAGGATATCAGCAGGGAGCTCAGAAGCTAGGGCAAAAGTACAAGCACACGGGGTTGAAGATTCGGGTTGAAGGGGTGCCAGATCCTCAGCCATAGGTTGGAGAGGAAGAGGAGGAAGTACAATCACTGCTTCTGAGGGGCGAGCGCGCTTAACAGAAGGACTAGCAACCCCAGCAGCAACAACCTTGCCCTTATGAGCAGCATGTACTGCCTTGGTGAATCTGCTTAACTCGACCATATCTGCAAACAAAAGAAAAAGTAAGTAAGTAATTGAGTTCGAAAAATAAAGAAGAGGGAAAGAGAAGCACCCCGATCCCGAGCCAGGGGAATACTTTCATAAAGGCTGAAAAAATTGGGCAAGTGAGGATTGCGGGTCTAGTTTGCCGATAGATGACTCTGCCAGGACAAAAAGGCACTCCTCACCGCATGGGTAATATTAATTTTCCTTAGGGTTTTAGTCATCGCCAGGAGAAGGGCTAAAGCTTCGACCTCCTCTCTCCTCGGACAGATCACATCCTTCTTCAACTCCACCCAGTAATGCTAGCTGATTTGAAGACACCCAAAACCCTCCGGTGTCCAATGACAGAAGATAAAAAATTTATTCTTCCACCGCTTCAAAGAGGAAGGCATCCAGTAAAAAATGTTCAAGTGCTTTTGACTACTAAAGTAGCAGAATTCCTCATTTTTACAGGTATCCAGTTGGTATAGCTAGGAGAAGAGTGCTACACTAGGTTCAATGTGATTATTAAGGCATACAAATCGAAAAAGCCGCCAAGATTTTTCAGCCTTTGGGATAAAGTTGGACAACAGAAAGCTTGTGAAATCGGAGGATCTCCATGAAGAATGGATCAAGGGGGAAGTGAAGGCCCGCCTTCAACTATTCTTCAAAGACAATGATGGTATCTTCGACAGGGATCAAGTCATTAGCATGAATAGGGGAGAATGAGCAAAAATTCAGAAAGGCTCACGAGGAATGTGGTAAGTATCATGCTAACGATCCATGTCATGCTCTATGAAGACAGACGGGGTATCGCAGAGAAGACCACCTCATTCTTTAGAGCCTCCCTCAAAAAAATAATAGGGGCCGGGCTGGCGCTCAGATGAGGCCATCAAAGGAGGAGCCAGAGATAGGCTCAAAACTCGATTCAAAAGCTTTAAAACTCGAAGCAAAGATGAAAACTCGTTAAAACCATTGGAAAGATCTAGAGGAAACACTCAAGATCGAGGGGGAGCGGTGGAGACTCACCTTGGCCGACCAATGGGAGAGAAAAAGCTCGCCCGTGCGGACCAAGGGGACCCTTTTAGTGGCTGGCCAGGCCACGTTCGGGGGCCGAATGTTGCCTCCGCATCCATGCAATGTTCGGCGGCCGAACATAAGGTTCGGCGGCCGAACCTGCACTTCCCTCACTTAGACTTTCGGGGGCCTAACGTGCCTCCCAAAGTCCATGCATGTTCGGCGGCCGAAAGTGAGTTTCGGCGGCCGAACCTGGGTTTTTCCTTAAAGAATTTTCATGCAACAACTTATTTAAAATCATACTTAAAACATTAAAATACATGAAAACATTTTATAAAAACATGCTTTTACCCCTTCTAGAGGTTTCCGACACCCAAATTCCACCGGACGGTAGGAATTCCGATACCGGAGTCTAGCCGGGTATTACATTCTCCCCCCCTTAAGAACATTCGTCCCCGAATGTTCCTCAACTAATACATGCATATCATACACATAACATACACACATATAGCACATGGAACACATCTCAACTTACCTTAGAAGAGGTGGGGGTACTGCTGGAGCATGGACTCCCGGGTCTCCCAAGTGCATTCTTCCAAATTGTGGTGGTTCCAAAGGACTTTCACCATCGGGATTTCCTTGTTCCTCAACTTTCTGATCTGAGTGTCAAGAATCCGCACTGGCTGTTCAACATAAGTGAGATCCTCTTGGATCTCCACATCAGGCTCGCTAAGAACCTTGCCCGGATCTGACACGAACTTCCTCAACATGGAAACATGGAAAACCGGATGGATCCTCTCCATAGAAGCAGGTAAATCCAGCTTGTACGATACATTCCCAACTTTTTGCAAGACCTCAAAGGGTCCGATGTACCGTGGAGTTAGCTTACCCTTCTTACCAAACCGAACCACCCCTTTCATCGGAGACACCTTGAGCAATACTAGATCCCCCTCCTGAAACTCTACCTGTTTCCTGTGGATGTCTGCATAGCTTTTCTGCCTGCTGGTGGCAGTCTTTATTCTCTCTCGGATAATGGGCACCACCCTGCTGGTGATCTCTACAAGTTCAGGCCCTGCTAAGGACCTCTCTCCAACCTCTTCCCAGCAAACAGGTGATCTGCACTTCCTCCCATACAAAGCTTCATATGGAGCCATCCCTATGCTAGCATGATAGCTGTTATTGTAGGCAAACTCCACCAAAGGTAGATGTTGCCTCCAAGAACCGCCAAAATCTAGCACACACATCCTGAGCATATCCTCTATTGTCTGGATGGTCCTCTCTGACTGTCCATCAGTCTGGGGGTGGAAGGCAGTACTGAAATCCAACCTGGTACCCATAGCATTCTGCAGACTCCGCCAAAACCTGGAGGTGAACTGGGGCCCTCTATCTGATACTATTGAAACTGGGACCCCATGCAGTCTGACAATCTCATCCACATAAACCTGCGCTAATTTATCCACAGAGTAGTTGCTCCTAACTGGAATGAAGTGAGCAGATTTGGTGAGTCTGTCCACAATCACCCATATGGAGTCTAGTCTGTTGGATGTTGCCGGTAACCCCACTACAAAATCCATAGCAATATTCTCCCATTTCCACTCTGGAATCGGTAGCGGGTTAAGCATTCCAGCCGGCTTCTGATGTTCCAGCTTCACCCTCTGACATATTTCGCAGGCTGACACGAATTGTGCCACTTCCCTCTTCATAGCTGGCCACCAATACACTCTCTTCAGATCTTGATACATCTTGGTGGCTCCAGGGTGAATGCTGTATCTTGCATTATGAGCCTCTCTCATAATGTCTCCTTTAAGTCCGATGTCATCTGGTACACATAGTCTATTCCCATAGCGGAGGATCCCCTTACTGTCGAATCTGAACTCACTGTTTTTGCCTGACTGAACAGTCCTGGCAATCTTCACTAACTCTGGGTCCTCGTGCTGTTTCTGAGCCACCTGCTCCAGAAACATGGGTGTTACTTTCATCTGTGCAATCAAAGCACCTGTACCAGACAACTCCATCTGTAGACCTTCCTCAATGAGCTTATAAAATTCCTTCACCACCGGTCTCCTCTCTGCCGTGATGTGGGATAGACTGCCAAGTGATTTCCGGCTTAAGGCATCAGCTACTACATTAGCCTTACCCGGATGGTACTGTATCTTACAATCATAGTCACTGAGCAGTTCTACCCATCTCCTCTGCCTCAAGTTCAAATCTCTCTGACTCAAGATGTGCTGCAGGCTCTTATGATCTGTAAAGATCTCACATTTTACCCCATAGAGGTAATGCCTCCACATCTTGAGGGCAAAGATAACCGCTGCCATCTCCAGATCGTGTGTGGGGTAATTCACCTCATGCCTCTTTAGCTGTCTAGAAGCATAAGCGATCACCCTACCATTCTGCATCAACACACAACCCAAGCCTACTCTGGATGCATCACAGAACACTGTGAAGTCCTCATTGCTAGTTGGCAGAGCTAACACTGGTGCTGAAGTCAACCTCTTCTTGAGCTCCTCAAAGCTTTCTTCACATCGATCGGTCCACTCGAACCTCTGATTCTTTCTGGTCAATCTGGTTAAAGGAGCTGCAATTTTGGAGAAGTCCTGTACGAACCTCCTGTAATAACCAGCCAAACCCAAGAAACTTCTGATCTCCGTCACTGAGGTGGGTCTGGGCCAGTTAGTCACAGCCTCTACTTTCTTGGGGTCTACCTCTATTCCATTTTCCGACACAATGTGCCCCAAGAACGAGATGCTCCTCAACCAGAACTCACACTTGGAGAACTTAGCATACAAGCCATGTTCCCTCAAGGTCTGTAATACAATCCTCAGATGATGGGCATGCTCCTCTGTATTCCTGGAATACACTAAGATATCATCTATAAAGACAATAACGAAGTGATCCAGGTATGGTCTGAATACTCTGTTCATGAGGTCCATGAATGCTGCAGGGGCGTTAGTTAACCCAAACGGCATTACAAGGAACTCATAGTGCCCATATCTGGTCCTGAAAGCTGTCTTTGGTATGTCTTCTTCCCTTATCCTCAGCTGATGGTACCCAGATCTCAGATCTATTTTGGAGAAACAACCCGCTCCTGCTAGCTGGTCGAATAGATCGTCGATCCTTGGCAATGGGTACTTATTCTTGATGGTGACTTTGTTCAACTGCCTGTAGTCGATACAAAGCCTGAGGGATCCATCCTTTTTCTTCACAAAGAGTACTGGAGCACCCCAAGGTGAGGTACTCGGTCGGATGAAACCCTTGTCTACCAGTTCCTGCAACTGTTCTTTCAATTCTTTCATCTCAGCTGGGGCCATCCTGTAGGGAGGGATAGAGATAGGCCTAGTTCCAGGCATCAGCTCTATTTCAAACTCTATCTCCCTTGCAGGTGGAAGTCCTGGAAGCTCGTCTGGGAAAACATCTAAAAACTCATTGACCACTGGCACTGAGGCGGGCTCTCTAACCTGACTGTCCAGCTCCCTCACATGAGCCAAAAACCCCTGACATCCCCTCCTAAGCAACCTACGAGCCTGAAGAGCTGATATCAGTCCTCTAGGTGTACCCCTCTTGTCTCCTCTGAAGACGACCTCTGACCCATCCTGACATCTGAACTTAACTACCTTGTCCCTGCAGTCCAAGGTAGCACCATGGGTAGATAGCCAATCCATCCCTAGAATGACGTCAAAGTCTGTCAAATCTAGAACCACAAGGTCGGCGGACAAGCATCTTCCCTCTATAAAAACTGGACTACACTGGCAGACTGACTCTGCAACTGACGGGTCACACTTGGGTCCACTGACCCATAGGGGACACTCTAACCCAGAGACCATCAACCCTAACCTCTGAACGGCTCTCGGTGCAATAAAAGAGTGAGATGCACCCGGGTCCATTAATGCATACACATCAGAACACCCAATGATGAGATTACCTGACACCACGGTGTTGGATGTGTTAGCCTCCTGCTGTGTCATGGTGAAGATCCGTGCTGGAGCTGATGGACCTTCACCTCTGAATCCTGCTGAGGAAGAAGCTGACCCTCTCCCTCTGCCTCTGCCACTGGCCTGGGTAGCAGCTGGAGCTACTGGCTGTGCCACACTTCCTGAAGCTGTCTGCTGTGTCTGTGCCATAGGAACTGTTTTAGGGCATTGCCATGACATATGCCCTTCTTGCCCACATCTGTAGCAGGTCGTCGTCCCAAACCGGCATAAACCCCTGTGTGGCCTACCACACTTCGCACAAGCTGCATTATCCGCCCCAGAACTAGAACCACTGCCAAATCCCAGACTAGACTTGACCTTGTTCCAGAACTTATTCTTCTTACCCTTGGGTTTACCCCATCTCTTACTGCCTGAAGCTGCTGCACTCAAGGTAGAGGGATCTAACCTTCCCCCACCCGGAGTTTTAGAACCAGAAGCTTGTGCCACTGTCTGTTTGACTGTCCCCTGAACGATGGCACTAGCCTCCATTCTCCTAGCCATGTCTACTATGGCGTGAAAACTCTCTCTATCTGCTGACTGTACCAAGGAGGAATACCTGGGATGGAGCTTCATGATATACCTCCTCGACTTCTTCTGGTCTGTGCTAAGGTCTTGCCCAGCAAATGGCAGCAACTCCATAAACCTGTCAGTATATTCGTCTACACTCATGTCATCAGTTTGCCTCAACTGCTCGAATTCTATCATCTTCAATTCCCTTGAACTATCGGGGAAAGCCCATCCTGCAAATTCATTAGCGAACTCCTCCCACGATAGGCTATCCACCCTCGGCTTCACATAGTTTTTGAACCACTCACGGGCCTTTTTGCATTTCAAAGTGAAACCAGCCATCTGAATGGCTCTACTATCATCAGCCCCAATCTCCTCTGTGATCATCTTGACCTTCTCCAAATATACAAACGGGTCATCACCTGACTCAAACTGGGGAGCACCCAACTTCATGTAATCTGTCATTTTAGCCTTACTTCCCCCAGATGAGCTAGGTTGGGGTATCTGGGTATCTGGGACGGTAGGTGCTGGTGGTGGAGGAGGTACAGCATCCCCAGGGGTAGGGTTTGCTGGATTTGGATAGTATGGTGGAGGTGGGTACATTGGGTACTGTGGATATGGTGGGTAGTATGGTGGGTATGGCATCTGTGTGGAATAAGGGTTAAAACTAGGGTAATCCGATGTACTTCCCATCGAATACCCGGGATGTTGTGAGAAATGTGGGTAGTGAGGTGGCTGTACAAATCCCGAGGCCTGAGTGCCTCCTTGGGATTCTCCCATCCCTTCTTCTGACATACTGACTCCCAAACTGCCATCCCTCCTCTGTTCTACGTCCATATCATCCCCCATATCCTCTGACGCTCCTCCCTGAACTGTTCCTCTGACTGATCTGCTTCTACCCAGATCCAGAGACCTTCTAGGGTCTCTTGCTACTCTGTCCCTGTTGGACCTGCTAGACATTGCCCTAGGCAATGCTGGAGGACGGGCGCTCATGCCCTCATCCTCAGGTGGCATTCCAGTCAATCGCGCAGATCGACGGGTTCCTCTCATCCTGTTTTCTGAAAACAGCACATAGCATAGCAACCATTAGCATCATATGATTCATGTGGGCACACATGAACCCTCATCACATACATATCACATCATTTATGCACATGCATTTTATCATGGCATATCACATCATTATAGCAAGACAGGACTCTACATCCTATCCTAGTGGACATGACTTTTCCTATTGTGCTTGACCTTCTATAACATCTATGAGCCCGACACTCTAGGTCCGACCATATGAACCTAGGGCTCTGATACCACTCTGTAACGCCCCGGAAATCCGGACCGCTACCGGCGCTAGGATTCAGGTCGGCTTAAGGCCGCCGGAACCCGTAGCAAGCCTACATACATCCTGTTTACCTGTTTAATCCCATACATGATCAACAAACATACATAAGAATTAAAAACTTTTCTTTTTCTTCATACACCAAACTCAACCTGTGCATGCACTGTATTCATCATATACATAAACATTAATCCCTCTGTGGGATCTCATCAAAGCCTCAAGGGCTATACATCATATGGTGAGTTGGTTTACATCAATATCAAAACACAAGATCATGTACATACCAAGGGATTAACATATACTATGGTCAAGCACAACTCTATCCTCAACAACATAATTACATTCTTATCATTTGTCATGTCCACATACTCTAGCTATTACATACATATGACTTTTCTCTTCTTTTCTTCTCTATCAATCCCGTACCTGCAAACCTGGGGGTTAGGGGAGAGGGGTGAGCTAAAAGCCCAGTGAGCAGAAACTAAAAACATTATATTAAAGTCATGCTTTCATGAAATGCATCATATCACAGACAATCCACGTCAAGGGTGAACCTGTCACCAATTAGTCCCAACATAGTCTCTTGCCAGGCCGTAGCATGGGGTCCTGGTCTTCCTGTCATAACATACATAATGCCTCGTGCCAGGCCGTAGCATGGGGTCCTGGTCTTCCTGTCACATCATATATCTATTAAGTCTCGTGCCAGGCCGTAGCATGGGGTCCTGGTCTTCCTGTCATCTCATATATTAAGTCTCATGGACTAATTGGATCATACAGCATTCACCCACAAGCGCAAAGGAAAATGCAATGCAACATATTCGTGAACTAATGCAATCATCCTATTACATATCATCATGATGCGTGAAGCATGCTCAAAACATTTAATAACTTGATTTAAAACATTAAGCTTGTTTCCACTCACCTCTGGCTAGCTCTGACCGGACACTGAAGCAGCTCACTCACTGCTGGGGTCCTCGGTTCCTCGGGTCCGAACCTACACAGGTGGACTCCAATGAGGGACCAAACATATATAAACATAACTCTAATATATCCCCCAAAAACCCCCTAAAACATCATGAAAACATCACAGAAAATATGCATGAAATGGCTGAACAGGGCACCTTCGGCGGCACCTTCGGCGGCCGAAAGTCCTGGACAGAGACGAAACTCAGCTAGGTTCGGCGGCACCTTCGGCGGCCGAAAGTGTCAGACAGAGACGAAAGTCTCTTTTCGGGGGCACCTTCGGCAGCCGAAAGCTGCCTCCACAAGAGGGGTTCGGCGGCCGAAACTCCCTTCGGCTGCCGAACCTGGTTTCTGCCAAACGGCAGAAACTTGGTTCAAATGAACCTCCTGCCTCCCAAAACCATAAATCGTGCATATATCTCAACCAAAACACACATACAAGTTCCTAGGGGTCTCAAACATGCATATACCCCATCTACAACACTTCAATCACACACAATCAAGCTACATTGTTCAACAAACCTCAAAAACCTAACATTTACTCAAATATACATATATCCCCAAACATGCCATTCTACCCCATGAATCTTACATGAAACTTATTTAAAACATTACAAGAGTTCAAGATCGACCCTTACCTCTTGAAGATCGAAAGTAGAGGCGATCTAACTTGGAGTTGGGAGAAATCTAGCTCCTTGGGCCTCCAAGCTCAAAACTTGCTCAAAACTCGATTCAAAAGCTTAAAACTTCAAAGCAAGATGAAAACTCGTTAAAACCATGAAAGATCTAGAGGAAACACTCAAGATCGAGGGAGGAGCGGTGGAGACTCACCTTGGCCGACAATGGGAGAGAAAAAGCTCGCCCGTGCGGACCAAGGGGACCCTTTTATAGTGGCTGGCCAGGCCACGTTCGGGGGCCGAATGTGCCTCCGCATCCATGCAATGTTCGGCGGCCGAACATAAGGTTCGGCGGCCGAACCTGCACTTCCCTCACTTAGACTTTCGGGGGCCTAACGTGCCTCCCAAAGTCCATGCATGTTCGGCGGCCGAAAGTGAGTTTCGGCGGCCGAACCTGGGTTTTTCCTTAAAGAATTTTCATGCAACAACTTATTTAAAATCATACTTAAAACATTAAAATACATGAAAACATTTTATAAAAACATGCTTTTACCCCTTCTAGAGGTTTCCGACACCCAAATTCCACCGGACGGTAGGAATTCCGATACCGGAGTCTAGCCGGGTATTACACCTTCGGCCGCCGAAGGTGCCGCCGAACATGCATGAGTTTCGTCTCTGGAGTGGGGTTTCGGCCGCCGAACCTGCCGCCGAAAGTGCCCTGTCCAGCTTTCTTTTGCATGTTTTATGTGATGGTTTGAGGATTGTTTAGAGGGGTTTTGGGGAGTTTCTTAGAGATGTGCTTGAGTAAGTTTGGTCCCTCATTTGAGTCCACCTGTGTAGGTACGGACCAGAGGAATCAGGGAAATCAGCAGTGAGTCCAGTGTCAGAACCTGCAGAGTCAGTTCAGAGATAACTAAAGGTGAGTGGAATTTAACTTAATGTTTTAATATGAGAACTGAATATTTTATCATGCTTCATGCATCATGAATATGCTATAGGGTGAGTGCATTAGTGTACACAAAGATGATGCATTGCATTTATCCTTGTACTTGGCACTGCTCCTTGTACATTGCTTATGTGAGACGGCACGGACTTCGTGAGGATTCATTAGCCCTCAGAGGAAAGACCTGGAACAGCCCTACGGGGACCAGGCACACAAAGACCTGGAACAGCCCTACGGGGACCAGGCACATGGTACTTAGGTACCCCAGATGAGATAGAGGGATTTTTGATCCGTCCGGCCGAGGTGATGTGCTTATATGTTGCATTCCATGAGAGCATGTTTTATCACCTGTTATTTTACTATTCTACTCACTGGGCTATAGTAGCTCATCCCTCTCCCCTAACTCCAGTTGTGCAGGTTCAGAGGTCAGAGAGAACTCAGCAGGGTACAGGAAGAGTACAGAGTTTTGTAATAGCTAGTGTGGACATGTAATTGTATAGAGATAGTGTATATGTATAGAATGGTGCTTGATTTATAAGACTTGTAATCCCTTTGTGGAGTCACATGATCAGTTTATACATGTTTCTTATTTGTTGTATGTGTATGAGCAAAACCAGGCTTAACATTATGAGTTTGATCCGCCTAGAGCCATGAGGAGCTCTAGTAGGGATTAGTAGAGCACAGAGAGAGTGCATGCACAGGTTAAGCCTTTGAATGAAGAAAAGATTTATGTTTTTACAGCAAATGTATGATCATGTATGGGATTTCACAGGTCGATAGACAGGATAGCAGGCTTACTACGGGTCCCGGCGACCTTAAGTCGATCTGGATTCTAGTGCCGGTGGCAGTTCGGTTTCCGGGCTGTTACACCACTACTTCATGTTTTGTTCATTGTAGGTTCTAGCCAATCACACCACTGTTCCATTCCGGTCATGTCATCTATATCATCTTAGGTATTCACTATTGCCTCATGTTTTCTCGTTTGCATATTATAGCCAATTACAATGCAGTTCTATTCCAGCCACACCATCAATTTAATCTTAAACACATCAATTTATTGTAATTAAAATACAAAATATATCAAATTTTAAAGGCCTATTAGATATAAAAAATCAAAAGTTTACGTTTAATTATAATTATAATTAAAAGTTTCAATTTTAGACTATAAAAGCTGCAATTATAATTAATTTCTAAGATAATTTTATTAA
Organism: Manihot esculenta; assembly: GCF_001659605.2. NCBI lineage: Eukaryota > Viridiplantae > Streptophyta > Magnoliopsida > Malpighiales > Euphorbiaceae > Manihot > Manihot esculenta. The sequence goes on along the minus strand of NC_035168.2, from coordinate 5,122,595 downwards.
TAAGAGATTATGATTATAATAAAAGAATTTTAATATTATACCCAAATATTTTATTTTTTTTATAATTATACACTTTAAAAATAATTTTATCTAATTTTAAATTAGTGCATATATAATATCATGCGTTGTTTATTTACCTTTTTAATTAAATATGAGTTAAATCTTTTTTTTTTAATCGAATGAGTTAAATCTACTTAAATAATCATTTAACTTTAATTAATCATATATTCTAAAAACACTTAATTTTTATTATTCTATCATTTAAATAATCAAAATTTCCCTAAATTTATTTTTGAATTTAAATAAAATTTCTTTAAATTTTAAAATTTTAATTTGTGGTGATAAAATTTAAACTTTATGATTAAAATACAAAAGCGTGTAAATGATCAGAATTTTAGCGCTATTATTTAGGCCCATGAAATAAAATAAACAAAATAATTTTTTTTAATTAATAAAAATTTATATATAAAAAGTAATGGTGTTAAAAAGAACTTAAAAAAAAAAAAGAAATTATTTTTCTTAAAAATAATTTTTTTAACTATAAAAATATTTTTTATTAATTAATTTTTTTAATACTTTAACCATCGTAAAATGTGAAAAAGTGTTTTACTAAAAAATATTTTTATAATGGAGCCTTTAGCCTTAAATTTGATATACTTTTCATGGTTATGTATGCATATCTCAACAAGGTCACAAGAATCTTTAGAGGTTGATGATAATCTTTTGAGTTTCATATGGATATTTGGAATTCCTTTATTTTCATTTGTAGTTGGCTTTAGTTTAGACAATGCTTCTTGCTAATGCCTTGAATTTGTTATGAATTCTCATATACATGATTCTTATTTACTTTGATTTTTTATATGTATTAAGAATAATATTTTTTTTTATTAATTTTCAAATTATACTTATCTCAAAAATATTATATTTTATTAAATATTAAAAATATTTTGAAATTTTTTTAAAAATAAAATAAAATTAAATAGAATTATAATTGTTAATTTATATGTTTTTTTTTTAAGCAAAGCCAATTAATAAAATTCCATCAGAGAGATATCATCCCAAACAGAAAGACGATTATGTCTAATAGAATTGTTAGCCAAAATATAATCAGTTAGAGTAGAATTACGACGAATTCATCTAATAGAAATATCAGTTTTAGAATTTAGCAAAAATTTACGATCATTCAAAATCAAATATCTGCATAAGATAATTTAGTAAAAATATTTCTCAAGTGTCTATCTAAACTCCTGCATAAGATAATTTAGTAAAGATACTCCTCATTTTTTCTCTCTGAGTATAAATCATTAAAGTTTCCCGAACAAAACCACAGAAGAGAGTTTTTACGAGATAAAACTCGAATAAGATTTCAAAACTGATGTCATCATTGCGATTTCGGAAATCTATAATAACTGATAAATCTTCATTGAATATTACCTCCCGAAACAATCGAATTAATAAAATTTGAAGAAAAATCAACCACAGAAGAAACAGATCCATAACTCTTCCACATTAACGAAAGATCTACTCTCAATCCTTGTTTATTAACTGAGAAGCGACCAACAAAATTTAAAAAATTATGAAAAAAATTTATATGAGAATTAAGGATTTATATGTTATTATAGTGTAAATAAAAAATGCATAATAATTTTTGAAATAGATAAAAAAAAAATTGATAAAATTGAAAGAGTATTAATTTTTAAGTTTTGCCTAACCTCTCTCTTAGGCTCACACTTTCTCCATGCACCCATAAATATTAGGACCGCTTTGCGTTTTAATGAACCTTTAATAACCATAATCCACTATATATTAATTATAGTCATATTTACTTGAAAAAAAATCACAACTTTATAGTTTTTTTTATTCTTATAAATAAAATTTTTATTTTTTATTAAAAGATTTTAATTTTCAAATTTATTATAATTATAGTAATTTTTAAATTAATTTTGATCAGATTTAATATTAGTTTATATGATACGCATAATACTATGTATTATTATTATTATTAATTCACATAAACAACTTGATTAATTTAAATTAAATTTTACTTAACATTTTAATTCCTTAATTTCTTAAAATCCTCAAATTATTTAATATTTTGATTTAACTTTAGTTAAGCAGTAGTAAATCAGAAATTTTAATTTTATAAATTTATAAATATTTTATTAAAATTAATTTAAGAAGTTGTTATAATTATAGTAAATATAAAAAGTGAGTTTTTTTATTTAAAATTAAAAATTTTGATAATAAATATAAAAGTTTATAAAAACTTATAGAAGAATTATTTAATAAATTTTTTAAAATGTTAGAAATATTTTAATATATTTTTTAAAATTGAGAAGTGATTAATGTAAAAGTGCAAATTTTAATGTTTATTTATTTTTTTAAAATTACAAATTTATCATTATTTTTCATTTTTTAATTTACCATTCAATAAATTTCTATATTATTAGTTTAAAAAAAATTAATTGTAAAAGAATAATTTTTTTTTTTTGAAATGAAAATTAGGAAGTGGAGAGTAGAATTGAGAGTTCTCATATTTACTCAAATGCATTTATCATTAGGTTAAGTCTGTGAGTGCAAAAGAATAAATTTTATACTATTGATTTTTAAAATATTTATTATTAATGAAGGTATAATAATTTTAATGTTAAATATTAACATTTCATTTTATTTAAAAATTAAAATGAATGATGGAATGAAAAATATATTTTTTTAATTATTTTTTAAAATTTTTAAATAAAGGATATAAAAATAATTAAAAAAGTACATCTGTATAAATTGAAAACTTCAAAGAATTTTTTAGCCATTAACCTTAAAATTAATTAATTAATAAAGAAAAAAAAGAAAAGAAGGTGTGAGTGGATTAATTGAGTCTCAAGGGCTAGTGGAAATGGTGAAAAGATATAACGTGTGATTCAGGGAAGGTAAAAGTGCGCATGTTGCTGTCATATGCAGCAAAATTTGAAATCCAACACTCTTGTAGCCATCACTGACAACAACGAGGGTAGTAAAAAGGTGTCACCATTCAATTTGGACAGAGGCTGGGCCGTCAACCCGGCTGCTCGTGATAGCCCCAGGTTGCCCACGAGTTCTTCTGTTATCACTATCAGGACAAAATCAGAAAGCTGAAATCTTCTGCTCTTTTTTACCTTTTCTTTCTTGTTTCATTGTTTGCTACAGCTTTAACCATAAAGGCTAAAGACAGTTCTTCCACTGGTTGAGCCTTGGCCCTTGGCTCATTGCAGGAGAAATTAATTATATTGGACTACTGGAGCACATACTGTTCGGACAGACACTCAAGAGATGAAACATATTCAAGGAACTTGAAGAGAGAATCAAATGTGCTGGATTGTTATCGTAGACTTGTACAGCAATATGAAATGTAAGAAACCTATCTATAATACCACATGGTAGGGCAGACTTGGCCCCATTGGTCCCTGTGAGAGGGCTTATAGGTTTACTCACCCATTCAAAAACACCAAATTCTCACATTTTTTTTATTAATGTTGCCAGTAATCCTGCTGCAACTTTCGATCTTGTTAACCAATCTGCAAGAAAAGATCAAAAGATGAAGTGGATGATGGTCCATGTTAGCCCCTCTAACCATCAAAATTTTAAAAAGTTTGAATTAAAAAAAAATAATTTAAAAAACTTTTTGAATTTTATATGGTAATCTAATTGATATATGTTCAAGATTTTTTCAAAAATTATTATTTCGGTAAAATTTAAAGTATTTAAAGATATATTATTAAATGTGAAACTGATACGATCAAAATTGATAATACCAAATATTTACTTTTTTTAAAAGTGATTGGACGAGTTATTTTATGGACTTGTCTTTTATGACCATGTCTTATTCATCGGTCAAAGAGACAAAACTCATATTAGAAATGCTAAATCATGTCATTTATAAAAGGTAAATAACTGAAAACAAAAAAAAATTTCAAAAGGTTTAAAAGGGTGGTAGAAAAAAGAAATTTACAGTTGTATTCTTTCTTGAAGGTCCTAAAATAAACATTAAAATATCACATATGGCATAAGTAAGGACAAATTGAAGAGATATCAAACAATTTCCCCTAGAGAAATTCAAAAATTATAAAATTGACATGTTACAAGTCTATCGATTTAAATATACATCGAAAATAAGAGAGAATTATACTTATTTTACTTGTTATTTTCACCTTTTAATTATGTTTTATTATTCAAAATACCAATTTAGATTAAAAAAAACACAAAACTTATAAAAATAACCGAATCATATTAATTAGTATTTTAAAAAAATGAGATGAGATAGGACAATTTCTTTTCAAATATAAGAGTTCGGACTCTGCATATGAAGCACATTTAAAATTTGGAAAGAAAGCTCTTTGCTTCTTTATAAGCTTGTCCAAGTGAATCCGAACTAATAAATTTCAAATATAAAAAAAAAAAAATCAATTATAACCAAAAGGAAGATCCTAACCCCAAAAGCAATGGAAAGGAGATGTTCTCAACTTTGGCAACGGCTCCAAATCCGCACAACGTACATCACCCTCATTTTCTCTATCTTCTCAATTTCCCAGTCCTGTGCCTTCAGCTTCCAACCACATTGCCTCATACGCTATAGCTAGCTAGTACTCTAAGCACCAAGCTCAAGTTCTCACTCATTTTTATTCTTATTTTCTCCCTCGACCTTATTTTTACTGTGTCACAACCGCATAGATCCACCTTCTCTATATCAAAACAAGACAACCTTTGCTTGGAAAATAAAGATCAGATTCCTGATGGGGTTCATGGTGGCAGGTCTACATGACCAGTTGCGACCAGTAGTTGAGGCACCACCAGCAGCGGCGGATGCAAGTTGCTATTCACATCGATCCATTGAGACACTGGTGGTTGTAGTAGCTGTGATCACCATAATATGTGTTATTGCAGGGATTATTGCTCGGCTTTGTGGTGGACAGCATTTTGGCAGCAATGGGGAGCATGACATAGAAGGATGGGTAGAAAAAAGGTGTAAAAGTTGCATTGATGGTGGAGTGACTACTGCACCACCACCACCACCACCGGCAGAGAAGGCAAAGCCGCCTTTGGAAGAAGCAAAGCCAGCAACAGAAGAGGCAAAGAAGTGATATGGTCATAGTTCAAGTATTATCAAAGGAATTATCAAATGTTCTTCAAGTCTATGATGTGTTGCTGCATTGCTAAAACATGTCTGAGGATTTCATTAGTAACAATCATCTTCAATATCATATATTTTTAGGGCTAGAATCAGTACCAGAAATTTTAGTGTAACCCTGATCTTGTATTGATTTTTTCTTCAACTACACTGGGTTTATTGCTCTTTCTCTCTCCATCTGCAACTACAGTTAGGTTCCACAGAGGCCCCTGAAAGCTAGGTGAGTATCCTTAATCAGTGAAGACTTAAGGGGGGCAGGGGTCCTCCCTTGATATTTTAATTTTTAATATATATTAATATTATAACTCTATTTAATTGTGTCTTATTTCTAATAAAAATTTAAAAATATTTTTTAATATTTAATAAAATTTAATATATTTAAAATGAGTATAATCGAAAAATTAATAAAAAATTAAATTTTTTAATATATATAAAAAATAAATAAAAATTATGGGACGAAAAGACTATCTTGTATTCAAAGTCTAAATGTGTATGAATGTTGCTAGTATCATTGTCCTTAGTCATAATTTCAAGAATCTAACATGCTGGATCTGCCACTATCTCCACAACGAAAAGGCAGAGCAAAATCATATCAAAAAGGGTATCAGAACAAACAAGCAGATTGTTGCTTTTTCAAAAGCTGAACTTTTTACAAGCTAACGTTCACCTTACAAGGCTTTTGAATTATTACCGTTGCCGGTTCTTGTATTTTGGAAAGCTAATGGGAATAAAGTAATTAATCACCATGTATAGTTTTCTAGCAAACCACCAAATTTTCTTGAGAAGCATTCTTGTTTAGTTGAAACGGTTTCAAGAATGTAAAGCTTGGCAAGACAGGGGCAGTTGAGAACTGAACTCGGAATGTTCAAGCTGGGTAGCTATGTGTCAAGATTTTAATATTCTATCTGAAATGTTCAAGCTTGGCTTTCTTGATTTATTTTGGATATATGATTACAACATATCAATGTCAATGCACATGATTTATTTTTAGTCATGGACAATGTGGAGAAACAACTCCTTTTTCAACCAAATTAACATTGTAACATAAAGCTTTTGCTTTTTGATCCTCTGCTTCTCTTTCCAGGATAACATCTTGCAACAAAATCCCTTGACATGGATAAGCTTTGCTGCAATCAAATTTTATAGCTACTTCAGAAGCACTGCTCCCCTTTATGTTCTTGTACATCACATTTTTCACTTCAACTGCTGATCGCTGCAACAATCCCGAACACAAATAATGTTAAAGATACAAGTTAAAAGGAAATTCTTATTTACTATATTTGATCTACCATTGATCCAACAATATTTATAGTAATACTTGTTAAATTTGAGTTAAGTTCCAAAGAGAAAGTGTCTAAACTCTTATAAGAGACATATTACTACTATTTGACGTAACCCAAAATTATATTAGAGTGTAAAATATTTACGGAAAACACAATATTAGTGAAAATTTTTTATACATGTTAAATTTTAATCAAATCTAACTTATCCAAAAAGTTTGCTTAAGAGGAAATAGTGTTTAAAACGAGCAGGTTACCTATATTCCAAACCGACAAAAGATTCAACAGTATTCACGTAGAATACATTATTTTGTTATAATCGATAAATAAAAAAAGAAAAAAGTCTTTTAAGTTTAGATTTATTTACCTGTTCGTTGCATGATTTATGATCACAATAGTACTGATCTATTATAATGGGATTTCTCACATTTTGCATTTCAATATTTTGAAACTTGATGTCTCTAGCAACTCCTGATCCTCCCTGCTTTTATATATATATATACAAGGCAAAATGAGATTCAACTTTGATATTCTTCCATATTGTAGTATTAATGAATTATTAAGGGATATATATATGCTTCGTTTTCAAATGAAGAATTCAAATAAATTTTTATAAAATTATACATGTTTTTAATTTTTTAAAAATAATAAAAAAAAGAGAAATTAACTATTTAGTCCCTATAGTATTGCAAAATCATTAATTTGTTCCTCTATTTTGAAAAATGCATTAAAATGTCTCTGACGTTTTAAAAAATCTATTAATTAGTCTCTATTAATTTTTACCGTTAAATATTATAAAAAAATCTAAAATACTCATGATACGGAGAAATTAATTAGTAGATTTTTTCAAAAATATGATTCACTAACTAATAAGTTTTTAAAATTATAAAAATTAAACAGTAAAATATTTAATTGCTAAAATTAACGGAAGGACTGATTAATAAATTTTTTAAAATGTCAGGAATATTTTAAAATGTTTTTTTAAAATAAAGGATCAATTAACGAGTTTTGTCGTATTATAGGAATTAAGTAGTAATTTTTTAAAAAAAATAAAATTTTTCATTCTAAATAAGAAAATTAATGGCAAAAAAAAATTAATTCCAAATTAACCTGCCATGTTTTGATCCTAACACCGTTGCGAGTACCAGAAAGCTTAGCACCATCAATTGTTACTCCTGAAACATAAGCTCTTGATTTGCCAGAGCCTAAGCTTCCAATACTGTGTTTTCACCACGAAAAATCAATATAGCTTAACAATGATTGCTATTAGAATTGATGACTAAAATTAGGTAGAATTGATGAGACCTTATCCCATGACCTGGTCCACAGGTTATGTCCATGGCATGCACATTTTGCGACCCACTTACAATAGAGATGCAATCATCACCTGTAATAACATTTTAAACACAAATCGGTTAGAAACGGTAAGAAAAGTTCTAGTAAAAGAATCGGACTGCGAGTGAGTTTTAAGTTAATGATACTGCAGATTTCGAAGAAGATAGATGAGAGTGTATATACCTGTTGCTATGACTGAATTAGTAATGTAGATGTTTTGGGTACGTGTTACATGGATTCCATCTGTGTTGGGGCTATGTTCAGGTGAAGTTATACTAAGATTGGAGACTTGAACATCCTTGCTGCCTTCAAAAGATATATGCATTTGTTGTGCATTTTGAATTTTCAAGTTATCCACCACCAGATTCTTGCATTCATAGAAAGTGAGAGCCTGCCAAGTTCCACTTTCCAAATATTAATTTTGAAATGCAGAGTTTTGTGAAAATATACATATTGAAAAGAAAAAAAAACCTACCGTAGGGGCGTCCCTGCAGGGCTGCAGATGATTAAGAAAAATCAAGAGTTAGTTTCTTCATCAACATTAACAAAAAGAAGATAAAAGAGAGATTAAGAATGTAGAGAGAGAAGTAATATTTTACAAGATCCTTATCAACTTTGCATGAGTTTTGCCACCAAATCTTGCCATTCCCATCAATAGTTCCACCACCTTCAACTAGCAAATTCTCAACTCCATCAAACACAAGCCAGTGTCTATCATCTTTCTTATAGTCTGATCGATCATCTGATGCTTCAATTACTCCATATATCTATCATTTCTCAAATTTCAAAAAAAAAATATTTATATATCTAATTTACATTTGTTTTGAAAATGAAAATCAAGAGCATTATGGTCGTGTTTAACCTCACCTGCACTGTGAGATTGGATTTGCATGGACCTGAGAATCTAACCGGCTTCACACGGTACCTGTTTTTCGGCACAACAAGAACTGCTCCTTTAGACGAACAAGCTTCCTCCCATGCCTTTTCAAATGCCTGAAAACAGCCCATGCATAAATAAAATATACACCAGCTTTTTACCCAGATTAAGCAAAATTATAATATTGGATGGTTTAGATTCGTGACAGATGTAGCATTTACACTTAAAGATAATTTATTGATAAAAGACAATATATATTATACCTTTGTATCATCGGCGCTGTCTGTATTAGCACGATAATCATCAACATTAACGGTTTTAACTGAAGTTGATGTGCTACCTACTTTGTCAAATATCTTCAAATTAAGAACATTACTAGATCTTAACTTGATGAAGTCCTTGAACTGGCTATCCTCAATGGAACTAAAATAAGAAGGATAAGCTTGAGAATAATGATACCCAAAAGCTTCTCCTCCTTGTTCTTCAAGATAATGATTAAGGGTATCTCCTGGCAAACAATAATAACAAGGGATAATGATAACAAAAATAATAGAGAGAAGAAGAATGATGAAGAATGGAGAAAGATGAAGTCCTTGTAAAGCCATAATCATAAATAATTAATAAATTTCTTGTTGCTCAAGATAAGAGAATTGAGAAAGTTGATGGGAATTGAATTAGAGAATTGTAAGGAAACTGGGTATGGAAATTGAAGGAAATGTGATGGATGATGATTGTGTATTTATAGACTTAGAGAGTGAAAAGTTGATATGCTTAGGTGTCCTTATAGAGGTATGGTGTATATGAGATAAATGAGATTGAGACGAAAGGATCTCTTCTCTTGGGCAGTCTCTTGCTGACTTTGATTTAGCTTCATACACAGGTAAATTAGCAATCAAAGAATTTTTTTTTTAAAAAGAAAAAGGTTTATGAGATATGTACACATCTTTATTCCATACCTATGTATCATCCACTAGCAAAATTTAATTCTTATATATCTTACATACGTATATGATCATGATTGACTTTTTCTTTCTTTTTTTTTTTTTCCCTTTTGGTTGCTATAATTAATTATATTTTATTGATCAAAAAATAATTTAATTTTTTTTATAATAGAAAGATTAAATTTAAAAAATAATATTTTAATAGTGAATGTAAAATTATTATTTTAAAATTATTGAAAGCTGATTAAACATTAAAATACTGTAACAACATTAAGTTTCAACTGCACTCTTTTTTTTATATAATTGACTCTAACGAAGATTTCAAACTTAAGGTTTTATAGTATTAGAGACGACTCTAATACTAATATGCTAAAATTTAATAACTAATACGCTAAAATAACTGTAACGTAATAAATATTATGTATAATTATATTATAAATTAGTATAAAAATATTATTAAAAACTTTAAATTATAGACACTATAACAAATTGAATTTTTTATAATGAAGTTTTAATGGAGAAATAATTTACTACTAAAAATTTATTAAGTGGGATAAACACTTAAATTTCGCCATTAAATATATAAAATTGCCACTAAAAATTTAAGTATGTCATTTTTTAAGGCGATTCAGTGGCGAATTTTAATTGCTCCATTAAATAATTTAGTAGCAAATTTTCGAGTTTTAATGACAAATTTTATTCCACTAAAAATTAAATTTTTTATTTTATTAATTATACGTTAGAAGATAAATTTATGGTAATAATATTATGTTTTGATAGAATTAATTTCAAATTAAGACGCAAACAATCAACTCCAACTAAGTTTATTGATGTAACATAAATACATAGTATCAATTATTATAAAATTAATTAATATTAAAATTTTGTAATGATAATAAATTAGTTGAATCTTGTTGACTTAATTAGTTTAATTAGAAAAAAGATTAATTCAATATTCAATGCATCTTAGAAACATAGGATTTCAGTTGTTTTAGGAGTAAATTTTATATTATCCTTTCCGTTACTACATTATTTTTCTTTTTTTTTTAAATAAAAATTTAAAAATAAAATTTGATAACTCTCAAATTTATTTAAATACAATTATTATCATATTAAATTTATAAAGATATTACTACGTGATTCTTATAATTAAAAAAATTATTTTTTATATAAATTAAATAAAAATTAATTATAAATTATTAGTGAAGTATAATATACGACGTAAGAAAAATAAAAATAAGACAATATTTATGGAGGAGAATATTATAGAAAAACGAAACCTATGATTTTGAAAAACTAACATTAATTTCAGCGGCTTCGACCAAAACATGTAGCTTATATAGTGCCGACTTTCTCAGTGGTCTGGAGGGAAAGCAGCGAAAGGGGAAAATATATATATATATGTGTGTGCATTATTTTAAATAAATTATAATATAAAATTTAATAAATTAATACTTTATGGATAAATTTATAAAAAAAAATTCAGACTTTATTTTTAAAAAAAGTAACAATAATTTTTTATTTAAAATGAAAATTTTAATGAGAATTTAATCTAATTTATTTTTTTAATAATTTTTATTTAGAATGAAAGAATTATTTTTTTCCATAATTTTTTATAAAAGAAATAATTTCTTTTAAAATAATTTTTTTTTATAAAAAAATATTTTTCATGTTTAAACATTAAAAAATATTTTTTTATAAAACAAACGGGAGCCTAAAAAATCTAACAAACTAAATCATAAATACTAAATATTAGAAAAAAATTTAATTATTTGATTAATGAATGATAAACCGGTTTCTAATAGTCAACTAGCCATTAATACTTGAGCAATGAAAATAATATTAACACAGGTTTAACTGTGATATATTTAATTTTATAATTAATAAAAATTTATTTATTAAATATGCAGTCCATAATTTTAATAAATAATAGATTTTATTTTATAATAATAATAATTATAAAAATAGTATAATATACTTATTATAATTAATTATTTTGTATAATATGTTATTATTTTAAATTAAATAATATATTAATTATAAAATATTTATAATTATTACTAAAAAAATAAAATTTATATTGTATATTAAAAATTAATAATGAGAAAGTAAACATATGAAATTTATTTTAACAATTATGTCACCAAATAATTCTTAATAAAGAAATAATTTTTAAAGAATCCTAACATAACGAAATCTATTTTAAAAGTATTTCTTAATAAAGAATTAATTTCAAAAAAAAAATCTTAAAAATCAATAAATAAATTACAAGAGAATACTATTAGTTAGTCCTTAAAATATGACCATTTTATTTGTTTAATGAAAATTATTTAATTTTTTTAAAATTTAATTTCATTAAAAAAAATTCCTATCGGTTCCTCTTGTATTTTAATTAAATATAAAATAAACAATAATTTAAGGAAAATGGGCTCATAGGCGCTCCGGTTTATATAAATTTAATTTAAATTTTTTTAAAAATTATTATTAAAAAATTAAATAGATTGAATAGAGCATAATTTACATTCTTAATTAATTTTAACAAGTAATGGAGTTATATGACTTTTTGATGATAATTTAGAAGTAAATTTAAATTAAAATTTTAAAAATTAATATTTTTAGTTTTGCCATATAATTTATGAATAAATTTAATTTTTTAACCATAATATTTTTTTTGAAAAAATAAAGAGATATTTTAATAAATAATAAGGAAGTGGAGTTGAGGGGGGAATAGCTTTGGAGTAGAGAAGAATTTGGTGAATGAAGTTTCTAAGATTTGTACCCAAGCCATTATGAATTGCAAGACTTTAATCACCCTTAATTTAATTTTTGTACATCAAGCAATTGAAAAACCTAAGAAATTGATATGCACCACTAAATTTATTTATATAAAAATTATTTATGGAACCCATCAAATCAAATGTGGCCACATATAATATCTTCCTATAAAATTTCAAGTCTCTCATAATAACATATGATTATATTGAATATATTAGAGAATGATTTGATGATTGCCTAATTATAATGGTTATCTAATTGACTAAGGTAAGAAATTGTACTTGGAAAGGATAATAAATATGATCTACATCATTAAGACCATAATCTTTCATTAATTAATTATAGAGTCACGTAACGTAACGAAATACTTACATTACACAGTGAACACAACGATAACAGAAAATAAAAGAGAGGAAAAATAAAAGAGAGGAAAAACTTATGTATATTGCTTGCTTTGTATTAATTTATATATATAAAAGTGAAAACTACTAAAATAATCTAGAAGTTCTTTTCAACAGAATATTAACTACTGTCATAACTAACTATTTATTTTCCTCTTAAATTCCTTCTCGTAATTTGCTGCATGTGGAAGGCGTGACTTTTCAATTTGGCAGCAATTCAGTGTAGCGTGATTTTTCAGTTCGATATCAGTTCGGTATTTTTTCAGTTCGGCCTCAGTTCGATATTTTTAAGTTCGACATAGTCTTGGAAAAGAGACGCTGGAGCTCGTCGCTGTGCATTTCCTTATACGAACTATTTCATTAACCCATACTTGTTACACTCTGTGTTGTTTACTAGCCATTGTTCTTTCATCCCTCCCTCAAGTTGAGAATGGGATATTGAAACCATTCCCAGCTTGGAGATGAAGGTGGAGAATAGAGGAGATTCGAGGCACTTAATAAAGATATCTGCCAGCTGAAGACGAGAAGATAAGTGGAATGGTTGAATGAAGTCTTTGCTGGTTTGATCACGAAAAAGATGGCAGTCTATATCTAGATGTTTCATCCATTCATGAAAGACCAGGTTTGCTACTATATATAGGGCCACCTTATTGTCAAAGTGTAGTGGGAATGTTGTGCAAAGGTGGAGAGAGAAAGTGCCTAGGAGATAGTTGAGTCATTATAACTCAGACAGTGGAGGTCATACTTCTATATTTGGCTTCAGCAGAGTAGTGACTGACAGTGCTCTGTTTTTTTGTTTTTATAAAATGAGAGCTTGCCCTATAAATATACAAAAGCCGGATATGGATCGACGAGTATCAATGCAGGAGGCCCAATTAGCATCATAGTATGCGTGAAGATTAAGTGATGTCTGAGATGGATAAAATAGTCCTTGCTCAGTGGTGCCTTTGAGATAACATAGCACATGTGCTACCGTATCCCAATGTGTTTGACACGGTTCCTGTATAAATTGGCTTAACTGTTGTACATATTTGGTCATGAAAGATTGAGGTATAAAAGCGGTCCCACTAATCTTTTATAACATGTTGGGTCAGGGAGGAGAGTTCCTAAACAGTTTGTGAGCTTGAGTTCTCGGAGCAGAAGTACTTGTGCAGTTTTGGCATTTGAAATACCAGTGTTAAGAATAATGTTTATGATGTATTTCCTCTGATTAATGTACATTTCAAATACAGAGTGGACAATTTTCATGCTAAGAAAAAATTTCACATGTCCCAAGTCCCTGATTATGGACTGAGAGTCAAGATAGCGTTTGGTAGCTAGGATCTCAACTTCAGTGTCTCTAGTAATCAACACATCATCAACATAGACAATTAAGGCTTTGAAGGAAGAAGATGAAGATCTGGTGAAAAAATAGTGATCAGGTGGACATTGAGTAAAGCCATATTGCTTGAGTTTGAAGGTGAATTCTTTGTTTCATTGGCGGCTGCTATGGTCAGAAATAGGCAAATGGTGATCATTTTTACTATGGTAGAGAAGCTCTCAGTGTAATCAATTCCTTCAAGCTAGTTGAACCCCTTAGCCACTAACCTGGCTTTATATTTATCAATTGAGCCATCAGCTTTTCTTTTGATTTTGTACACCCACTTAAAGGCGATAGGCTTTTTGAGTACAAGGAATGCGATAAATTCCCAAGTAGAATTTTTCTTGGGAGCTTCCAATTCAATATCCATGGCTTTTACCCAATTTTCATCTATCTTTGCTTGTCGTAAGAATATGGTTCATGTGTCAAAGATAGTAATGCTATAAGCTTTTTGTGTACAAGTGCAAAATAAAGATGGTTTGAAGAAATTTGGGTTAATAATGTACCTGAAGGTGGACTTAGACTGTCAAAGCAATTGTGTGGGACATAGGTTGTATATTGAGTTGTTACCACAAAGTCATTTAACCAACTTGGTTTTTGATGAGTCCTTGAACTCTTTCGAATATGTGTATTTGTAATGACATCCTATTGTAGGTCTGAAGGTGAGGTCGGATAGTGTTGTAGGTCTAACATTAAGGTTGGATGGTGCGGTAGGTCTAAAGGTGAGATCAGATAGTGCTATAGATCTAAAGGTGAGGTAGGATGGGGTTGCAGGTCTGAAGGTGAGGTTGGATGGGGTATAATGTGGGTATCATGAGGCAGTGGTACTTCTATTTGGGATTCTTCTTAAACTAATAGAGGGTAAGAGAGGTTAAAATCTGTCTAGTTATGTACTTGGTAGGGAAAGATGAATTAAAAGAGGACGTCTCTGGATATACATATGGTCTTGCCACTAAGGTCATACAGTTTGTATGCCTTTATGGCCTGTGGCAAACCCCAAAAAAAATGCATTTGGTTGCTCTAGATTCAAACTTGATTTTTTGAGGCCTTACATTAGTTGCATAACACAGACATCCAAAATATCACAATATGTGATAATTTGGTACTCTATTGTGAGAAGTTCATAGGGAGTCTTCTAGTTAATGACTAAACTTGGGGTTCTATTTATGAGATAAGCGGTATGTAAGACTGCCTCTCCCCATAAATTCTATGGCAAGCGATAATGGAACATCAAAGCTCTGGCTATTTGAAGAAGGGTTTTATGCTTTCTTTCTACAACCCCGTTCTGTTGGGGTGTATAGGCTGTCCTTTTTTATGGATAATGTACATTGTTGAAATAGTTTCATTGTCCTAGAACTCAAGAATTATACTCCATTGTCTGTCCTTATGTGTTTCACAGTGGCTTGGTATTATGTTTGGATCATTTTGAGAAAGGTGAAGAGGAGTGAATGGATTTGGAACTTATTTTTCATGAGGTATGTCCATGTTGATCTGCTGTAGTCATCCACTATGATTAAAAAATATGAGGCACTTGTAAAATTAGGTCAGTAGTGAGGTCCCCAGATGTCTATGTAAGAGGTAAAAATTAGTGGGGCCGGAGCTTGAGCTTTTTGGAAATGGCAGTCTTGACTGTTTGGCAAGAGGGCATATGTGACATGGTGACATTGATACATCACAGTTAAAACCCTGTATACAAGCAAACTTTGATAAGGAAGCATGGCCAAATCTGATGTGCCATGGAGAAGTATCCTTTTTATTCATTTTGAAATCGGTTACATTATCACAGGCATTAGTTTTTTCTGATACATATCTTATTATAGAGAATGAACTACTGCTGATCTTGTATAATCCTTCATAGAGGTGTCTCTCAGCAACCAACTCTTTAATCCAAAGGTCCTATGACTCACAGTGATTTGGATTAAAAATTACAGAAATATTAAAATCATTTAGAAGTTGTTGAACAGATAAGAGGTTGTATTTGAAACCTGGTATGCGAAGTACATTTGCAATATCAGGCTAGTTTTAAGTCTGACCTCGCCAATCCTTCTAACCTCTTTAGTCAATCCATTAGGTAGTGACACAATTATGGATTTAGTTATAGGCTTGGTGTTTTGTAAAAGTGTGAGGGAAGAACACATATGAGATGTAGCACCACTATTTATGATCCAATTACCAATATTAATAGAACAAACAAAAATAGAAGGATTTTTAGTATATTTACTTGCAAATCCAGTAAATTCAGCACGGTTGGCCTCCTAGACTCCTTTGCCTTTTATCATCTTGCTCAATTCTTGTTGAATAATGCTGGTGATGGTGGCAGTTATTTCTTCGTTATGGGCTTTGTCTGGCTCAACCTTAAATGCGATATCGCATATATCTTCTACAGCATTTGCGAATTGCTTCACCTTCTTTTGTTTGAACCATTCAGGATATCCAATTAATTTGAAACAAGAGTCCTTGGTGTCCTTTGTGTTTTTGCAGTAATCGCAGAACCTTTCATCGTTCTTTCCAGTTTTCCTTCTCTTGAATGATGTTTTATAGCACATGTTCTCCCTATTATTGCGTTGTGCCTTAGCCATCATGGCCATAGAACCATCTGTCACGTCTAGTGTGAAGGTATTAACCTCTTTTTATTTTTCAACCCTCAGTACCAAGGCATATGCACGATTCATTAGGGAAAACAGATCCATGAGGAAGAACCAGTTCCTAACATGATCATATGATGAATTTAGTCCCATGAGGAACTGGATTAATTTATCATTTTCACATATTTCACTCATCTCTTTTGCAGCACCACAAGTATATACAGAAAATAGTCTGACATAGGCTAATTCATCCCAAACTTTCTTGAGTTTAGTAAAGTAAACCATTACATTCATGTTACCTTGTTGGAACAAGCTGATTTCTCTCACGATCTAGTAGATCGGAGGTCCATTGCTGCCTCTAAAGCATTGAGCCAATTCTTCCCATAGTTCATGAGAAGTCGTGGTATACAGAAATGCCTCTAAGATTTCTTTGGAAATAGAGTTAAGAATCCAAGAAATCACCATGCTATCGACTTTCTGCCATTGCTCAAAATCCTCAATCTTCATCAGATTTCTTGTGTTTTCCCATGACAAAGCCAACCTTATCCTTGGCTCATAGTGCGATCAGCAGTGATCTGCTCTAGGACAGGTAGTTTTTTCCAGTGAGTGGTACGCTCACCAACACTACTCCTGGAGAATCAGAATTATGCAAAGTGAGGTGGCTCTTCTGATTCATAGTTGAGATCATGTCACTGGTACTGGCCATGACTACTACGGAAGCTTGATCATCAAGCTGTGATACCATGAACAGAAAGTAACAACGATAACAAAAAAAATAAAAGAGAGGAAAAACTCATGTATATTGCTTGCTTTGTGTTAACTTATATATACAAAAGCAAAAACTACTAGAACAATCTAGAAGTTCTTCTCAACAGCATGCTAACTATTTGTGTAATTGACTGTTCGTTTCCTACTTAAATTCCTTCTCGTAATCTGCTGCATGTGAAAGGTGTAACTTTTCAGTTCGGTAGCAGTTCAACGTAACGTGACTTTCCAGTTCGGCATCAGTTTGGTGTTTTCCAGTTTAGCATAGTCTCGAAGAAAAGACGTTGAGCTCCTCCTTGCGCATTTCCTTATATGCATTGTTTTGTTAATTCATATTTATTGCGCTCTATTTTGTTTACTAGCCCTTACTCTTTTGTACACTATATTTTTTATTTGTATAATTTTTCAATTAAGAATAACTGAATTCTTTCCTTTAAAAAATTAATAAAAAGAAATTAATCAAATTAAAATTTTATGCAGTTTTTTATTTGAAATCGAAGAATATATATACTTTGTGAATGAATTTATTGTCCATTTTATTAGTCAATGTTAGAATTTTAGAGATAAATAACCTAAAAAAGGGGAATTCCTTTAGTTTAATTTTAATGGCATAAAATGTTTTTTAATTTTTATACATACAAGTCTTTGAACCTTCTTCACTTTTCTTAATTAAGTCCTAAGAAAGTTTTTCATTTATCAAGTGAGCTCGTAACTAAATTTATACTCCCATCCTCCGTATTATAATTTTTATTTTTTTTATTAGCTTAAAATTATTATTTTTTTTAAAATTATAATAACATATAAATCGAGAATTATAATTTTATTTTATTTTATTTTATTTTATTTTATTTTTATAAAATATTTAAAATATTTTATAATATTTAATAAAATTTAATATATTTAAAATAAATATAATTAAAAAATTAATAAAAAAATTATATTTTAATATATAAAAAATAAAATGAATAAAAATGATGAGAAAGAGAGTAAATAAGATATGAAATAAAGAAAAGTAATTGCTTATAAAATTTGTCCAAATCAACATTCATTATAAGAAATATCCAAAATTAGTAACAAAAATATCAGCAAATAAAACATATTTTTATTAATTAATGGATTTAAAATGAAAAAGAAAACTAAGCAACAATTCCATTATAAAATTACTTTTTTGGCCAAATAGACCTATAACTTTACATTAAGATCAAATGGGTAAAATAGTATATTAAAATATTATATTTTTAATAAAGTAATATAATTTTTATAATTTTTAAAAATTATTTTTATTTAAAATAATATTAAAATCAATATAATATCATTTTCAATATTATTTCAATTAAAAATAATTTTTAAAAAATAAAAATTATATTTTATTATTATAAATATAATATTTTAATATGATATGATCTAATTGACTTTTAATAAATTTTATTAACTAGCACTGGTAAATGGATCTGAATAAATCTTAGAGGTTTCGATTTTACTTTCCAAATCTCTAATTTTCATTTTTTTTAATTTTCAATTTAAAAAAATAAATTTTTATTTTCCCTAATTTTTAATTTAAAAAATAAATAAATAAATTTTATTAGATAAAAAACCATAATTTAAAAACTTTTCACACTTATATTCAAAAATTTTAATTTTAGATAAAAAAAACTTCCCTTTTAACTTATTTTAATTATAACAATTTATTAAATTAATTTTGATTAAATTTAAATTAGCATCATAATATTATTTTTACCACATAAATAATTTAATTAACTTAAATTAAATTTTAGTTAAATCACTAATTATTTAAAATCTCCAAAAAAAAATTTTATTTAATTAATAGAGATTTAAATATTTTAATTATATAATTTAAAATTTTTAAATAATTAACATTTTAGTGTTTTAACTAAGATTTAACTTCAGTTAATTAAATAATTTATATAATAGAAATAATGATATATTGGGCATCATATAAATTAATTTAAATTTAGTTAAGCTTAATTTAAGAAATTGATATAGTTATAATAAATTTAAAAGTTGAAATTTTTTATTTAAAATTAAAAATTTTGGCTATAAATATAAAAAAATTATAATATATATTTTTTATTTTAATTATATGTTTTATTTTTTAGAAAATTAATAAATTAACAACAAATTATTAATGGATGTTGCTATTGTTACTTAGCAATATAATATAGCTCGTTGTAGATCAAGAATAAGAATTAACTGCCAAAATACTTTTCATTATTAATTTGCTATGAAATCTTTTTTAGTTCTAATACGTTGTATTTAGTTAATTAACTGAAAATTAAATATTGTTCAAAAAATTATCCAGCAATGTAGTCATAAATATCTTCTGGTATTAAATTAAATAAATCATTAATTTTTAATTATTGACATAAATTTTTTCTTAAATTAAAATAATTATTTTTTCTGCTTCAATAGATAAAATTATATTATTCACCATAAAAATTTAGATTTGAGTCTCCATACATACTTTCTATACGCAAAAAAATTACTTTTTTTTATTTATTATGCTAAAATATAAAAATTGATAAAAAAAATCAATTAAATTGAAATTTTTTTACACCTTATTTATAATAAATTATTTACCTAATTTTTTATTTTTAAAATTAAAAGAATCATTTTAAATATAAAAATTAATTTTAAAAATTAATTAAATTATCATAAATTTTTTAATTATTAATAGAGTTAATGACAAAAAAGTATATACTTTTAATTTTATTATAATTATATTTTATATTTTTTTATCAATTAAATTCTAATTTTTTAAAATTATTTCATTGATACTTATCGTTATTTATGCTGTTAAAAAATTAATGAAATTATCACGTATTAACACATATTATCATGCCACATCAGTAAAATTTAGAGTTAATCGCTAAAAAAACTTATATTTTACTTTTATTATAATTTTATCTATACTTTTATTTTTTACCGTAATATTTAATTAAATGCATTCTATCGTTATTTAGAGACTTATGAAATTATTAAATTATATTTTTTTACTATTAGATATATTTAAAAATTATAATTTATATTATTATTTAAATTTTATCAATAATTTTATAATAATAATTTATTTTAATTTTATTTTGACTAAAATTATTATTAATAAATTTTTTATGAATCTCTCTAATATACTTACTATTTAGCAATAAATTTTTTGTGAACATGTCTAATATACTTACTATTTAACATTATTTTTAAAATTATTATTAAAAAAATTTATTAAATACATTAATAATAAAATATTAAAAAATAATTTAAAATAATATTTAACATAATTCAGTTTAAAAATATTAAAATAATAAAATAATTTTTAAAATTTTTTTAAAATTTTTTTTAATTTTTAACTATAATACTAATTTATCACTTTTTTTTTTAATTATACTAATATTTAGAATGGAGTTCAAAAAAATTAATAATATATAGATTAAATATTTGATTATTTAGTCTGACTTGATTAAATAGTTAAAATAATATGTAATTTATATAAAATTATAAATTTATGTTGCATTATTTCATTTTTTTAAAATATTAATAAAATAAACAATTATAAAAAAAATCATATACTATGAATGTTATTATAATTTTATTCTATATTTTTAAATTATTATCAATTATACTCTGAAATTTATTGATGAAGTATTAATAAGTATTAATATGGTGAGTAAGGTGGTAATTTTATTAATTTTTAATAATATAAATAACAGTATGGTACAATTAAAATAATTTTAAATAATTAAATTTTAATTAATAAAAAATATAGAATATAGTCATAATAAAATTAAAAATACAAACGTTTTTTTATCATTAACTCTTATTAAGAAAGTTAAATTTATATATATTAAACAAGGATTATCCGAATAAGAGAGGTATTTAGATAGATCACTATCACTAAACAGTTTTCTCCACTAATATTTTTTTAAAAAAATATATTCAATTAAAATCTCTTTATTTGTAAAAAATAATTTATATATATATAAAAAAAAATTTATGAAAAATATTTTTTTATTGAATAATTTATTATTTAAAATTATTTAATTCTCATATTCATCGTTATTCTAATAATTATATTGTTGTGATTATTTATTTTCAATATCTTTGTTTTTTTTATTCTATTAATAAAAACGAAGTTTTTTTTAAAAAAAAAACATATGATATATTATATTATAGGATTAGATAATGATTTTTTATTATTTTTTAATATATTTTTTAAAATCAAGAGATGAATTAAGAAATTTTTTTAATAATATAATAACTAAATAATAATTTTGTTATTATTTTTTAATATTATAATTAAATAATAAAAATAAATTACTTTTTACAGAATATAAAAAATATTTTACATATTTTACACATAGGAATTATATTCAGAAAAGAAAAACAGAAGTTTAGACTTTCTTTTAGATGTTATTTATCTCTAAATATTTATAAATTTTTGGTATTTTTATACTATATAATTTTAACCTTTTATATTTTATATATATATATATATATCTTTTTGGTATCATATATTAGTTATACAATATGTTTTTAGATATTAATTATATGAGTATCTTTTAATCTAAAATTATATAATTAATAACTATATATAAAATAATATAATATATTTATTGAGAATTATATAATATATTTTTAATATTAATATTTTTATTGTTTAAATGTTAGTATTGTTATTTTTATTATTGTTTTAATTAATGAATAGAAATACTTTGGTGCCAGATTGTCTCTATGTATATATGTACAGTACAATTTATGATTTGATTATATTTAGTGTGATCACTATTCGGTTCAAATCTAAAAAATTGATCGAATCGATTTAATTTTAAAATTTAATTTTAATTTTTTATTTAATTTTGTTTGTTTCAATTTTTAATTTCAGAAATTTCAGTTATTTCGATTTGGTTCGATTTTGATCACAAAAAAATTAAAAAAATTAAACCGAATCGATTAGTAATAATAATATGTTATTTTTAATAATATAAAAAAATAAAATTATATTAAAATTAAAATATTTTAATTAAATTTTAAAAAATTAAAAATAAAGTGTAAAAAATAAAAAATTTATTAAAAATTAAAACTGATTAAATCGAATCGAATCGACCGAATCAGACCGATTCAATTCGATTCAGTTTTTAACCAAAATCGATTCGATTTAATTTTCATAAATATTAAAATTTTAATTTTTAATTTATTCAGTTCGATTCGATTTTAAATCGAACCGACCGAATGCTCAGCAATAATTATATTCATGAGATGCAATTGGCAATTGGCAATTGGTAGAACTGGTAGCAATTGATCCTACTCTTCACAACCTTAACTTAAACAACAGTATTTAGAGCAAGAATTACAGACAAATACAAATTGAAAGTCTAGTGAAGAAACTCAAACTATGCACATATGATTCAAATCTTCAAATTATAACTGAAAGAAACGCAGAAATTCCGACGAAAAGCACTTTTATTATCAAAATATGACATACAACACCATCACCATCACCATCATGGATCTTTGCAAAATATGAGCATCACTCAAGGGAACCCACACGTCTGCAAAGCTTGCTACTCAAAAGATGGTGATATTCTAGTTGATATTTGATACTTGCTCTTATAACTACTTCTACCTTTTACTTAAACCTGGATCTCCATATTCCATCTATACATCTCCTCCTCCGGTATGGGGAGAGTCAGGGTGACTAGGCCAGTATCGGAGTCATAGTTGAACTCTGTCTCAGCATTGTCCACGCTGCATTTTAGCGGGCGCTGCGAAGAGTAAGCACCAAAACGTCCGCATCCCCTTACTTTCAGTGCAATAGTTGCAGCTGGAGATCGATTTTCACTTAGTGATGTAGTCAGCCCTGAGGAGACCTCACCATCAAAGAGCTCTGATTTTTTGTCAGGATTCATCTTGATTTCAAACTTATCCATTGCGCCACCGACATTGAACATGTCGAGCAACCCTATTGGTGCAAATAAAATGTTGGAAGCAATCTCCTGCATGATCAAGTCGTCGAGTAAACTACCTTGTTGTCTAATTAATAGCCAGCCAAGAAGAGAGAGAGAGACTTGAAAATTACCTTGATTGGGCAGAAATGGAAAAGTTCATATTCAAGAACTTTTAGCGTCACCGGCACCGAAGCACCTTTAGGCAACCGAATAACCTCCCCTGAGATTTAAAATAGAAAAACACCCTTTCTGGTTAATTTCTTTTAAATCCACAAAGTCACTGAAGATGATAGACCTTATTTCAAAGAAAATTTAGTTCTATATTCCCTTTGCAACATTATTTAGTTTTCCTTACAAGGAACTCCATATGATAATTAATCCAAGAATAACAAAAGAAAAATATTTTCCTGTAGCAGTGAATATCAATCACTCTATCACAAGGGCCAAAAACTCCAGTAAATTTACCTGATTTGTAAGCATACACTATTGTCTCCCCACTCCAATCTGGACTAGCAACTTGAGCAATGCAGTCCACATCAGTGGAGCGAACAGAGCCTGAGAGAGTACCAGGAGAGGCATCATGAATACGAGTCTTCTTCTCAATCTTGCACCAACCAGCACCTTGGCAGTTAAAAACACCGACCACACCAGTGCATGTGTTCACATTCCATACTTTTAGTAAGCTACAAAATACAACAGAATAGATGAGTATCTAACTAAAGCAGCATGCTCAGAGGAAAGCTCCCTCACATGCAAGAGGAGAAAAGCTACACACCTAGTGCCATCTCTTGCTGGATCAGCAAAGAGACAATCACGGGTCGGCCTGCCAGGAAGTTGGGCACGCAGAACTGATCCATCAGGAAGGACCAGCTTCTTCAGTAGCTCGAAGTTGTGGTTGCCAGGCTTATCACTACATAAAAAGAGCGAAAAAAAAAAAAAGAGAGAACACATAAGCATGTTAAAAGTCTTGTTAATTTCTAATCTTTTAATGTTAATCTTGATATGCACAATGTGAAATCAGTTTTAAGGATGAAGGTAACCTGACATAGATTGCACATCCACCAATAGCACGAGCTGCACCATGATAATCTGCAGCAGGGTGTAAACTCTGCAACCACATATTTTGTTAATATGTCAGTAATTGACATTCTAAGAAACCAAAGTTGAATCTTCATGAATGTAAAGCAGGATAACACTCTTCATTTACTCACATGGAACATATCCCAGTCAGGTTGCATAAATTCTCCAAGGAAAAGGGTATTGTAAGCCACAGAAGAAATGTGAATAGTGTGGGAGGCAGGGTCCCTAGGATAGAAGTCATCAGAGGCTCTCACAACAGCAGTCTGCTTGGCACTATAGATCCCATCAGTGTTATGGCACATGCACGAAATACATCCATTATCAGGGAAGTTTCGTGCAATTGAGGCCTCAAGAGCTTGATGATAGCTGCGGGTAAGGGAAACTCTTCCACCATGACCAGCACCAAGAGTTTCAATGATGTTCTGAACATCAACTTTGACTCCATCTATTCCACACGAGGCCAAGTAGGCATGAAGCTCATTGTAGAAGTTGAAAACCTTCTTGGGATGCACCAAACCTAGGCCATGGACAGAGAGACTGTCCATGACAATGTCTGGTTGGTTACCTAACACGCCAGGAGACTGAACTGGATATGCCAACGCAGTGTCATAATGCTCCATACCAGAAGATGCTGGTTTTACTCCACCCCAGTAGCCAGCTAAAGCATGCCATGCATATACAAACCTGTGGAGAATAAAAGAAACAGAATGAAACTATCAGATGCATTACTTTTTTTAATCTATTGCTCTTCTTTCTTTTACTTCTTTTTCCTTTTAAGCTCACCTGTTATTCAGTATATTTTTCAACCACTAAAATAGCTATGTGAACAACTTTTATGGAAGTTGAGAAATTCCAATATACACCATTAGCAATGGCAGAAAACTAGAAAATTTCTAAGGAAACAAAACAATGAAGACCACTCACTTCACATTGTGGCATTGCTTGGCATCTTCAACGACATGCTTTAGTCCTCTGGCCTCTTCATCCTTTTCACCATTCTTCCGAAATTTTGCATTCTCCTTTATTCCAGTGAGCCTACTAGCAAATCTGCAGGAAAGCAACAATTTGATATTTTAATTTAATACAAACAATGCTAACTGAAAAACTATGTCCATGAAGATCATTTGACAACATGCAGAGAACTGCAAATATTAAGTTTAGACCGCCAACACAATTGAAGACTTCAGTCCTCATACCAGTTTAAAAACATACAAATATTTGTTAAAGGACAATTAGGCAATCTGACCCTCATAGCTTAATTCAAAGACCAAGCATGGAAACCACTAAACAAGATTTTTCACAAGCATCAAAAACTTGTTATCAATGCATGGTGTTATATTTTTAGCAAAACAGGACTTGCCATGAATTCCATTGGTATAATTAACAGATAATGGAAGATTCATAATCACAGCTTTAATAAATGAGAGAGGGAAAGACTCATACTGTGCTCCTTCTTGCACAACAGCATTAGTATCTTTCAAGGATTTATTTTCAATCTGTTGCCAACCATCATCTATGATCAAAAATCGTGGTGGAGACCCTCCCTCTGATAGGCTGCAACCATAAGATGCCCATAAGTCAGTAATTTTATCTTCTAACTTACAATTGCTCATTAATTTTGGCTTCCACATATAAACTATGAGTTAATTTACTCTCCAACATCATTTCTGAACTACCTTTTAAGGCCTTCCTTAACACCCTCAGCTGTGACATCAGTGTAAAATGCATCCCAAGTGCACCAGCCAAACCAGTCAAGGAAAGAGGGCAACTATGCGAGACCAAAATAAATAGACATGAGATTTAGACATTTCAGCTGCATCATAATAGTGATAGAAATTTTTGGTGAAAAATATTAGCACAAAATATTCTCACCTTTTTCTTCTCACGATGAAGAAAAGTTTGCATGTGCTTTTCCAAAGCTCTGTTTTCATGTGAAACTACTAATTAAATTATGAGCATTGCAAGCAAAAATATTGACACCAGAAGACACAGAAAAAGGGATTGGAGAGAAGCAAAAGAATCAAACTTCTGAATATCAAATAAGCAGCTTTATAGTTCCTAACATATAGATTCATAAATAGTCTTCTCACTAATCTTTCAAAGATAAACATCGGCAAGTTTATTTTGAGATAAAGTAGGGGACTCACTTTACAGCCTGGTTGATAACTTCAAACGGATTGGTCCCAGCATGAATGTAGACAAGATGAAGGCCTTGATTGGTTTCAACAGCATTATCCCCTGCAAAACCAAATCACACACCAAAAAACTCGTCGTTTCGGTTCTTTCACCTCCTACTATTTCCTCCCCAATTGAAATAAACTCCATAAATTTGGTTCATTTGGATAGGACAGTCATTGACTGGTTCTCCAGCATGTTTGTGTTGGCATCAATGACAACTCCACCCCATATTCAGCATGTTAGTCTCCTTCACTAGAAGCCGACGGGATGGAATGAATTAATAGTAGAACAAGCCCTATGTATGGGCTCATTAATGACAGCTCCACTCATATGTTGTACTGTTAGTCTCCACCACTAACAGCCGACAAGATGAAACTGAATTAATGAAGAATTGGCTCATGGGCAGGGTGCACATAGCCTACACCAGACACTTTATGATGGCTATGATCAACTCACCACTCTCAAGGCAGATCTCCATCTCATTCTTTTCATTGCCTTGCAGAACAGCCCGGAACTGGCCTTCAAGGAGGGGAAGGAAGACTGTGTAAATGGTCTGGGCATCACCCTGATCAACTCCTTCACCACCATCCTTGCTCTCCACCAGCATGAACTGGGTCTCCAAAGGAATGTCTTTACCGCACATGCCCATCCTCTGGGTCATCCACCATAACTTGAAGCGGAAACAACACATAAAACGGAGACCCCTGTCATAAATGATAATTGAATTTCTGTATTTGTAAGTATATATACGCATAAATCACCCAAAAGTATATTTTTTTTCTTTATATGCATATGTAGTTCCAAGAACCATGTTATGTGCTGAAAGAATATAATAACCTGACACATAGATGAGTACAACAACATTTATGGTCCTAGTTGAAGTTCTGCATTTATTTCTAGTTAGTATTTTAGGATATGCTGGAAATCTGCAGTATATACTCCCTACATCATCTGGTCTTGTAGTTGACAGGAAATAAATAAAGGAGCAATGAGAAAGGAATCTCAGTGTAATTCAGAAGTGCAAGAAACAGATGGTTCATATTATGGTAAGCAATCAAGACCCAATTACTATTAGTTCTGAATTTACAAATAGTAATCAATTGCTATTCATATAAAGGATGATTTTTCCATATAAAGAGTAAGAAGAATGATTCGTTAATTCACATCAAAAACAAAATACGAAAAAAACAGAAAGAAAAAGGAAGCCGAAGCTTACTCTAAAACGCCCACAGTAAAGACATGGAGACTCTTGCTATGGGAAGCAGTGGCACCAATGAATGCACCAGCAACGAGCCCGCCAGCAGGAGTCAACACAATGTTGTCTGGCACTCCAGTTAATATGGTCTTCCCATGCACTACAAGTTTCCCATCGTTGATTGAGATCTTGGGTGTGATCGTCATTGTTGATGTTGAGCACCGAGTTACTGCGCCACAAATCCGAGGTAAAGAGAGAATAAAAAATCAATAAACCGAATAAGCACAACTAGGAAACAAACCGCAGCTAAAAAGTTCCGATTGTTGCTCCTACAACGCCACAATTCTTGGCATTTTCTAGCTAACCTATTTAATTTTTGCCACGTTTTTGGAAAACATATCCCCACACCATTTGGGTCCAGAAAATAAAGAAAATCCTGCAATATAAAATTAAATACTAACAAAAAAACTAAAACACATGAGTTAGCGGCTTTAGCTTTCAGAAAATTTATGCTGGTCCAAATTTCATTTGGAAAGTTTAGTTTTATCATCTATTTGTGCGTACAAGGTTTCACTCATATCTTGGTATGAATACAAAATATGCAGTCAAGTATGGACTGAATTGTTAATTTTGGCAACTTTCAGGCGGTTTTCTGAAAATCTCTTAAGGACGTAAAAAAAGCAGAAAATTACAGAGCCGAGTTGGCGGTTGGACCAGGAACACGAGTTACATGACACCGACGCGATCAGATCCGCTTTCAACTTTCAGCAGCAGTGCAGAAAAACCTTTTTGTCCAGAGCTTTAAAGACAGAAGATATTGGAGACGGTGACTGATCAGAAATAACCGTGAAATCAAAAATTTCATTCGGGGAAAAAAAAAGCGAAAAGGAAAAAGTAAAAGGGGAAAAAATAAGAAGGAAAAGCTGGATACAGCTGAAAAAGCTTCAAAAATGGCAAATTCATGGAAAAGAGCTTCAATTTTCGTGGAAAATGAATCTGATTACTAGAGTAAAAGCTTGAAAATCGCAAAAATCTGACAAGATTAAAGCAAGGCAAGGCAAAAGTCGGCAAGAATCCTTGTGATCGACGCATATATATTTAAGCTTAGCCTGAAGTTCATTATTTTTTTCTAGTAACCATAGGTTTAATCACATCTGAATCATACTGATCTGCACAAAAATTCCAAAATAATCTCAGCAACCACCGTGATAAGAGCTTCAAATTCTCCAGCAGAAGCTTAAAATTAGGCCATGAACTTTGAAATTCCATTACCATCATAAGAATTCAACATGAGAAAATCCATGGGCATAACTAACTAGAAAAAGAAAAATCTCCACCAAGAAACTCACCAGTAAAACAAATCACTAGCTAGTCCAATGAGCTGCTCGAGCTCTTGCTCTACGAAAGCAAATCTTAAAGAAACCTTATAGAGAAAAATCTCAGTAGCTATAAGCTCAATAGAAGCGCATTCACCAGGGAATGCTTCTTCTACGAGAAAAATAGAGAGAAGCTCTAAGCAACGCTCAGTTACAGAGATATGACGCACACAAAACACTAAGGTGCGATGAAGGAGAAGGAAGGCGTTGTGAGATTTTATAGTCCTTGATCGTTAAAAGTCGAACATGTTGTAACAACTGTAGCTTCTCATATCACGATACGTGGAAAACGTTGTCGGGAGTGAGTTTATATGTCCAAATTCTTTTTAAAAAAATAAAATTATTACAATTATTGTCCGCCTTTAAGATAATTTATCCATAAAATCTAAAATTTTATATCTAAGTATCCTCATCAAATATAATACTTATTTAATAATAAAAATATCTTTATATAATAAAATTTTTATTTTTATAATTTTAAAATTATTTATTATATTTATATATTATTTTAAATTTTTATAATAATTAAAATACTAAATTTTTTATTTTTTAAATTATAAAAATAATATTTTATTATTAAATAATATTATTATATTATATTAAAATTTATTTGATCCTTAATAAAAATATAAAAATTTAATTCATCTAAAATTTTAAATTTAATTTATTTAATTCTTAAAAAGAAGTATAAAAATTTAATTTAACTTATTTCTATTAATTTTTCTTTAATTTTATATATTAAGTACAGTATCGAGTTCAAATTTATTCATCCAGCTATTTTTGAGATATTCATCAAATTTTTTTATACTTTTTACAATAAAAAGATATCAACTCAATTTTGACAATAACATAATTTCATAATAAAATTAAGACTTAATGATTTGAAATTCAGAAAATTGAATTTTTGAATTTAGAAAGACCTTAGATCTAGAGGGGTATTTCTCCTTTTATCTATTTTCTTTTGTTGACGTGTAACAGAATATATATCATTGGGTTACCTATTTCTGTCACGTTGATATGGACGTACGAGGAAATCAGATCGCTGCCCCATGCGTAACGGCCCCTGGTTTTCCTGAACGCGCGTGCGGACTGTCCCACGTGAAGGATTGGTAAGTCTCCTTCCTGATTCCAGGCTGGATCGAAAAATATGATATGGGCTGAACCTAGAGAGGGTTTGTTCGTCGGATCCAAAGAGTTAGGTCGGCCTGATTGAGGAGATTGATGGGAGTCCGGTCTCCAGACTAAGTGGACCGGATTTGATACATATATGAGGCTTAAAGGCCTCTAAATAATGAGCTGGTATCGTGGGTCTGACCCATACCAGAATAAAGAAATCCAGCGATCACTACGACTATTTTAAAATTGAAATTCAACTTATATTTGGTACACTCAAATAATTTTTATGCAAATTGTTCTAAAAATAATTTAAAACATTCACGCTAGCTAGCAGCTAATTGATATTGCCATGTTATTTTTTAATTCGCATTTCGTAATAATCGAAAATTTTTATTTTTTATTTTTTAAAAAATTAGAAATAGATTTTAATTTTTTATTTATTTCTTAAACATAAGTTTTTTTAAATTATTTATATAAAAATAAATTTATAAACTTTTATATAAAAATAAAAACTAAAATACTTTTTAATACAATATTTAATAATAAAATAAGAATGCAAATAATTTTATAAATAATCAATTATTTATTTTTTCATACTATAAATTCTTACAATAATAATAAAAAGTATTTTATAAATTAATTGAATAAATACTATCCAAAAATAAAAAATTAAATTTGATTGATGAAATATAATTTTAAAATTCTTAATGATAATTTAATAAAAATTATAAAAAAATAATAATTTAATTAATAGAATCTATAACAAGAAAATTAATATTTATAGTTTTTTATTTTTTTGATTTTTTAATTTTAAAAACATTTTTAATAAATAAAAAAATTAAAAATACAACTCTAACAAACGAACAATTATGTATTTTTTATCAAATAAAAAATAAAAAACCATAATGATAACCAACGCTCCCTAAGATGTTATCATATTTTTTAATAAAATTGGAAACACAAATATATATTATACATTTTCTTAAAAATAAAATTTAATAAATTTAAATTTATCTTTAACCATCATTTAAATCAGAAGATTAATGTAGATTTTAATAATTAATTTGTATATTGATTTTAGTAAAAAATTGATAAAGTGGAGACTCGTATTTGGATCTTCCAGGTGAATTACATATGTCGTTCTCTCAATAAAATTTATTATTTAGTTTTTATATAATAGAAAATTTTATTAATTAATTTTTTATTTCAAAAAATATATTAAAATATTTTTAATATTTTAAAATTTTATTAATTTTAATATTTAAATATTATAAAAAATTTTAAAATATTTCAGTGCAAAATAACTAATATTTTTATAAATTTAAGAGAATTATAAATTATTTTTTTTAAATTTAAGAAATTAACTATTAAAATATTTTTAAACTATAAAAACTAATAAAATATTTAATGGATAAAATTAATAAAAACAATAAATAATATATTGTTTAAAGTATTTAACATATTTTAATATATTTTTTAAAATAAAATAATTAATTAATAAATTTAT
This sequence comes from Manihot esculenta, assembly GCF_001659605.2. NCBI lineage: Eukaryota > Viridiplantae > Streptophyta > Magnoliopsida > Malpighiales > Euphorbiaceae > Manihot > Manihot esculenta. The sequence goes on along the minus strand of NC_035168.2, from coordinate 5,090,709 downwards.
TCGTATAATTACATAATAATTTTTCGTACAATTAAACTTGGGCAATTTGTATTATATTATTATTGGTCAGAGTTTCTCAACATATTCAAGAATATATACAGTTTGGAAAAGAGGCCGCCGTTCGGCGACAATTACTGAAACTCTGAGCTCACCGTTAAAGAGGGAGGGTTGCGGAGGGAGTAACTGACAAGGAAGCCTTATCCTTCCATTACTTTATAAAAATAAAAATATTAAATATTAAATAATAAATTATTTACCTGCACCATGTGATATTTGGCCAACAATTTAGGAAGGAGATTTTCGCATTAATTAAAAATATATATAATTTGCATTGCTTTTTGTGTTTTATAATTTTTATTTATTTTTTTAATTATTTTAAAATTATTTTTTATTTTTAAGATTATCATAGTATATAAATATTTTTAAATTTTTTAAAATATATTTTAATATTTATAAAATTTGATTATAATATAAAAAATAATTATTGGCTCCTTGTGAAGCCCTTATGAATCGTCCCGGAGCCGCAAGGGTCAAGCCGGCGATCTTGAAAACATGCTCCAAATGTCCTAAACGTTAATGACAAATTATAATCTCTTTGGTAGTAGGGATTTAGAATTAGGTCTCGTGCCAGTGAATGAGAATGACAATGACAATGACAATGACATCATCTTTAATTTGCCTTTTAATTTTATTTATTACTTTTATGTTTTTGTAATAATATTTTTTTATCCGTAATAATAATTGCATTGTAAGACTATACAACGCAACGAGAGTGACAATTAAATCAAAGAATTAAATCTTTCATATTATAACATCTTCAAGAGAAGACTATAATTTTAATTAAAAAAATAATTTATAGTCTTGAATATTTATATTATTTAATTATTATAATTTTAAATATTTATATTATTTAATTTTATAAAATAAATTAATAATTTTCTAAAACTTCAAGTATCCGATAGTAATTATCTCTGTAGAAATTTGCAACAAAATTACATTTCAATCATTGCTTGGCTTATAGTGTTGCCTTTTTCCCTTAGAAAAGCAAGCAAATAAATAAATTAGTAAATAAATTAGGGGCCAACTTGCAAGTCAAAACAATCATTAAGCAAACGAACAAAAATTGATGGTGATGGGTTTACGTGCTCAATATCCGTGGCCCACTCGCAGATTAACACGTATGAGTTCCATGTTTTGTTCTTGCTTGTTGATCCTTGCCACGTTGGCTTCGTATCTGTACAGGGACAGGCAGGCTCCGCGTGTGGACCCCAAACGTCGGCTCTGACTGTAAAACAATCGTAAAGTTATCGTCTTTGTCATCATCTTTGTCCTTAAATTACTATTTAATTTTATATTATAAAAAATTCATTAATTAATTTCACAATTTTAAAAAATATATTAAAATATTTTTTATATTTTAAAAAAATTATTAATTAATTATTTTATTAATTTTAATTATTAAAAAATTATATAAAAATTTAAAATATTCGTAATACATAGTAATTAATTAATATTTTTTTATTAAATTAATAAATTATTTTAAATATAAAAATTAATGTTATGTTCATGGACAGATAATAGATAATCTGACCAACCGAAATATTTTAATAATCAAAAGAAAAGAGTGTAAAAGCAATTCTTGTACTAACAGTGAGTAAAATAAAAACAGCTCAAACCGTGAAAATAGAATTATAGGAGAGCAATACAAACATTGTGCTGCTAGGCAAAAGCGATGGAGTGTTGCATTCTAAATGACAAAAATTTAGTAGCCGAAAGCATTACTAGTTTACGCTATGATTTAAGTAGTATAAGATAAGTAAAATTTTGTGTGAATCAGTAAAAACTACCTTATATTGTTAAATACTTCTCGATAACTGATAGCGAAGTATATCATGAGAAAAGAGTGAAAAAAATTCAATAAAAAATGAAATAAAATATAAAATCATAGTCTAAAAAAAAATTTAGAATTCTGACCGTGTGTCTGTTGAAAAATAAGCAAATAACTCATAGACCGTAGTTTGATTAAGGAAATCCACTGGAATCATAGTGAAAACGAATTTTTATAGGGTAATTATTGTCGTTACATATGGATTCGAATCTTGTCTAAATAAAATTATGGAGAGGAAGGAAAATAAAAGAAGAAAAATAATTTCTCTATTTTATTTTCGCTTCTTATGTTTAAATGGAAGAAGAAAATAAAAGATAATAAAAGAGAAATAAATTTATTTTTTATTTTAAAATATAAAAAAAAGTAAAATTACTAAAATGCTTTTAATGTGTAACTTACATTTTTGCTAATAGTAACGAAATCAAATCTATTAAATAATAATACATTTTACTCAAATCATCCATTCACATCTTCTATAAGGGTGGAATAAATTATATACATATATATATCTTTAATAAATAAATTTTATTTTTATATCAATTTATTTTATTAAAAAAATATGGATTGTATCAAACATTGTACACGTGGAATCCAACCATCCTTATATTTTTTATTAACTTATAATATTATCAGAAAATTGGATACAAATAAGAATGGTGTTATAAAGAAAATTTAGTATTATATTAATTAATGGTAGGAAAATAAATTAAAATAGATAACAGGGGCATAAGAGTAATTTTATAGCAAACAGCAGACTTCACTCCTTGGAGTTCACGTTTTCTCTCCAAAACAAGGAGAAAATAATCAGAGAAAAATAAGAGTAATTAATGAAATTTTTTTAAAAAATATTACAAACATTTTAATATATTTTTTAAAATTAAAAAATTAATTAAAATTTTTTATATTATAAAAATTAAATAATAAATTACATTTTACTTTTTATTAACAAAAAATTAATCTAATAAGCAATAAGGTTAATATACTTCATGGAGTAGAATTAATTTTATTGTGGTAAAATGATCAACTTCACCTTTGAATTATACGGTGAAAGCAAAAAATATTAAATTTTAGTTTTTAATTTAAATTTACTTATAAATAAAAAGTTAAATAAATTCAATTAAAATTAAATAGATGGAAAATTGCAACTCAATCGGCTCTATTTAAATTTTTATAATGATTTAAGAATAAATTTGAACTAAAGGGAATTGCTTTTTTAAATCTAAAATTTTCCAAATAATCATCATTATATGATTTAATTTAAAATACATTAAATTTTATTAAAAATATAATTTCATTAATTAATTTCAATATAAACTAAGTGAAAAAGCCGAAAAAAATAGAAGGTTGGTATAATATGCTATAATTGATTAAAATAATTGTTTTTGAAATAAAATTAAAACTAAATATTTTATATGTATATATATAAATATATATTTAAAAATCTATTAAAACATTTTTATTTTTTCTCTTTATCAACGAAATAGTTTTTCTGTCTTTTTTCGTTAAAAATAGATGAAAAATGAGAGATAAAATTTTTAAAATATAATTTTACCCTCAAATAAAATTTCTTATTTAGTTCTTTAATATTGCTATTATTAATAAGGCAGTTTTTACGTTTTTAAAAATTTATTAAAACGTTCTTTTTTTTATATCTATTAAAACGTTCTTATTATTTTTTCTGTTAACGAAATAGTTTCTCTTTCTCTTCTTTCTGAAAAAAAAAAAGAAGAAAATGATGAAGAAAAAAAAAAAGAAGAAGGAGAATCGCCTCTTTCTCCTCCTATTTTTTTAAAAAAAAGAAAAATTAAAAAAGAAAAAGAAGAATGAAAGAAGAAAGAGGAGGAGGAAGAAAAAGAATAATTGAAGAAGAAAAAAAAAGATAAAAAAAAGAGATAATTTAATTTTTTATTATATTTTTAACAAGCGAAATAAAAAGAATGATTATTTTATTAATAGAGAGAAAAAATAAAAATATTTTAATAAATTTTTAAAAATTATAAAAACTGAATTTTTAATAATAATAATATTTAAAAATTAAATTATAAATCTCTTAAATAAAAAATATAAATTTAATAATTATTATTACCGATAATTGAATGATAATATATTTTATATAAATCTTAATTATTATATTTATAATAATATTTATTTGATGGGAACTTCACTAAATCATTATATATAGTCTCTAAAATTAATGTTTTTATTATTTTAAATATTTTTATGCATGGTTGGTGAGATATTTTACCCTTTTTTAAATATTTTATACATCTTTTTAAAGTTAGATCAATCATCATATGCTAATTTAACAATAAAGTATTGAATTTTATAAATCATAAAATAGGGGGGAAATAGAAATTTTAAAAAAAAAATAAAGAGACATGAAATTTTCAAATAGTTTGGTATGTGTAGCTTTCAACGTTCTCTTTTAACAGTATAATGCATTTAACGGGAAAATAAAATTGGGTAAACTGTAATTTAGTCTCTTTGATTTAGTGAAATATAATATTTCGTCCCTCTATTTTAAAAAATTTTCAATTTAATTCTTCACATTTAAAAAAACTGCAAAATAGTCTTTACCTTCAAATTTTCAGTTAACTTTCCGTTTATTTTAATGAAAATGATTAAACTACCCTTTAAATAAAAAAACTCAACCAAACAATATTCACTCCATCCCAACACAGGAGGAGGAGGAGAAAAGGAGGAGGAGGAGGAAGATGAGGATTGAAAAAAGAAGGAGAAGGATAAGAATGAGGAGAAAATGGTAGTTTAGTTCTTTTTATTAAAATAAATGGAAGGTTAACTGAAAATTTGACGGTAGAGACTATTTTGTAATTTTTTTAAATATGAAAGATTAAATTGAAGATTTTTTAAAACAGATGGACGAAAGGTTGTATTTCACTAAATTAGAGGGACTAAATTATAGTTTACCCAATGAAATTTGTATATTTAATCAATAAAAAATTTGAATTTTATATTCGTATTAACTAATTTTTTTAATTTTAAATTATATATTAAAAACGATGAGACATATATATTTAAATAGAAATAAAACAATTAATTAAGGTTGCATAGTCGTGCAAGGCATGCATGCAATAAATATAAAAAAATTCTGGCCTCATTGCATGGCCAACTTGATCAGTACTATCTGAATTATGATAAGATAAACGATCAACGATGTAAAAATACAAGTATCTAGATCTAACAAAAAGATTACATTTTTTTTTACTGGGTTGAGTTCTGGGTTTTGGGTTAAATTCTAATTGGTATATACTAATCTTTAGATTAGTTTTGCTTGGATTGAATTTTCTAGTTTCTTGGATTATATACTCATTTTCTGACATGGTCCGGGTTGTGGATCTAGTTATGGGTTGGTGGGTTAAGGGTATAGCAGGAGTTTGAGTGTTTGGGTTAAGAGTCTTTTTACGATTTCTTGTCATTAACAATTCAAACTCTAAAAGAGGGAGTCTGAAACCTCTGAAACTTAAGGCGCTTAAAACTTAATTGATTTTGAAAACTTGTACTCTTTATTACTGTTATTGCTTAAATACAGGAAAGAAGTATACCTGTTTTCTACATTAAATGTGCACTATTTCAATATGGAGGAACACCCTCCTCAACTAACAACATGAAATAGAAAGTGCTTCCTACATCAAAGGAGCACTACTTTAACATGGAGAAACATTCTCTTCTCAACTAACAAATGAAATAGAAAGTGGAGGAATATCCTCCTACAAATAGGGAACAATTTAACTAAAAAATAACTGAAAAATAATTGAAATTTTTTTATTAATTTAGAGGCTCAATATGTGACTGTTTTGACTTGGATCAATGGTTGAATCAGGTATATCAGCCAGATATAGACTTGCAGTGATTTAGTAACATTCTCATATAGCTACTGTTCATCGACATTACTGCCAGCACACCAATCCAACATCCTCGGTTATAAACACACAGAAAAATTACAAGCAGCCAACGATGGAATCAACACAGAGGCGACTCCAACACTCAAAAACATGAGAATAGCACCAGAAAAAAGGCTACCCATGAGAAGACGAAACTGAGGATCAAAATCAGCAAAGCTGAGAAAGCAAACCCCAGTTTGATTGTGACGCGTGTATTGCTGCTTCCTTATTGACCGGCAAATTGTAAGATTTTCTTTTCCGTGAAATCCGAGCTTCGTCGGCTTCTTGCCAAGGGGTCGACTTCGTCCTCAGACAATTTTGCTCCAACATCTCATTTCCCTAACAATTATATTTACATTATTCCTTCTCATTAAATTTTATTTAAATACATTTAAAATTTAGAACCAGATTACAATCTCCAACATTCTCATCATGCGACAGCGTCATTGTCCTGACCTCCCTTATGGGGCCCAGGGCTTTTTATTATATTTGAGCCGAAAGCTTATTATTCTTATTTGGATTTCCAGTTTGCAACCCTTAAGCTTGGGCCTACTGTTCTTTTTGGACTTCACATTGAAAATTACCTTGGACCAAAAAGAAAAAAATACATTTCTTTTTTCTTCCCATGCAATCCAATAATTTTTTTTTTTAATTTTTCATGTAAAGATTGAATTAATAACATTGTAACTATATTTACAAGTTACACCCACAAATAACAGCCCTTTCATCACTGGTTTTGTCCTATAACTCTCACGAAAAAACAGAAGCACAAGGAACATTGCAAATTCAGGAGAAAAAACAATAAGAATCAACAAACAGGGCTCAAATCCTAGTTACCCAAAGAAAAAAAAAAGATTTTGCAAGATGATTAAAAATTTAAGATGTGGAAAAAAAAAAAAAAAAAAACTAAGTGTACTTTCAGCCTTCTCATGGGTCATGATTCTCTCTTGTTGAGTCATCTACCTTCACTGTTCACCTGTAATGACCCATCCTGCATTAATTTGAGGCTCAGACTACTGAACCGCTCTCGTGAATACTGCCTCGATGCTTTTCTCCAATCTGTACCAGCCTTCATCATCGTTGCGAACTCTTCGTAACTTATTCTTCCATCCTGACAAGTTTAAGCAAGATATTCAGGTAAGATTCCAGAACAAGAAGAACAACATATGATGAACTAATAATTTTGCAGGATACTTCAAACACATAAATCAACCCACAAATTATGTTTCATTCTTTTTCAAACAAGCAAGAAGATTTCTATGAAAACATCTCATGTGTTGTGTGGGCCGGATCAAAAGATTTTGGGGTATGTATATGCACAAACAAGAAAACTTCCTTTTAAGATTAATGGTATGATTTTAACTTCCAAAGAAAGATAATTTTAAAGAAACAGACAAGTAGCATTCCATAATTTGTTAGCATAGAACATATCTTCCTTGAAAAAGAATAAAGCCATCACACAATTTTGGAAATGCATGTGCTACTCTTACAACCAAAAGCAGAGCAGTTGATAAAAAAGTAAGACCAACCTTATTTGTGTCCACATCATGAATAATAGCATAAATGATCTCTTCGCTGTTTTCATCGATTTCATCAGCCAAGGCATCTCTTAGCTCGTCAATTTCAATATACCCATTTTGGTCTTTATCAAAGAATTCAAAGGCTTTGCGAAGGTGTTCATCATTGCCCATCTTTCTTAGATGAACGGAAATTGTCACAAACTCACCATAGTCCAGATGCCCATCCCTATCTACATCACCCTGTAAAAATTTTGAAAAAGATTATCAAAATCATAGCGCAAGGCTGCACTTCATTTTAAATGGAGATCATTATTTATCTTTTGTTTTTTTCATAGCCAAACAGCAAATGGAGAGTTTCTTGTTTCTGTTTAGGTACAAGGAAGAATAATACAGGTTATTATCTCGTATATCAACAAGCACTTTTGCTCAAGAAAAATTAAAACAAATATGTTATTTTTCCAAATGTTATTTGGTCGAACACATGATCTTTTTGCAGCTTGTAACAGAATACAACTAATTCTTATATAGAAAACAAGATATACAAAAGAAGTCTGTGGGCAAAAATTTGGCACTATGGTGCAACAAGCAGCAATAACAGTATCACATTGTCCATTGGATTTTAGACACATCTTAAAGCTGTTTAGAAGGCTCCATACAAGGTAATTAAAAAAATTTAATCAGGGATATTCATTCTGAATCCAGTTAAGCAATGAATACAAGGGCAACAAGTTTGTAAATTCCAATCAGCACATAATCTAGACAAGGATAAAAGCTTTTAACAATCATGATAGTATTCAAGGACTTACAGCTTCCATTAAAATTTGAAGATCAGTATCAGTGATGTGATGACCGAGTTTCTGCAATCCAATTCTTAGCTCATCCACATTAATCTTGCCCTTATTGCTAGTATCCATCAATTCGAAACCCTCCTTTATGCCAGCAACTTCCTCTACTGACAAATGCTCAGCAATTACCTGTAAAGTTTACAATGGGAAGAAATAACAATGAATTATAAGCATGTATAATAGCACTTAAAACTAAATTTGATATTGGATCAAGAGGCCTGAACATTTTTATGTTTAACTGGGAAACAAATATTTGAGACATTACCCTAAGAGCTCTTTTCTTGAGTTTGTTCATTACAGAGAATTGCTTGAGCCTTGCTTTAACTGTTTCACCTAGAGAAACATTAGGCGCCGTCTTTGCATTCTGCAACCAAGGGTGCTCTGCACTCAAAGAACAAGCAACCAGTCAATTTTGGGAATCACTAAAGCATAATCACTCGATATTGCAAGCAATAAAAGCTCCATAAATATGAGTTACCCATTTCATCACAAACCACATTTACCTAGCACTTGTTGTGCTGTAAGCCGACGATTTGGGTCAGGATCAAGCATCTTTTTCACCAGGTCTTTGGCATTATCAGAAACCATAGGCCAAGGATCCCTTTTGAAATCTATAATGGACCTAATGATTGCCTGTGCAACTCCCTGTTCAGTTTCTGCATAAGGAGGAGGAAAAAAGAAAATTAAGAAATCAAGTACAGGAACAGATATAATAAATTTATGAAAAAAAATTCCAACAATTGACTTTTCGACAGTTAAATTTAATTAAACTTGAACTTTTTTTGACTTATTTGCATAAGTTCATACAAACATGAACTGCATAACAGTGGACCATGCATGATATGCTAACCCATGTAGCTATGTAGATCATTGGATTCATAGCCTCCAGTGAAGGTCATACATGACAGAATTTAGAGTTTAAAGACATTAACTGTCCAAAACTGTAACCAACATTTCTAGATAATATATGTTTATAACACATCATTTTTAGATGACAGGTAATTGCAACTTTTTCTCAACATACAAGGTCAATAACCGAATGGGTGCTAGTTTCCTGGCGATTTAGAGAATGGATATGAAAATGAGATGAGAAAAATTACAAATTAGAAAAACAACAACAAGGTGGTTTCTCCCATATGCATACAGAATTCATAACTAGTTCTTAGGCTTCTTGATTTGAATCTACAGGGTGAATCTTAAATGTACTTAAATCTTATAATTATTAATTCGAATCTTATGATTCTCTATTCGATTCCACATCCTAACAATTGAAATCTATAGGGTAAATTGTAAATGTGTGTAAATTGTGACTAAATCAATAGTGAATCAAGTGAATTAATATGAATCAATCGAGTTTTCACTCAATTCAATTAATTATTTATAAAGAGTTTATCGGAACTTACATTTTCAAAACTTAAGATCTCATTCATTTTTGACATGAAAAGTGTACAAAAACTTTTTCTTAGCTATTCTTCCACCATCTATTCTTTTCCCTTTCCCTCTTCTTTCTTTATTTTTTTTTAGTTAATTTACTTAACTAATTATAGTTGTCAAGGTATGACAATTTATATTAATAATATTCTAACCCGCTATCTTTTTTCTATTGTTTAATTATTTGACCAAATTTAAATGAGAATTTCAGCATATATATAATGATAACTATTGTCTATGGTTCCAAAGTTCATAATTTGCTACATAAAACTATATAACATAAATACATAATATTCTATTGTAAAGAATATTTCTAATTAGATAAATAATAATTCTATTTTTATCAAAATATGTCATTATGATGTATTGTTTACTTGTTTCTAAAACATATATTATTTTTAATTGATTTCTAGAATTTTTATCAAATCTCGATTCATAAAATGAATATTTCAACTCTTGATTCAAATTTCAATTTGACAACTATGGTACTTACATATCCACATTTTTTGCCACATACACCTAATGGAAACAACATTGATTTAGTAATGATTTTTTTTAACCAAAACACAAAATACCAACCTGCCCAAAAGGGTGGGACACCACATAGTAAGATGTAAAGTATGACACCAGCACTCCAGACATCTACTTCTGGGCCATAATCCCTCTTTAACACCTCAGGAGCCATGTAGTATGGACTTCCAACTATCTCATTGAATCTTTCCCCTGCATAAAGTAATCAAACGTCAGCAATTATACATGGAAGGCAAACACCCACTAACTGTGGCTAAAAAGTGAGATTACAAAATACTATAGGTTATATTTTAGGCATTACCAGGTTTGAAAAACACAGAAAGTCCAAAATCAATTGCCTTCAAAGGTGCAGTTTCCTTCTTGTTTGCAAACAAAAAGTTCTCAGGTTTCAGATCCCGATGCATCACCCCATGCTTATGGCACATCTGACAGAAAACAAAACACAATAAACTTAATACAAAGTACATTGAGAAGCAGCTAAATGTTTCTGTTGGACTTGTATACAAGTTCAGTATTTGGCAACCTACATACACAAGAAATCAACCCCCTGCTAGCCACCACTCTAATGGATATACGACTATATAGAACTTATTATCAAGAAAGTAAACAGCAAACTCAACAACTTTTCAGAATTCTAGTAAATCTCTAATAGATATTGCAAGAGTGACGGAGGAGATATTTGATATTGTCAACAGGCAGAATCTAAAGTAACAAAACTTTAATTGTAACAAAAAGACACTTAGAAGAGGAAAATAGAAATAAAGGTAATAGGAGAATAGCACAAAAAGAAAGGGGAAATTGAAAAAGGGGAAATCTGAAAAAAGGGAATCCATAAAAGAAAAGTCAAAATTCTGAATCATCATCTGCGTGTGCAATGTATATTCTTCAAAAACAGGAAGTTAACTCAATCAGATATTATTTATTAATCACTTTAAAATCATCAGACGTTTATCAATTGAATTAGTGGATTGGTCCCAGATCCCTGCACTCAGGAAGAGCAAAACATCATCTTTTATGAAAATAAATATAGCATCCAACTGGATCCCCAGCAGTAGGTAATTTTCTCTCTCGTTTGGCCAATACCCATAAAAAATCAAACATTGAAATTTGAAATAAACAAAAGATCCAATCACAAAATTTTAGAGAAGAAAGAAAGAAAGAAAGTTTCTTACCTGAACAACCTCCACAATGGTCTTTGTAACCGCAGCAGCAGCTCTCTCAGTGTAATGCCCTCTAGCCACAATCCTATCAAACAACTCTCCACCCTCGCACAATTCCATCACCAGATGCACAGCGTTATCATCCTCATACGTATCCTTCAAACTCACAATATTAGGATGCTTAGGCAAATGTCTCATGATCTGCACTTCTCTCCTGACATCTTCAATATCCACCGCTGTTCTTAGCTTCTTCTTAGAGATTGATTTGCAGGCGAAAGTATCGCCAGTCTCCTTGTCCGTACATAAATATGTGATCCCAAATTCACCCCTACCTAGCTCTTGGCCTAGCTCATATCTTTGCTCGATTTCTCGTCCTGTTGGGTCTTTTAAGACGGTTAGCCTGTGCTGGACTCCATTATTGACGCCATAATCGATAGCAAATGGGTTTTGTTTCTTGTTGTTCTTCTTATTCTCGTGACCTGCGGCTGTTGATGGGGTAACACAACAATTACCCATGAATCAGAAATTACAACAGATATAAATTTGACAAAAAAAAAAAAAAAACTGTGGTTCTCGGTGAGAAGAATAATTGGATTTGCAGAGAAAATGGATTCGGATTATTAAAAAAAAAACTTGGAAATCTGACGCTTTGAGAAAAACAACAAGTGGGTATTTCTAATTGCCAAATAAGATCCAAGATCCAGCTACAAATGACCAAACAACAGCCACTTTTAATAGAAAATGAAGAAGTTGACTTTCAGGAAATTATAGTTTGAGAAAAATCAAAGAAGGGAAGAGAATCGGAGAGGATATTTATGAGAAGAAGGAAAAATAAGGATGAGAATAGGAATTTACAAGACAAGAGGCAAGATTATGAAGAAGATGAATTAGAAGAATTCAAAAGGGCTGAAAGAGAAGGAAGAGAGAGAAAGAGAGGTCAAACCTCTTTTCCAGAGAATGCCCTCCTAACCTCTTTTCCTTCCTTTCTCTTGAAATTTTTTTTGTGTTTTATGTAAATTGTTTATCAATTTTGATTTGGTTTTTGTTTTCTCCCCATTTCTTGGAACTGAGAAATGAAGAAAATAAAGAGATCAGGAACACAAAATATCCACAAAATTTTCATGTTTTCTCTGTTCAAATCTCTTCATTCACTTCTCTCTTGATTTAAGCCCTTGCTTCTTTGGTTTTTATTTCATCCTTCCCTACTTTTAGTTTAATTTCAATAAAAATATTAATATTTTATTATTTAAATAGCAACTTAAAAATAATTATAAATGAAAAATGAACTAATATATTTATGAAAATTAACTTATAGGTATTTAGCATTTATAAGTTATTTTATAAAATATAAAAAAATTTAAATTTAAGTAATTGTGTGAATTTAGTTAAAATATTTATAAGTAATTAATAATTACTTATTTATTTTCTTTATTTAAAAAATAAAACTTTTAGTGTTAATTCTCATTGAATCGAATGCTATTCACACTATATATAATTTTCATTTATTAAATTTAAATAATTATTTTTAATATATTATAAAAAATAAATTATAATTATAATTTTTTAAAAATAAATAATCAATAATTTTATTATTAATATTTAAAATATTTAATAAATAATAAATAATTTATTTTAACAACTACTTTTTCCCTAATCGATAATCATATTTTTTTTCATCTTTTGTCCCAATGCGAATCATAATTTTTTTATTTTGTTTTTTCTGTCCCAACGCGAATCATATCTCAAATTCGGACATGATTTTCATTTTTGAAATTACAAAGTCAATCTAATAATTTATTATCTTTTGAATAAAAAATTTTTTCTTTCATAATTTTTCAAGAGTTAATTGACATACATTTTATTGCAATTATACACTACATTTTTTTAATAATTAAAATTTATTTTTTAAAAAATTATTTTAAATATATTAAACCATTATTTATATTATTAGAAATTAATAAAATTATTATGCTTTTCGCACATCAATATTTTGTCATATATATCAATATTATATTATTATGGTAATAAAATTTAAAATTAATCATCAAAATATTTATGTATTTTATTTTTATTATAATTTTATTTTTATTTATATTTTTTATCAATTAAATTATATTCTTTTAATATTTAACTAAATATATTTTACCATGAAAATTTATAAAATTATAAAATTATTTTTTTATTATTAAAAGTATTTAAAAAATTATTATTCATTCTTTCATTTTATCAATAATTTTATAAAAAATTATTTTTATTTTATTTTAATTAAAATTATTATCGATTAATTCTTTAAAATTTGTCGAATATATTTATTATTTAATATTATTTTTAAAATGATTATTACAAAAATAATCATATTAAATATATTAATTATGAAATATTATAAAATAATTTTAAATAATATTTAATATGATTCGATTAAAAATAATAAAATAATTTTTTAAGATATTTTTTTTAAATTATTCTTTTAACTCTCTAATTATTAGGGGTGGGCAGTATTCGATTCAAATCGAAAAAATCGATCGAACTGAATTAATTTGAAAATTCAGTTCAATTTTTTATTTAATTTGATTCAGTTTGGTTTTTAATTTCAAAAATTTCGGTTATTTCGGTTTTGTTCGATTTTGATAAAAAAAAATCAAAAAAACTAAATCAAACCGATTAGTGATAATAATATGTTATTTTCAATAATATAGAAAAATTTAATCATATTAATATTAAAATATTTTAATTAAATTTTAAAATACTAAAAATAAAGTATAAAAAATAAAAAATTTATTAAAAATCGAAACCGATCAAATCGAATCGAATCAGAATGATTCGGTTTTTAATCAAAATCGATTCGGTTTGATTTTTATAAATATTAAAATTTCAGTTTTCAGTTTATTCGGTTCGGTTCGATTTTGAATCGAACCGACCGAATACTCACCTTTTAATTATAATACTAATTAGCTATTTTTTCTAAATTATATTAATATTTAGAGTGTTTTTTAAAAAATTAATAATATATTAATTAAATTAAAATTTAATTCACTAACAAAATATATAATTCATGTGAAGTCATGGATTTGAGTCTCCATTCTTATCTCTTAAAAAAAATTTTATATTTATAATTTTATTATAATTTTACTCCAAAATTTTAAATTATTATTAATTTTACATTAAAATTTACTGATATGTTATATTGATATGGTGATACGTATTAAGCAATGTGATAATTTTATTAATTTTTAATAATATAAATAACTATAGGTGTAATTGAAATAATTTTAAAAAATAAAAATTTAATTGATTAAAATAATACTACAGTATATAATTATAATAAAATTAAATTTTTTTAAATATTTTAAATTCTATAAAATAAAATTAAAAATTCATAAAATATATTTACCACACAAGAAAAATAATTTTTATATTGATAATAAATAAAAAAATCGATAGAATTGAATTAATTTAAAATTTTGATTCGATTTTTTATTTATTTTAATTTAATTTAATATTCAATTTTAAAAATTTTAATTATTTTAATTTTGTTTGATTTTAATTAAAAAAATTAAATCGATTAATTATAATAATATATTATTTTTAATAATATAAAAAAATTAGACCTTTTGAAATATTTTAATTAAATTTTAAAATATTAGAAATATTAATATTTTGTTATTAAAATAACAACTTAAAAATAAATATAAATGAAAAATGAACTAATATATTTATGAAAATTAACTTATAGGTATTTAGCATTTATAAGTTATTTTTTAAATTTATAAAAAAGTTTTAAATTTAAGTAATTGTGTGAATTTAGTTAAAGTGTTTATAAGTAATTAATAAATACTAATCGACATGTTTGACAAAAAATTTGGGCGTAAATTAACCGATTTGAATCAAATTTTAATGAGGTTAAATTTAATTTATTAAAATTTTTCTTAATTTGAAACAAATTGAAATTTCACTCAATTAAATTCGAATTAAATGTAAATAATCTTAATTAAATGACTATTAATTAGTAAATTTTTTTATTAATTTACGCATAAATAAAAATTTGTTAGTTGTGAGACACATCTTTCATAATTAAAAAAATAATTTATTAAAATTAATAATAATTTATTATTATATTTATATCAAATTTTTTATTGAAATAATTCTTATTTTTTAATTGAAATTTATTTATATATATATTTTTTAATTAAATTCATTGATTTTATCTTAGTTGTATTTCCTCGCTTTATTTCATTACTTAGCTTTAATTCGATTTTTAATCAAATCTTTTTTTTTTTTGAAATTTTATTATTTATTTACCTGATAGTTAAAACAATGAATTTTTAATGTCAATTCATTTTATTCTCCGTATATATAATTTTTATTTGTTGAATTTGAATTAATTATTTTTAATATATTATAAAAAAAATAAAATTATAATTATAATTTTTATTAATAAATAATTAATAATTTTATTATTAATATTTTAAAAATTTAATAAATAATCAATAATTTATTTTAACGGCCACCTTTTCATAATATTATAAATTTATTCGTTCTTTTTGTATTTTCTGTTTCAAACGACGACCATATCTCAAATTTGGGGAATGATTTATTTTTTAAATACAAAGTCATTTTAATAATTGATTATCTTTTGATTAAAATTTTTGTTTCTTTCATTGTTTTTTAAGAGTTAATTGTCATATGCTTTTTATTTTATTATAATTATATACTATATTTTTTTACTGATTAAATTTTAATTTTTCAAAAATTACTTTAAATGTATTAAATCGTTATTTATATTATTAAAAATTAATAAAATTATCATATTATTCATATATTAAAATTTAAAATTAATAAAAAATTATATACTTTACTTTTATTATAATTTTACTTTATACTTTTATTTTTATTAATTAAATTTTATATTTTTAATTTGATTAAATATACCTACCATTATTTATATAATTAAAAACTCATAAAATTATTAAATTATATTTTTCACTATTAAATATATTTAAAAATTATTATTATATTATTATTCATTCTTTCATTTTTATTAAATATTTCATAAAAATAATTTATTTTGACTTAAATTATTATCGATTTTTTTAAAAAAAATTATCAAATATACTCATATTATTTTTAAAATTATTGTTAAAAAATAATCTTATTAAATATATTAATTATAAAATATTAAAAATATTTTAAAATAATATTTAACATAATTCAATTGAAAAAATTAAAAATAATAAAATATTTTTAAAATATATATTTTTTAAATTATTCTTTTAACTCTCTTTGTACAATACTAATTAGCTAACATTTTTAAATTATATTAATATTTAGAGTGTTTCAAAAAAATTAATAATATATTGATTAAATTAAAATTTGATTCACTAAAAAATATATAATTATTACTTTTTAAATGTTATTTTATTTAAATTATAAATTATTTTGAGAAAATTAATGAATATTATTTTTTATTTTATTCTTATTTTATTAAATACAATAAAATGGTTTACAATTTTCTAAAGTTTATTCTATCATTTCTTCACCTTCTTAAATATTCTGCGTTTTCTAATAATAAATTGATGGAGAATAATTTTAGATATTGATGTAATTAAGTGAGATAAAAAGTAATTTAATTAAATTGAAGAGTATTTTTAATAAAATTAATTATTTTAATTACTTTTTTAATCACTGAGTGCAAAAATCTTAAACAAATAAAATTATACAAAGGATTAACTATTTTTATTAAATTATGGTTTCATTAATAATTACAACTTATCATGAGCATGGAATGCAAAATTAATTATTTTTTTTTATTAATTTTTTAATTTATATTTATTTATATTAATTTTTATTAAAAAATAAAATTATTATTATTAATATTTAGTTTAAATTAAATCTTAAAAAACTATATTCAAATTCACACATATAATTTTCTATTTTGCAAAAATAAACTATTCCTATGCTTTGACTTTATTTAACTTTAAAAAACATAGACTATTTTTAATGATGGTATATGTGATTTTTAGTTTAACAAAAAAATAAATAAAAAATAAATAATCATACTTTAAAAATTTAAAATCGATGACCACTGAATTATTGGCATCCCGGCCACACAAGGGAGTCTTAGTAGGAGAGACGAGTCCAAAACTAATCAGAGTCCATTATGCAAATTGATTTCATTAGCACGAAATCTAGTTCACAATCGAGCTCATCGGAGGGGAATTCAACTTATCTGACGTGATAAAAAAATAGGAGAGTAGGTCCATTTATATCGTGATCCTATTAGTACAAGCGTCAAAAAGGAATTAAATGACCGTCTGACTATAGAGGACATGTGGCACTATAATAGGATGACGGTTAGCGTGAACCATCTTAGAGGAGTTTATTCCTGACACACCTAAATCATAGGTCTTTCAGTATCTCAAATCATTAAAAATATTTATAGACCTAAATTTTAATACAACTTAAAAAAAAAATAATTTTACTTTATTATTATATTCTATTTTATTTCTTCACGACTTGCTATAGATCAATTTTTAAAGAAACAATAAGGAGAAAATATGGAAATTTGGTTTGTTTTATTTGAAATGGTGGTCTTCTAGATGGGCAGCACTTGCATTTTCAAGGAGGGTGATGTTACACTTTACCATATATCACTTCAAAGAAATTTTATCCATTTTGATTTTTTTTTTTCCTTAATTTAATTTGATTTCCTTTCTAGAAGTGCCATAGTCATCTGTTGGACTGGCCTACGAGCCATAGTTGCCTCATGTTGGGACTTTAGGACTATTACGAGAATCATGAAAAAATTTGGAATTTAAGTTTTGAATTCTTTTAATAATTTAACATGGTTTCTCTCTTTATATTATATTTTTTTTACGATGCAAAATCATTACATTAAAAATTGTTATAGAGTAAAATAGTATAAAATTTATTAATGTATAAAAAATATAAATCAATAAAATTAACTTTTTTTTTGAAGTCTCAATAAAATTAACTTAAATTTATTTATAATGATTCAGTTTATAATTTAGTATGAAACTGTCACACCAACAATATACATGCAATATAAAAAAATTTAAGGAGATTTATCGAATCTATGAATGTTTATTTAATTTTAAATTGAATTAAATTGAAATTCGAATTTCACTGAATTTGAAAAGGCTTATTTTATTAAAAAAATGAAAATATTAAAAAAAACATTAACTATTAAAATTAACTCAATTCAAATTGAATTAAAATTAAAATCAAAGTTGTCCGCAAATTAAAATTGAAATTAAATTAAAAAAATCCAAAATCACAATCAACCTCACTTTCAGGGATCCGATACAAGACCGTCCATCCACATGGAATAAACCACTAATTTCCAGTCGAAAATGGATCATGATTATCTATAATAAAATCAAACCCTAATGGAGATGAGGAAAAAAAATATTAAGAAAAAATTTTTATCTTTATCTAATAAATCATTTGGAAAAAATAATTTTATTACCTAGTTTATGCAAAGTTATAACTTACTTGACTTAAAGAACAAATTTTACAAAACGACAATTATATGTATAATAATTGTATTAAATTATTGATTATGACAAATTTTATATAGAATCACTATCATTAATTAATATATCATGATTGTATGAAATATCTTTTTTTATATTATGATGAATATTTTTATTTTTATTTTATCAAATGAGTCTTACAATACACTATTTGAGAATAGTAGTTTGTAAAATATAAAAAAAGGTCAAGATCTATGGAAATACTCTCAATGAAAATTCTATGATGTTGAAGTTAGATTTAAGAAATTTCAAAATTTTTATGATAAAATTTTGAATAGAATTGCGAAAAGGAAAGGAAGAAAAGAGAAAGATAAGAAAGAAAAGAGATGGAAGGAAGGGGAGTCTCAAAATCTCCCTTTTTTTTATTTTATTTTTATTTTTATAGAGAAGTGTAAAAATATATTTTAATACATTTTTTAATTATTATTTTTTAATTTAAATAATTTTATTTGTTATCAATTACCGTGTTATAAATTGATTATTAGACAGAGAAGAAGAAAAATCTACAGAAGATAAAAATTTTTCTTTAACAAAAATTATCTCACGCTAATCATCCATAGATACAAAATTACTTGGACTCATATTTCAAATATAATTGATATTGATACAAAGCTATAGAAAAATAAAATTTAAAAGTTTTAATAAAAAGAAATTCATGATTCAAAAATTCAAATAGGCTATTCTATAGCCCATTCTAGACCATAATTTTAAATATGGGTTATGGAAGGAATATTTATTTGATTAAAACTCAATAATAAATTTTGAATCCTACTAGGATAAAATTATTGACAAGGTATATAAATAGGTAACCTCTAGGCATGTAAGCGATATGATTATGTGATTTTTTCAGTAAATATCTTTTGGTCATTTGGCTGATTTAAGTATCAGAAATTTTGCTCATCAAACTATTTGGTTCTTATTGTGTTGCAGATTTATACCTGAAAAAAAAAACTAGTGCAATATCATTGGCGTCATCTGTGAGAAAAGAAAGTTTTCTCATAAAAATATAAATTTCATAATCGTTTGCCTCGATTCTATCTTTAAATGATTCATGACCTTTTCACCCTTAATCGTAACAATGGATAACAAGAGTAACACCAAAGTAGGCAACAAAGGAAATCTCATAAGTATGAAAGAGTGTAGTGGAGATGAATCTTTCACGCGAGAACAACTTTTGAAGAAATTGAAAGCACTGACGAAACTTTTGAAGAAACGAGAAGGAGATGACATCTCACAAGGGACCCATAGTGTTTGTGTTGGGGAGAATAGGGAGGACACATGGAAAAGGATGGTGGAAAGTCGAAAAACTATATGAACGAAAATAAGAAATCATGAAAGCGGGCAACTGGAGGCGAGATTAATGGATGCTATGAGGAGAATTCAAAAGGAGCAGTTGGGCGATGACTTTGGAATCGAAGATGTTTCCCCCCTTTTTGCTAAGGTACTAGTCGAGTCTTTTCCCGACAAATTCAAACTACGGTTTTTGGATAAGTATGATGGCAAGTCTAATATGCATAGCCACTTGGCTAACTTCTGTACATCTATGCTCCTCCAGAATATCAATGACGTGGTCGTATACCGAGTATTTCCTTCCACTCTCACTGAATTAGCACAAAAGCGGTACCAGCACGTTCCAGCTAAATCCATCAATGACTTTAAGGAATTAGCTTATGCCTTTAAGCAACGATTCATCATATATATTCATCCCAAGAAGTTATCTTCTGATCTTTAGAAGGTAAGGCAAGGGGAGTATAAGTCCATCAGAAGCTATGTAGACAGATTCAATGTGGAAGCAATTCAGGTAGACAATCTGAATCATGAAATGGCCCGCGAAATAATTTAAAAGGGATGCTGCAACACAAGGTTCATGGAGTCTTTAATAAAAACCTCTAGCTACAGATTATCACCAGTTGATGGAGAGAGCCCAAAAATACATTCACCTAGATGATGATAAGCAGGCTTAGAAAGCGGAAAAAAAGAGATGAGAAGAAGTTCCTTCATGGAAAGGGGGAACCAAGAGATGGAGAAAGGAAGGTACCAAGTGATGGATACTGGCATACTTGAACAGGAAAACTGTTCCAAGATCATGAAACATCCCAATATTAAAAAATTCAATCAGTAGCACCAAGCTATCCTACCATCTATTTTGACACTAGGAGACATAAGGGCGCCCTGTCAGGCAACCAATTGTCCCTTAGGCGTTATGAGCGCCCTCATCAGCATGTTACCAAATCTTATAAACGAGTTAGCCAGACTAATTGCCCTTTAGGCGTTATGAGCACCCTCATCAGCAACTGATACTATGGTAGTATGATACCATGACAGCTTGGTATCAGATCTTATCAACGTCAAGTTGCCAATGCAATGAGGAAATATGTCAACCAATCAATAGCCCTTTAGGGGTTATGAGTGCTCTCATTAGCAACTAATGCCATGGTAGCATGATATCAAATTTTATCAATGTCGAACCGCCAATGCAGTGGGAAAATAAACCAACCAGCACCGGCGTGCTACCACGCTAAGATCGAAAATCTGAAAAGGGGGAAGGGTCCATTGAAAACCAACACCGACGTGCTACCATGCTAAGACTAAAAATCCGAAAACCAAACAAGGGAGACTGAAAACCCAAAAATTGACAAGGGAGGCCGAAAATCTGAAAACCTAAAAATCCACGAGGGAGGTTGAAAACTCAAAAACCCAAAAACCAACAAGGGAGGCTGAAAACTCAAAAACCCATAAAACCGCAAGGGAGGTCGAAAACTTAAAAACCAACAAGGGAGGCCGAAAACCTGAAAAGACCACCAAAGATTAACCAAAGTTTCAAATTTCGGCAATTGGATAAACAAGCTTTCTAGAGAGAAACAAGGAAGTTGATATTTTCACTAAATACTTTTTGATTCCATGACTAGCTTAAGTATTAGAGGTTTTTCCCATCAAACCACTCAATGTTTTTATTGTTTTGCAGATCCACAATAAGTGCAACATCAACAATGATATAAAAAGAATTACTATAAGTTCCAAGCATTTAAAAAATTCACTAGTTCATTTTTATTTCAAAATCAATTAATTAAAAAGCTTTTACATTTTGTAAAATTAAATTTTTTAGTTGTTCTGTTAAAAAAATTATAAATCAATTTATTTTAATTTTAATTAAAAACCCTAAATAGAATAAATATTTAAAATTATAAAATTAAATAACACATATAATTAAAATTATAAAAATTAAATAATATAAAAAATTCAAGACAATTAATAATTTTTTAATAGAATTATGTAATTAATTTTTACAAAATATAATAGGATGAACTAATTAATTTTATAAAAACTCAAATTTGATAGTAATTTACCCAATAATACAAGTGTGCCTATAATTCTAATAGATTCTACAATCTCGTTATTATTATTATTTTTCTTTTTAATCTTTTTTTTTTTTGTTATTGTTGTCTAAAATTTCCTTTTGGTGGCCATTGATGAATTTCTCGCCGAGATTCACTAACGGCTCCCATTTTTTTTTCTTTTTCAAATATATCATATCTGTTATAGATTTGATTTATTTCTCAATATCAGGGTTGTACTCTTTCCGTTTTCCCGTCTTTTTAGTTCTTTCTTGCCTATTGATAGTATGCAACATAGATCATCAAATTTTTATTTTTTCATTTCAAACTTTGCATCTAAAAACATAAATAATAATTTGAAAAAATAATTATTTAATCCCTAAATTTAATAAAATTCATTAATTTAAAAAAAACTCATTAAAATATTGCTGAAATATTAAAAAATCTACTAATAAGTTCTTTATTAACTTTAAACATTAAGTGTTTTACTAGATAGTCTCTGAATAAAATTTATCAATTGATCTTTTAATTTTATAAAAATTAAATAAATTAGTCCCTCTAACTGATAGCATTTTAAATTTTTCTCGGTAGAGAACTAATTAGTAAATTTTTTTAATATTTTAAGAATGTTTTAATGTGTTTTTCAAATTAAAAAATTAATTAATAAATTTTATTAAATTTAAGAAACTAAATAATAATTCTTCCTAACGATTAAAAATCGACTGAATTTGACAGCGTGGTACATTTCTATATCAATGCTTGGTAATGTAAACTTTTCTGCTACCACTGAAGTAGCTAACTCCTGAAAAGACAATATTTCTAAAGGTTCTTTAGTCATTGAAAAGATAATGGCCTAGATATTAATAGAATTCTTTTTTTTTTTTTTTTTTCACTCAGATCAGTTGAATATAAGTTTTTTCATTTTTTTCCTTATATATTTCTGCATTAAAAAGATTGTACTGTATTTATTTTCTACTACTTATTAATGAACTGAGTAATAAACCATAAAAACTGAGGTTTATTGAGGTAGGGAGGAATTTAAGTGCGAAAAATAATAAAAATACAAAATGTTAAGGTTGAAATTCTAAAGGTACAGTAGGAAAATTTACTATTGCCCCAATGTGAAAATAACAGCCATTCCAACCTTTTCTATGATGGCTTGGTTATTGAAGATTAGGTGCAACCGAACTAAGATGAACTGAACTTACCAAAACTCAAGCTCATTTGTTAGAAAAATTTGGGTTAAATTCGAACCCGATTTGTTAATTATTAATTGAAATCAAGCTCATCCCTTGTGAAAAACTTGTTTTTTCATGATGACGAGCCTAATTTGAACTCGTTAATAGATTTTTGAATTTGAACTTGGCTTAATAATAATATGAGCTCATTTAAATGAGCTCGAACTCGGCTCAATAGTAATATGAGCTCATTTAAATGAGCTCCGTTGGAAGCTCAATAACAGAGCTCGAGATCAAGCTCAAAACTAAGCAAGGTCCAACCATTTGTCTAAATCTAGGTCCCAAGTGCAACCTATTGCAGACAATAGAGCAAAAGATAAGCAGCACCAGAAGTATGGATAGCCTTCAGCTAAAAATATCCTGAATTTTTCAGGAAAAAATAGAATATTTCAGCCCCCTGTTAGAGAATGCCTGCCAGATTCTGATATTACAAGACTTGAGAATCTTCACTTGCTTTATTTCCTAGCAATACACTTCACCAATTGAATGTCCCATATACCTGGTTATATACAGACCTGTATTAGGAAGCAAAACTTGAAATTCTTGGTATTCCTAGTAGTAATCCATTCTATATCAAGTTGAATGAATGGCAAATAATATTGAATTTAAATGCAGCAACTATGAGGCTTCTATTGCATTGAGACTAGTCATGCTCAGGATGGTTTTGCTGGCGGATGCAAGTCTGTAAAAATGTTCATCTTGTCTTTTTTGCAAGCTTTGGATTTTTGCACATTCGGATACTTGAGGGAGTGACCTCCACCATCTCGTCTTCTTGAATATACTCGATGCAGTCATCGAGACTGTAATCCAAGGGGGTGTCAAGAACCACTACATAGAGAAAAAAAAATGTGTATGTGGGCTGTTAGAAGCAAGGAAAAAAAAACCCCAACCTCAACAGAGGATTTGCAAAAAAGAGAAAAAAAGAAAGGCAAAGCCAGAAGCCCAGAACCCCCAATAGTTGGGTCAAACTTAGCAGCTTCTAGGAAAATATGCAGGAAATCAAATTCTCTTCCTTTTCTTTGGGTAGAAAAAGGAAGACAATGACAAGAGTAGCTTTTCACCTGTTTGTTCTTTATTTGAACGGACATTTGTTGCTGCTTTTTTCTTACATACATTAAGAGAAAGGTCCCCTGGTCGCTGATGGATGCCAACTATTTGACCTTTATAAACTTCCACTCCAGGACCAATGAACATCTGCCCTCTCTCCTGTGAACTAGAAAGGGCATAAGAGGTAGATGTTCCCTCCTCAAAGGCAACCTGAAAATCAATCTCTTTATCATTCAATTTTCTACTACTGGAAAAAGTAAGTAATTTTTCTCCAAGAATATGGGAACCTCATCAAGATGTAATTACTGTTCAATGACATTTATTACTTTGTTTTGCAGAATTTACAGCAATCTTTGCATAAGCCTTGGTTGAAATTCAGTTGGTCTCTTTCTAATTAAGTATTAAAGCAATAATATCTTACAAAACTAAAATTGGCCCCATTGCTCTCTAATCAAATCAAAATACATTTTCCATTATCAAATCCAAAGAAAATAACTCGTCATATATGTATTTACAGAATTGAAGACTAATCCTACTGTTAGGATACGTAGACCCAAACCAGCAAAAATTCTAAATCAGTACTAGAGAAAGCAAACAGTTCTCTAAATTAAGCAAGTTTCCAAACAGAGATAGCCCTATATTTCCTGGATGGCAAAATCCCAAATAGGAAATTACATAATATTCCTAAATAAAAATATTTTACAAAAAGAATATTTACGAATTAAACAAAACAATCTCGACATCTGTTTTGATTTGATTGTCATAAAATTCAGTGACATAAAAATTAATAATTATGGTCTTTTTTTATTTTTATTTTAGATTTAAGATTTAGAGTCTTTCCTTGTTATCTGACATGTTGAACTTAGTTGATTATGTGGTAAGCTCTTAAACCTACCTTCCCCTTCTCTATATCTTCCTACTCTTCATCTAGATTATTTTTATTTCTCAATGCTTTGTTTTGAAAACATATGGTAAATTAATTTCATCAAACATAATATAACTCATGTCTAAAGTCTAAACCCTATAACATTATAAAAAAAAAATACCACGTTGACACCTTCACGTATGGTAGTTTCAATCTAGAAAATGATCCAGAAGTCAGTGATTACCAAAGAACCCTGATCTCGTGTAGATATATCTCCAGCCCAAGGTCCATAGCCATCAAATATTGTGTTAAGAATTGCTGTACCACGAGAAGCTGTTAAAATTGCATTCCGCAATCCAAGAAGGCCACGTGTAGGAATCTTATATTTGAGTAGTGTTGTTCCCTCCGCCCTAGAGCACAAAGAATTCCACAACAGAACATCAACATCCACAAAAAACATGGTTGCCAATTAACATAAACTAAGGTTATTGAAATTGTGGTGAATAAATGAGCAAATGGCAACACAGTAATGGAACAATGAGGTACCGTCCTTTTGCAGGAGGAAAAACTTGAGAGTTACCAAAGTATACCAACATTACTGAATTCTGTTGCATAATGGTTACAGTGGTGTTATAAGTGACATACAAGAGAGTGCTTTGTTTTCCTTTTGGTGGCAGATTATTAGTGATATTATGCCACTGATGGCATCCAATAGATAAATCCTGGTGACTAGTAGAGTTTGGGGTTGGAAGAATCATAAACACATATCTAGAAAGAAAATAGGATGGTAGGTCCCCCCTTTGGGAAGTCCTTAGCATGTGCTGGTTTTCCTTCTAACGAATATGCATGAATGCATGAAACTGTGTTTTCTATATGTCCATGGCTTTTTCACCTCGAACTGTCCACTGTTGTGTCATGTTTCATGTTATATATATATACCATGCATTTATTCACTTCTTTGCTGTTGTACGACATTAAAAATTCCATGAATTTCAATATATTTCACTTAAAGTTGAATACTAAAGATGAAATTACACCAAAGAGAGAATTCTACATACCCAACACCTTGCATATCAAACATCTGCCCACGCCTTCTACCAAGGAGCTCAACCACAGACCCCATGTGTTCTTCTGGTACCTCCACGGTGGCAATCTGCAAGTGTGCCCAATATTAGGGATAATTGATCTCAAGCAGTTGAAAAATATGGCATTCTCGATTAGATATATTCTGCTTAGAATTGTAGGATATAATTACCAGCTACATGGCATCAAAATTTCTAACGGTTAACAAAACTCAATTAAGTGGTTGTTCTGCCAACATTTAGATCACCTTGCCAATTGTTGTTGCATGTAAATTTATTTATGCTATACATATATTTTATTTTTGCCCTTATACTTTACCAAAGAATCCTAATGGTACATTTACCCTTTTTTCATCCAATCAAACATTGAACTTTTATTTTGGACACTATTAAACAAACGTTTGAGAGAGTTGACATAATGTGATAGGGCTGAGTATAAAGGATAGGGCTGATGTGTAAAGAATATGTTGAGGTATAACAATTTAATTTAAAGGAAAAAAAAAATTCCCCCCAATACAACATTGTCTTCCATCCCTTTCTTTTGTCTTCCTCAACGATGCTAGGCAAGCAAGTTCATCGGCCTTCTTCTTCATCATCTCTCTCTTTGCCCAAATTCGACAATTTTTGTGATTTTAGAGTTTAAATTCAATTTTTTCTCTTTAGGATTTCTAAATTCTAAATCTACCTTTTTGGTACTATCCTATCTAGGGGCTTTTTTTTTTATCTCACTGCCGTCGTCGGCCAGCCGTCCAACTTCGATGCTAGAAATCTATGCGCATGAGGTTCTGTTCGACACTGCTTTCATGCCCAATCCACTCCAACGCCATTTTCGACCTCTTCCGGCCATCCCGTATCGCTACCTGGTTTCTTGGTGATTTGGCTGGAATCTCTATTGTGTACAACTTTGAGTACCTCCTATTCTTTCATGATTCATTTTTTTATTATGGCAGAAGGTAAAAACAAGTCTCAATTTCTAATTCTAATAACTCTTCCTTGCAAATTAGTCCCGTAAAACTTAATAGAATCAATTATCTTGCTTGGTCAAGGTCTTATTTGTTATTTATCAGGGTTAGAAGACTGCAGGACTATATCACTGATAATAAAAAGCAAGAGAGTGATCCATATTTTCCTCAATACGACTTGGATAATTATTTGTTATGACATGGTTACTTAATTCTATGCAACCTCATATCTCTAAGTCTTATTTGTTACTTGATACTGCTGCAAAAATATGCAAGGTTTTGTCTTATTCCAAGATTGGGACTTGTTGAATCCCACATCGGTTGTGGAAAGGGATAATGTGCTTCTTATATGGGCCATAGACACTCCTCCCCCTTGAGCTAGCTTTTGAGTGAGTTAGGCCTGACCCAAATTTAACATGGTATCAAAGCATCCCCATTCGATGTTGAGCCTCCTATAAATATGTCACGCACCAACAAAATTCTGGGTGTGAGGGGTGTGTTGAATCCCACATCAGTTGTGAAAAGAGGTAATGCGCCCCTTATATGGGCCATAGGTACTCCTCCCCCTTGAGCTAGCTTTTGGGTGAGTTGGGTCTGGCCCGAATTTAACAGGAATGATGTCCATATTTATAATATTCGAAATCCATGGTACTAAGCAAGAAGAAATGACTATCTCCCAATTTTATTTTGAGCTATATGGTTTATGGCAAGAGCTCAGCTTCCAGGCAGACTATACTGGAGATGCAGTCAAATTTCAGAAAATGATTGAAAATGAGCGGGTCTATGATTTTCTTGCCTGGTTGAATAATGAATATGATTCCAAGTGTTGGAAAAAAAATCCTTTTCCTTCACTAGAAGAGGCTCATGTCCATGTTCAATAAGAGGAAAGTCGCCGACATGCTATGCTCTATATTGCACCATTTGAAAAGGTTGGGTTGGCTACTAATTTGAGCATACCGCAGCCTCCTAATTTTGAGAAAGATCACCTCTATTATGACTATTGTAGGCAGACTTGCTAGAAGTTACATGGTCATCCTACTAGAGGTCGTGGGGACCTCTAAAGTTTAAGCTAATTTATCAGAAATTGTGGAGGAATCCATTAAGGAGACAACCGCTGCTGAGTTCCTTTTCCTCTAATTGAATTCAGAGTCTCAGGCGCCTTTTGTCTCATATTGACACCTCTTCCTCCTTTGGTGCCACATCTTACTTTGTGAAATCACGTAATGCTTCCTCTCTTGATACTGTCCCATGGATTATTGATTCTGGTACGAATAGACACATGACAGGCTCCTTTAAAGGCTCTCTCAATTATTTTTTTTCTCTAACCAAAGACTGTCAGAATTGCTAATGGCTCTTTTACTTCTATATCCGGAACAGATTTTGTTTTTTGTGCGCCCAATATTAAATTGTCATATGGCCTTCATGTTCCTTGTTTCCCGTCAACCTTTTATCTGTTAGTGTCATCACCAATACTCTTAATTGTAAAATTAAATTCTTTCTTGATCATTGTGTTATTCAGAATCTTCTCACAGGGAAGAGGATTAGCAATAGTAAACTGCAAGATGGCTTATACATATTGAAAGGTGATCCAGATTCTACAGTATCTCAAGCCTGTTTTGGAAAAAATAAGAACGTCAATCAGAAAATAATATAATGGCACAGACAGTTAAGGTATCCATCATTTTTTGTCTTAAAAAATTTTTATCTTAGTTTGTTTGTTAGAACTCAGTTTGACTCTTTATTTTGTGATGCTTGTGAGTATGCTAAGCACACTAGAACCTCCTATTCTTTGAGTCATAATTGTTGAATCTCACATCGATTGTGGAAAGGGGTAATATGCCCCTTATATGGGTCATAGGCAGTCCTCCTCGAGCTAGCTTTTGGGGTGAGTTAGGCTTGGCCCAAATTTAACATGGTATCAGAGCCTCCCCATCCGATGTTGGGCCTTCCATAAATGTATCACGCACCAGTAAAATTCTGGGCGTAAGGGGGTGTGTTGAATCCCACATCGGTTGTGTAAAGGGGTAATGTGCCCCTTATATGGGTCATAGGCCGTCCTCCTTCTCGAGCTAGCTTTTGGGGTGAGTTAGGCCTAGCCCAAATTTAATAATAATAAAAGTCAAATTCCTTTTGTGACTATTCATTCTGATGTCTGGGGGCCTACTTAAATTGTTTCCTTATTTGATAATCGATGATTTGTCACTTTTATTAATTGTTGCACTCGAATGATTGTATATTTAATTAAAGCTAAAAGTGATGTCTTTTTTTTGTTTTCAATCCTTTCACAAGATGATTTGTACTCAATTTAATACTAAAGTGAATTTTGAGAACTGACAATAGAAGTACATATATCGATATTAGGTTTTTTGCTTATTTGGAGTCCAATGGAATAGTATACCAGACAAGTTGTTCTTATACTAATGTACAAAATGGAATTGCTGAAAGGAAAAATAAGCATCTATTGGAGGTAGGTCGATCTCTTTTATTCACCGTGAACCTACCCAAAGCATATTGGGGAGATGCAGTCAGTCCTTGTATCTGCTTATGCACCTCAAGGCCCTCGAATTTATGAGTGTTCTAGAAAAAAGGAATTCATACATTGTTTCATCAAAATTTTTTGGGTATGTTTGCTTTGCCCATACTAGGACAGCAGGAAAGTTGAATCCCAAAACTCTTAAATGTGTGTTTGTTGGGTATTTTCCGACTCAGAAGGAATACAGATATTATCACCCTCCATCTAAGAAATACTTTATGAGTATGGATGTTCTACCACCCACTTACTTCTTCAGGGGGAGAATAATAAGCAAGAAGCGATAATCCGAATTCCATGATTTTGAATGATCAGGTTCAGAGGGAGAGTTCTAGTAGACAGGGGGAGAGAATTGTACGTTTGGATAATTCGTATTTGAGGAGATATTCGAGGGGAGACAATGTAGAAGAAGTAATTATGCAGACTACTTACAATCAAGAATCTTCCTCTTCTTCTAGTGAGTCACCCTTAACTCTTGAATGCTTCAATGATTTAGATAAATTTATTGCACAAAGAAAAGATGTCAGATCTTATACCAAATATTCTATTTCTAACTTTGTTTCTTATAAATCCTTGTCTCCCTCCTATAGAGCCTTTGCCTTTTCTATTTCCTATATGTCTATTATACGGGATTGGAAGTTCATGGAGATCCTAAATGGAAGGGAGCAATGATTGAAAAGTTAAAACCACTAGCAAAAAAAAAAGAGATATGAGAGCTTGTTTCTCTCTCACTTAGGAAGAAATTAGTTGACTGTAAGTGGGTATTCACAGTGAAATACAAAGCTGATGGCACAATTGAATGGTTTAAGGCTAGATTGGTTGAAGGCTAGATTGGTTGCTAAAGGTTTCATCCAAACCTATGAAGTGGATTATCAAGAGATATTTGCCCCTATTGCAAAAATAAACTCAATCAAAGTCTTGTTATCTTGTGCAGCCAACTTGAATTGAGACTTATTGTAGTTTGATGTGAAGAATGCATTCCTCTATGGAGATTTAGAAGAAGAAGTGTTTATGGAGATCCCTTCTAAGTTTGCTAATGAAAAGCCACAAGGAAAAGTGTACAAATTGAAAAAAGCTTTACATGGGCTAAAACAATCTCCCAAAGCTTGGTTTTTGATTTGACAGGTTTAGTAGAGCCATGATGTCCTTTGATTACCAACAGAGTAATGCTGATCACACTCTGTTTATTAAACATCACAAGGGTATGATCATCCTTCTTATTACGTATGTTAATGATATAGTGGTGACGGTGATAACAAAGAGGAGATAACTCAACTAAAAAGGTTGCTGGCTCAAGAATTTAAAATTAAAGATCTAAGAAAGTTTCAATATTTCCTGGGTATTGAGGTGGCCAGATCAGAAAAAGAATCTTTATCTCTTAAAGAAAGTACATTCTAGAACTTTTGGAAAAAAACTAGTATGTTAGGGTGTAAACCAACTGAATTTTCCATTAAAAGTAATCATAAGATGCAAGCAGGAACTAGCGAGTCTGTGGATATTGGAAGATACAAGAGATTGGTAAAGAAATTGATTTATCTCTCATACACTCGACCGGATATAGCTTATACTGTTAGCTAATTCATACATGACTCTCGCGAGACTTATATGCAGACCGTCTATCGCATCTCGAAATACCTAAAGTCTGCACCAGAAAAATGGTTTCTTTACTCTAAACATGATTACCTCTAAGTTAAAACTTTTATAGATGAGAATTGAGCAGGATCTCTCAATGACAAGAGATCCACCTCTGGTTACTGTACAGTTATGGGAGGAAATCTTGTCACTTGCATGAGCAAAAAACAAAGTGTTATTACTCGGTCAAGTGCTGAAGCAAAATACAGAGCAATGGCCCAAAGCTTGTGTGAACGTTTATAGTTGCAGAAGTTATTGGAGGAGCCGAAGTTATGCGAGAGAGACAAGATAACTTTGTATCGTGATAACAAAGCTGCCATCAGTATAGCATACAATCCAGTTTAACATAACCGAACGAAACACATTGAGATTGATCAGCACTTCATTAAAAAAAAATTAACAGACGGTGTCTTGAATTTAGTTCATGTGACTTCTACCGGGCAGCTTGCAGATGTGTTTACTAAAGGGCTCAATAATAGAACTTACTATAATCTGATTTGCAAATTGGACATGTGCGACATATATGCACCAATTTGAGAGAAAGTATTGACTTATTTATTGATTTCTAATGATATGATTTGATTTGATTACGGATTCTAAGCATAAATTAGAATCCTTAATTATCTCTGTAATTATTTAATTATTTATTTCATTTTTAGTCATAATTTTTTGTGTATAAATAGTCATGTAAATCACTTGCAAAAATTAAGAGTGAAATAAAAGAATACTCTAAAATTTTTCAATTTCAACTATCACAATAAATTGAAGGGGTTACAAGACATGGTCATAAATTGCAATTGTGGCTGCATTCACAGTCATAGCAGCAGATAACAGAAATATGTTTGACTGCTTGTAGCCGTCATAACATAATCGTAAGGGAAAGTTACTATATGGTCCCTGTGTTATGGGGAAACTAATTAGATTGGTCTCTTGATTTTAAAAAATATATTAAAACACCCCTTACATTTTCAAAAATTCTACTAATTAGTCCCTCTGTTAATTATAGTCTTTAAGTGTTCTACTATTTAGCTCCTGTGGTTTGAACAAACTTATTGGTTGATCACTCAATTTTCTAAAAAGTCCACTAATTAATTCCTCCTCCGTATCAAGGGCATTAGACTTTTTTACAATATTTATCGGCTGAAATTAACGAAGGGACTAATTAGTAAAATTTTTCAAACGTCAGGACGGTTTAATATATTTTTCAAAACCAAAGAACCAATTTATGAGTTTTCCTATAATGTATGGACTGAATAGTACATTTCCCTAATAGTAATTGCCTATCATTATGCAAAATTTTAGAAAAACTTGCAGACTTCATGAAATGAATAGATATTAAAAAATGTAATTAACACGAAGTTATACAACAAAAAGTAGATTTCAAATTGACTTACTATTTAATTCATGAAAATAAATTTCAATGGTTACTTTTATATTTTTTTTGCCTTAGATTTGATCTTGCAAAAGCCTACATTTGTACTTAGCAAATATTATAATAAGGTTAAGGCTTATAAATCCCTTGAATTTCCTCTTCCCCGCCGACGTGGGATTCCATATTCTCCTCCACTCAAATTTATTCAATTTTACGACGTCTCCATCATAACTGTGCTATGCTGAGTGCTATGCTAAATGATATACAATTGCTAAACTTGAATCGAACTTTTGGGTATTGTTTGTTCACTGGTGCCTTAGACGGCTCAAGTAACCTCCCTCATAAGCCTACCAGCTCCATACAACTTTTATGATCCAAGGTGATTTCGTACTAATTGTAGCAATCAAATTAAAACTAGTCTAAATAACTTTTGGACTCATTTTTCACTTGATTCAAAATGGTTAACTCAAAATTATTTAATAATTTTGGTCTAGTTATTATAAATCCCTTAAAATTTTTTTTATTAAATTTGAATCAAACCTAACTCACCTCAAAAGTTAGGTCAATAGGAGGTCAATAGAAGGAGTGTCCAAGAACTTTATAAGGATACCTTTCACCTATCCAAACTAAAGTGGGATTCAACATTTTATTATTATTTTTCTAATTATTTATGTATTTAGCTAAAAATTATTCAAAAAAAAATCTAAAAGCTAAAAGAATAAACAATAACTCAGCTCTTTGCTCTCCTTCGCTTCAAATTCAAAACCACTATGTCCATTTACTTATCTATGCTCTTAAGCTAATAAATTTGTAGCTAATAAATTTGTAGGAAATGAAAGATTTCACTCGATTTTGGAGAAAATTGAGAAAAGCTAAGAGAAAATGGTAAAATTCCTAGAGAGAAAATGAAGATAAGCTAAATGAATAAGCCAAGATACCCTTTTGCCCTAAAAAGTTCTTGCTACTGCACTTAGCTTCACGTGAATGCAGCAAAAAAAGCCAAAGATTCTTACAAAAAAAGCTAGTTACGACCTTTACCCGAGAATCAATAACGGTCATGAGTCGTGACCCTTAAGTAAAGGCCATAATAGTCTTTACAACTGCAATTTTAAAGATCTTTTAAATATTGGTAGTAGCGGTAACCAAGCTAAATTCCTTTAAATAATACATAATCAGCTACGGTTTAAAACCATTTTACATTGGAATAAGAAATGAAGGTGGTTATTAGAAATTGATGCTAACAAAAAAACTGACAATACAGAGTTTGTACAAGAAATTCACAAAATAATTTGAAAATTTTCACAATAAATCAAAAGCTAAAAGCTATCATTTCTATCCTATCACAAGCTATATTCAATTAAAATTGAAATTCCGTCAAAATCTGGTATTCTTTCAAAATTTGGAAGGTGATGTGGGCTCACAACACTACATCAACAACAAGAGGGGTGGAGGATTAATAGTAGAGTAGTGAAGGGTGCAAGGCCAATACAACAAGGCACCAACGAAGAGGGTGAGCCATGAAATCCTTTTCTCTAGGCTTTCTTCTTTTAACAAAATCTTGCAATTCAACACACTCGCAACTCGGTCTACACATGCCCATCTCCAGCTTGTCGAAGCCCAAAAGATCACACCCATCTACACCACCCAACTTGCACTGCTAATGATCACAATTATACCCATATACCTCTATCGAGTTGGACACGAGGAGGTAACAAAATGTAAAGAGCCTTGAGGTTGGTGTTAGGGAGATTTGAGAAGGAAGGATATGCAGTGGGGTGTAAAGGAAGAAAATATAAATGTGAAGAAGGTTGCCGATGGTTGGACATTGATGGGGAGCGTAAAGGACGTATTAGGTTTGCCTTGGAGTTCTTTTTATCTTGTTGAGCTTTTGTTCATGCTTGCTATCTATGGAGATCACTTGATTGTGGCCAAGAAGTGCTAGGTACTAGGATAATTGGAGAAGCAATAAAAAAATTTGGAAGAATAAATTTGATATATTATTGAATTATTTATAATGCCATGTCTAT
This sequence comes from Manihot esculenta, assembly GCF_001659605.2. NCBI lineage: Eukaryota > Viridiplantae > Streptophyta > Magnoliopsida > Malpighiales > Euphorbiaceae > Manihot > Manihot esculenta. The sequence continues at coordinate 5,055,789 of NC_035168.2, read as the reverse complement.
ATCTCCTTTTCACTGCACTTGCTTGACCAAGTAAGGCGCTTTAGCATGTTGTTGAATAAGAAAAAATTGTATTTGTAGTATCAAAGCTAAAAGTTAAGGCATATGATGGGATGTAAAACAAAAAAGCAATGATACCACTAGACCTTTTTTGTTGAAGTTAAAGGGAAATTTTGCATGCTATGTATTTATCCATGTATACATGCACGAGTGAGAAATTTGTTTATAAATAAATTGTTCAAAGTCAAGTAAATAAAATAATAAGATGATATGTACAATATGATGTAAAAAACTTACACCATCATGCACATAACAAACATACACACATACATATAGTTAGATATTTACATGCATATTTTCTATATGTATATGCATATCTGTCCATGTGTATGAAGTATTAAATTAACAATGTCTTTGAGAATGATATTAACTCCTCAACAGATTATTTTCAGAAGTCTAAGTACCTTATGCTAGATTCAATACTATCAATTTAATAATTTTCCTAAATTTTGAAGTATGAAAATAGTGAATTTGCCGAGAGAGAGGGGTAAGAAACTAAGAATACGTAAGCATTTTAATAACAGGAAAATGAGAACACATCAACACCAATATCAGTCATGCATTTACATCTATTAACTCATGCTATCCTCTAAATAGGAAAAAAGTCTCAATTGGGGATTCACCTCATATGGTTCTAGTACTTTCTCATCCACTTTCTTGTTAATGACCTTAGGAGGTCCCACCATGAATTCATATCCTTCTCTTCGCCTGAAAAAACATGAGCATATAAAGCAAATATGCAAGACAAAGAGTGGTACTGCAAGAAGATAACTTAATTACTTACATGTTCTCTATCAATATGGTGATATGTAGAGTACCACGCCCACTAACAATAAATGTATCTGCAGTTTCACCATCTTCAACCTTCATAGCTAAATTTCGCTCAAGCTCACGGTAGAGTCGATCTCGTAAATTCCTGCTAGTAACGTATTTTCCCTAAAACAGACCAAAGGTACATCAAAGGTTGAATGGCAAGAAAATATCAAGAAATGCACACTAAGCAGGCTCATGACATGAATTAAAAGTTTCAAAAATAGATAGGCAGCCCCTTGGCTACATGCCAAAGTTTTCTAAAGGCAAGGACCAGAGAGAGAGAGAGCGAGAGAGAGATACCAAGTGATTTTTATAATTTTAGATAATTGTCTAATGGCTTTACCTCACGGCCAACAAATGGTGAAGTGTTTATGGCGAAAGCCATTTTCACTGTTGGTTCTTCCACTTTGATAGAGGGCAATGGTTTTCCAGATACTTTATCTGCAATTGTCTCCCCAATCTAATCAACCAAAAAAAAAAGCAAATTGTAAAAATTTCTGAAAGAAGAAGATAAGTTCATTAGGTATATCACATTTATATCATACGGTAAATAAGGTGGCCTCACAATAGAAATAACAATTCATTCATGCAAAAAAAGGATATCATGTGTTTTTGGCTGGTGAGTTATTCCTTCAATGAATTCTTTTTGTCCAACGTAAAATATTTCAAATCCAAAACTTGTGATTCCTGTTTTGTAAGAGAAAAATTAATCATTCCATTAACCATGAAATTCATAAGTACTTGTGCACTATCTTTGGATAAACCATAAGAGAGGAAGGAAAATAATTTTTAATTTTTCAACCTTCAATTTCCTTTTTTGTTTTTGGACAAGTGGAAAACTAAAAATAAAAAAAGGTGAAAGGAAAGTATATTTATTTTCCTCGTTTGGGAAGAGGAGAGGAAAGAATATAGAATTATGTTCTTTAAAATTATCATTTTAGCTTAACTTTATAAAGAGAGAAAATGAATATAAATGAACAATATAGGGGCACAAATGAAATTTTGCAATTTGTAGTACACATTTTTCCTTTTTTTCCATATTTTCTCCCCAAATTGGACAGAGAATAACAAAAGCATTATAACCCTTTTCCAAACAAGAAAAATGAGCATCTTAGTTACTTTTTCTAAGTTATTTTCTTAAATCTCCCTTTTCCACCTATCCAAATAGTGTTAAAGCACAATATATGCTGATCCTTAGTTCCCCACCATGAGGTGAATGGGATCCTATACATAAATCGGTTAATAAAAGAATGGAAATTTTTTTTATGTGATGCTTAAGATATATAGGAATTCTTGAATCCGAGAATCCCCTACTTAAATTAACTTAAATGACATCACAGAAGTAAGAGCATACTTGAATATCATCAATTCCACAGACAGCACAAATGTCACCAGCTTCCACAGTTTCTGCTGGAACCCTACTGAACTTCTCATAAACAAAAAGCTCACTAATTCTTGCATACCTACATGAATCTTCTGATGTGCATACCTGATAAATTGAAATCACAATTAGGAGAAAAAATTGCTTGCTTATTTTAGATGTCAATTTTTTAACTACAACATAAGCAACAGTATAGGGAAACAACTGAAGAAGTACGAAGCAAATACTTACTTTTGGAAACTACAACAAAGTACCACTACAAAGTCATAACTCAGATGGTTGTCATGGATTTTGTTTTAAATTAAGCCTTGTGGTCAACATGTCAATCAGTTTTTTTACAAGTTATATCAGTTGGAAAGGAGGATCCATTTTTACACACAAGCTCAGAATCAGAATACTCCCATGTATCGAATGAATATGTATTAGACATGTCATGATATCAAACCATTTCTTAGTATGGCATAGAGGCCCATAATGGATATTCATGCTAATAGATGCATATTGAGATTTAGCAACACTTAAAACTTTAGAAAGATATTTCCTTTGGAAAACAATACTGAAAGTGGATGTCTCAACTTGGGCTGTGCACAGTTATTAGGGGTTCCGAACTAAACCGAAGAACTGTACTGAAATCGAAAAAGAACCGATATTATAGGAACTGAACCGAACTTATTTAACTATTTGATTCTGGTTTTGGTTTTTTTTATTAAGAACCGTACTAGAACCAGACCAAACTGTACTCATATCAAACCAAAATCGTATGGAAGAATCGATTTTATATATATAATTTTTAATAATTTTAGAGATATTATGACCATTATATAGTTTCAATATTTATATCTTATATAGTTCCAATATAATCTTATAAATTATATTACTAAAAATATATGCTTCTATTTAAAGAATTCAAATATTAATTTTGTAAATTGTTAAATAACATATAGTAGAAAACTATAAATATGTCAGAAAATACATAAAATAGTTACTTTTTAGTTATCCGAGACTTAACTTAATAAAAGTTTAGCTTATTGTATGCGTGTATATACACTTCTCTTTGATTATTTTATATTTAATATTATCTAACTATTTTTATAAATTAAATTGTTCATATAATTTAAATATAATTCTCTCTCGTAACTATTAAATAGTTCTTAACAATATTATAAAATAACTATATATTCTAATAAGTTATCAAAGATTTCTAATAATATGATTTGAATAATTTAATATATTAATTATAGTTTATCTACCTCAATACATTATAAGTGTGTGTGTGTTTTTGTATTTACTTATTATTTCAACCATGAATGTATTAATAATTTTATAATTTCTAATTACATGAGTGAATCATATATTAATAATATAATATATCTTTATATATTAATTACACAAACACATTTTAATTACAATTATATAATTAATAACTAAATATAAAATACTATGATATTCTTATTGGGAATTGTATATAATATGTACTAATATTAATATTGTTTAAATGGCAGTATTATTATTTTTATTATTATCTCAATAAGAATTATTTACTATTTTAAGATAAATGTAAGAATATTATAATTTTATTTGCAAAAATCAAGATTTAGATTGAAATTGAAACTAAAGTAAAGTTAAAAAAAAGTCTAAAATTAGAATCAGAACGGTACCAAAATTGCTTAGAATCATACCGAAAATGTATCGAAATTTAGTTCTTAGTATGGTGCCTGAAAATTAAGTTCCGATTTTAGTCCTTAACAAGAACCGTACTAGAACTGAAACCGAACAGCTCTAGTCTCAACCACCTTTAGCTGTGAAAGCATCCAATAACAATGAATATACTCATAATATCCGACATTTTAGTAATTGTGAATAAATTTTCTTCAAATACTTGCTGCAAGTAATCATTTAAGCGTTATGTGGAGTTCCACAGTAAACCACCAACAATGTCTACCAGCTATATTTCACAGACGAAGGGAGATCTCATACATGGTTTAATATGCTCAACAATTAGACTTTTTTTGCCATATTATTCAAGCAACACCCAATCAAATGGGACTTGTATACAGATCATGCATTAAGATCGGCATATTAATTTCCCTAAACCAGCCAAGAAAATCAAGCAACAGAAACTGATTAGGCAAGGAATGCAAATATTAACAATTATGGCTCAAGAACTACCAAAGTCAAAATAATAAAAAATCAGAACAGGACACCAACATATATACTGCTAGTAAATAAAAAGAAGGTCTAAATCAGATTCCAGTATACAGGACAACTCACCCTCACATCCATTCCTTTCCGCAGAACGCCAGCATGCAAACGCCCAATAGCTATTCGTCCTTTGTGTTCATCATACTCAATATTTGTTGCCTAAAATATGTCATGGAAATTAAGACATGTTTCAATGTTATAGATGTTCAGAGAGGAAGTTAAGAGATTACACACAAAAGATCATATTGAAATAAAAAATATATGTGAACTATATATAAAAATCTAAACATGACCGATTGCTGTAGGCACATGAAACTAAAATCTTTCTTAAATTCTGACATGCTTCTAATTCATCTTCAGGCAATGAGTTTTCACAATAGGTCAAATGCAGGTAATGAGACAATCTTCCTATGCTTGTTGTCAATACTGCTAATAAAAGCTTTATACGAATGCAGCACCCATTCTTACTTGACATTTAATCCTTATGTCCAACCTAGAAAGAGTATGTTTAATTAAGAAGCAATACAGTTCAAGCCCCAAGAACTGAAGGAAAACTTCAACTTAGAAAGTAGAACAGATATCTATTTTTTAGATTGCTAAAGGATGCTGTTTATCACCCAAGGCTGTCTACTATCTCCCAATTATGGAAAGATTCCTGTCACTATCCCATTCTTAAGTTGATTTTTGCATCCCATGATTTTATTTGGAGATAATTCAACAAAAATTATTCATATGAAACAGCACATGAGCTAGTAATCACTGAGGTCATTCTCCAACTAACAGATCTCACTTGACCAATTTATGAGGACAATCCCAGTCCTAGAGCCTTTCTGTAATGGCTTAACATGTGAAATCTTATTGGTTAACCTCATTATAATGTAAAGCCCACACATAAAAAACTCAACAGCAACTTCATGTGCTAGTTTAAGCCATACTTGCATATTTGAATTGACGAAAGCCAAATGCAAAGGAATAATAAATAAATAAATGAATAGATAAATACATAAATAATAAAAGCATATAGATCATAGAATGCACAGAACTGAACTAGAAATACAAGGAACAACCACTAACAAGCATTTGCAGTGCACCATCTTTGTCAATGCGTGGTCCAGGTATGCATCTGATTATAGATTCAAAAAGTGGCCCGAGATCTTCAGCCAAATCATCAGGAGATAACCCTGCCTTTCCTTTTATACCACTTGCATATATTGCTTGGAAATCACACTATATGAAAAATGTAACATGCTATCAGATCAGAATTTAGAAACTATCCTTCGATTCCAATGAAACATCTATAAAGCTTTCAAGCGTCAACCTTCAAAGACATGAACAGAAAATATAAAGGTGTAAGTGGGGAGTTTATTAATTGTTCCACAAATTTGTCATTAGGTTCTTGTACATTTTTTCTGTCATTCTTAGTAAATTGTAAGAACTACCTAATAATTTGCAAAATTATCTCAGCATCTAGATGACCGAGAAAATAGTCACCACGAAATTTATCAATAATATTGGTCCAATTAGATTAGCTTTGAGAAATTCAATTCAATACCTAATATGAATTACATGATTGCATATTCTTGCAATACGCCATTGAAGTACCTGTTCATCTGTAGCATTTAATTCAATAAATAGTTCGAAGGTGGAATTGATGACAAAATCAGGACGAGCAGAAGGTCTATCAATTTTATTGACAACGACAACAACAGCATGGCCAAACTCCAAGGCCTTCTTCAAAACAAACCTTGTCTGAGGCATTGGTCCCTCGACAGAATCTACCTACAAACAAAAGAACTTCATTAATTTTCTGGTAAGATAATCCGATAAAAGAAGAGGATAAATTACCTATATGATCTAAGATGAGTACTGAAAGAAACCTAGTGAAGAAAACAATAAACAGGGAGGGAAAACCAAACACCCAAGAAACACTAATAGGGCGTTATGATCAAAGCACCAGTGATGTTGAAGAATGTAGTCCTTCGGTTTTACTAGTGATGAATAAAACTAATTTATATGAAGTATGGGGTGAATCAAATAAGGACAAGTCTCATGCAATCACTTACCAACAAAAAATTCATTCAAACCCTTTCTTAATGGATTCATTAACTTATATAGTCAACAAAAGATATAAAAAGAGGCAGGAAGAAAATAGCATCAAGCACGGAAGAGCCCAAGATCCCAAAGTACAAATAATGAGCTCAAGTAAATTTTTATGGATTATACTGTACATGTATGAGCTTTTATTTTGTGATCATGTGACATACTTAATCGCTCAAGGCTAGAGAAGCAATTAGTATAATAAAACAACAGATGCTATGAATGATAAGCCAATATCAAACAGGAAATAATTGGTCTTGCCATGTTGACCAGAACTCAGCACACTGGTATTTCTTCCTCGCTCCACTCTTTCAATGATTTTACTCATTAAAATATTAATGATGTAAGGCCTAGGTTATCTTGTAGATGCATGCAAAGAAAAATAGACAAAGAGTTAAACAAGATTAGCACAATAAGTTCCAAGAAAACATAATGTTTCAGCTTGACAAAATGATTCTACATGTTTGGAAAGGCCTTACAACAACAAAAACAACTATTACTGAGTCTTAATCTCAAACTAGTTAGGTTCAACTATATGGATCTTTTGTTGCCATTCAGCTCTAGTAGACGCTAAGTCCACATTGATATTCAAGACTTGTAAATCTCTACTTTCCACCACATCATCTTATGTCTCCTCTCTTACCCTTCTCACTCATTTCCTCACTAACTTATCACAATCTTTATTATTGCATTTGATATCCACCTATATGGGAGCTATAGGGCAGCATGAGCTTAGACCTTGGAACCCAACCTTTTTCTTCTCCAAAATGAAATGGAGAATCATCCAGGTATCCATATATATTATAAATTATATATCTTCAGGAAGCTAACTTCACATTAATCTTCAATTCTGAGAATGAATGGCAATAAAGTTTCACTAGAGGGCTTATTTTGGCAGATGACATGCAAAAATCACCAAAAGAATTACAAAGCATCAATACTAATATAAGAATGATTGAATAAAATTACAATATTAAAATGCATGATGCTCCCTACAAGAGAATATTAAGAAGAAAAAGTACCACTAGAAGAACCCCTTCCACCATATTGAGGATGCGTTCCACTTCACCTCCAAAGTCAGAGTGTCCTGGAGTATCTATTATATTAATTTTTGTATCCTTATAAGTGATTGATGTATTTTTGCTGAGTATTGTAATCCCTCTTTCACGCTCAAGATCATTTGAGTCCATTATTCTTTCCTGTACAAATTGGTTATCACGAAATACCTGCACAAACATGTTGGACATAAATATAATTTCTTTCACCACTTTCTCACAATAAGAAATTCCCAGTCAACAAAGTTAAAAACTAATCAGAATGGTTTGCCATGATATGGTCCTAGTTAGCCTTTCCAATTGAATTTTATTTATTTAGGATACTCTAAATCAATAAAGGAGCACTCTAGTAATGGTTCTAGAGTTATTTGTATGTTAATATAGATCTTTCTTATTAATCATTGTAATTATTTTTAATAGCAATATCTTAGTTGAGACAACATGGCCTCGTATAACTCCACAGTGTACTAGGTGGTGATATTTCAATCTGACTAAATATCTACATTTAAACATAAAGTTCAACTACTATCAAGGGGCTACCAACGCGTATTAACAGGTAGGAACAATGCAGTTTGTGGGGGAATTATGTCCGATTAATCAAAATCAGTTAAATATTACCAACTGAACCAAAGAGTATGCATAAATGTCCTCATTAGCCCTTGTCAAAGGATAAAACACATGTTGTTGCAAAGTGCGTTAGAAGATAAAATAGCAACATTATACACACACAAACACAACGCTCACATTTTTGTTATGACTTTGTGTCGTTTCAGGTTAAATTGATATTCAGAAATGTCAAACAACGCTGAACTAAATTTTCTAATCAAATCAGCAAGGCTTGTTTGGTTTGGTTTGTTGGCTTGGCACTATTAGACGAAAACCTCTTGAGCAAGTAGCATGATTCAATTACAGTGTATAACTATTTACCCATGCATTTCTGAAGTGTTTACCTTGGATTGCTTCAACATGGCATCAACCAAAGTTGTCTTTCCATGATCAACATGAGCAACTATTGCTATATTCCTTATATCTCCTCTCCTCATCAATTGGGTTTTCTTCTCAGTGGCTGTATAACAAGATTAAGCTATCAGAAATTTCCAAGAGCACCAGGATGGATTAACATAGCAACACAAAGACATGTTTGACATGCATAAGGAAACAATAGCAAGGATAATCCTTTTTTTTTTCTCTTTTTCAACAAAAAAACCAAATTTTAAGTACCCAACAATAAAATTTTTCGATAACCAATTGATTCAATACAATTGCAAAATGTGAAAAATCATATTTCAACAACATGAATTGCTAAATATCTTCTTTTTATGAGGCTAATTAGGAAATTGAAATATTACCAGTGGCTGTTTCTGTAGCTTGAGAAACAGAGCATTTGATCGGACGGTGAAAAGGACTCCGCGAACAACACCTGAGTGATGTTCTAGCGTTTGGGTAAGAAGATAAGCTGAGACCGAACAGTTGCTTAGTAAGGAGAGAAGAAGCAGTCCTTTTAGGAACATGGTTAGGGTTTATCAAAGATAAAGAAGAGCTGTTGAAGCTAATTGCCATCTCCATTGCGCGCTCACTTCCAAAACTCACAGCAAGCGAGCAAGAGACGCAGAGAAGGGGAGAATGGATTAAGCAAATGAGGCTGTTATAGGTTTATAGCGTTATTGAAACTAACGATAAAATTGAGAGGCTGGGCACTTTTCTCTTTTCATTTCTCTGATAGGCCCAACTTCTGCGCCACGACGTAGCAGATGGGTCCAGACAGTTGGGGACCATATGAGGCCAAGTTTGGAACTTTAAACCACAGCCAGCGAATCTTAACCAGGGATTTGGACCATTTGGCTTAGCTAGTTACAGTAGCTTTTTCAGCGTAGGTTCCATCTGAACCTGATTTTAAACTGAGAACAGTGTACGGCTAAACTTGTGGGTTTTATAAGACGATACTAACTAATTACAAGATTGGATTTTTGTTTATGTTGGATTAGTTCTGTGGATGAGATGCTAAATCATGTGTTTCTTGAATGCCTGGTTTGCAATTTTGCATCCTTTTTTTCCCCTCGTCTTTCAAAACCCCTCCATTTTTGTCCTTCCATTGAAAAGAGAATCATCAATATTTCAAAACCCCACCATATGCGCCAAAGGCTACCAATCTCAGAAGTTTGTGTTGGTACTTCTTTGATTGCTATGTACACAAGAAGTGGATTCTTTGGTGATGCAAATAATGTTTGCTGCAATGAAACAAGGAGTGGCAGTGGAAGACAGTGGAGATGATGAAGAAGACCCCATGATTTTGTTTAAGCAACTTAGATTAGCTGGTATTACACTTTCAAGGCTCCTTAATTTTCATTACTAATCAAGCTTCATTACAAAGATGGAGAACTCTTCATGCTTATGCTATTAAGGCTGGGCATAAAGCTGATCTTTATGTAGCTAATGTTGTGATTATAATGTATGCCAAATGTGGAAGGATTGAAGATACTCATGACCAAGATTTTGTATCTTAGAATGCCATGATTTCTGCTTATGTTCTCCATTTCCAAGGCCAGAAGTCTCCTTTACCATTTGAATAAATGAAGAGAAGAGAAATTGCTGCTCTTGATGATATCACAATGTTGGCCATTCTTCAAGCATGCACTTACTATTACTAAGGTCTATGGCAATATGGAATGTGCTTATTCAATATAATAGATCCAAAACATGGAATTCAACCTTTGCTTGAGCACTATTCTTCCATGGCTGACCTTTCCGGTCGGGCTGGCCACTTGTCAGAGTCAATGATGTTGAAACCAACACATAATCTTAGGTACACATGCACTCTTGTAATCACAATATAAGACATGGAGAAAAAACATAAAATTTTAATATGATTTAACCGCAAGGTCTATATAGAGATAAAGTTAATCACAATCTCTCAAAATTATCAATTCTATTTGCTCCGCGCGGAATTGGCCTACAGGCTTGAAAAGTTAAATGGTGATCTGAATTATGGCAATTTGTCTGCGAACCTGTGGAGGCTGGATCTTGCATTCTAGTTTCAAATATGTTTCAGGTAAAAAGAATGTTAGATGAGCATCAAAGCTTAGAATTTTTATGAATGACTCAAACTAAAGAAGTAGGTACAAGCTGGATTGAGATAGAAAATAAGGTTAAATGGCAAAGATCATCCAAAGAAGTAGAGAAATTTACATGAGATTGTAGGGATGAGATGAAATGGAAAATACAACAGAAGAGCACCTATCTTGTAGAGTGATAGAAGGGCTTAATTGACTACTTGGGAAAAGTTAAAAGACTTATTTAAACTTTTGGCACTGTTTATAATTACAGGCCACCAATATAGTCTATATTAATTAATATAATGATCTTATTGTAAAAAATACTTTATAAGTGCTTTTCATAACTTGCCCAGTATAAAAATAATACGGTCAAGCAGCTAAGAAAAACAGGTTAATTCTGGACAATTCTCGTCTAAACTCGATCTACTATGAATACGAGATATAAATAAATAGGTCTCATTTAATTTTCACATAGAAAAATCCATACACAGTAAACCGATTATAGACAAATTATATATAAAAGGGTTGGATTGCCCAATCCATGCTACTTGCATTATTGATCATTTGGGAGATAGTGAGCAGGTACCAAGATTTCAAATTGATACGTGTGAATTTAAAAAACAAAAAGTGAAACTGACCTTTTTCTTCCAAATTGGGAGACAATGACTCGCAAATCACGGTCTATAAATACTCATAACATGCCTTTTACTGTAGTTTGGTGAATTTTTTTAGTGATGAAGATGACATTTTATGTGGAAGTTCTTCAAAATGACTTCATAGATTGAAAATAATAGATAAATTTGGCGCATTAATCATGACGGTATCTATGCGATATCTCAACATAATCAATCAATAGTTATAATAAAATTATTACGCATAAAATAATTACATTTTAAAATTTCTCGATCAATTTCTACGATTACCTCATTTCTATATAATATATATTGTATCTCCACATTCTCAATCACACTCATAAGAATATAAACAAAAATTTATCTCTAAAGTGGTAGAAGCACCAAAACATCATAATTAATTATCTTTAAACAAATATTAATTAGCATTTAATCACTAAATTTTCTATCAATAAGAAACATTATATATGTACAACACAAAATAATTCTTCCACCATTTTCAACTAACAAAGCACTCACCAAAAGCACACTTGAAATTTCAAACTCTTCATTGCCCCATTTCATGTGGGGTACCCTAAAGTTCAAAAGATGAAGGATGCTCTAATACTTTGGGACAATTTTTTTTTTTTTAATTTGTTAAAAATATGTTTTTATGAAGAGTACAACAATAAGTCTCATCAAAAGAAGGAGCGTTTGGCAGGAGCTCTACCAACAAGTCTCATCAAATTGGCTATTTCAAGAACTCTAGCCACTTTTGTTCCTCTTTTAGCTTCAGCTGATGCCCTTCTATCCTCTGCTTTTTTGTGTGCTTTTGCTACCTCATTCTGCATTTTCTCAAGAGCTCTTGCTCTTTTCTCTTCCAGCTTCCTCTGCACAAAAACAATCAGAATCAGAATCCATAAGCAGTGTCTAAACAAAGACATAGCCACTAATTCTTGGGAACCCAAGAGTTGACTGGCTAAAAATACTCGATCTGGCGTTTTAGGACTACGACTTTGTTCGACAATATTGGCTGTTTTAATAGTTGTCGGCTGTTTTAGTGGTCTCTAGTTAGTTTAAAGTTTAAAAAGTAATGTTCTTGACCTCTAAATACTATTGTTTCAGCCCAATCAAAAGGCTTAACACTATTTTAAATGTTATTGCCGAACATGGTCTGCGGTTTTTCCACAAACAAGTAATAGGAGGAAAGAACTCGCTTCAGAAACAAGCCAGTATGAAAACTCCTTATCATTTGAACATAACATCTGAAAGGCAATCACATATGTGCTCATCTCTCCTCAGTGCTTCAAGCTTCAAAATCACTGTTCTTATGGAGAAGTGATCATGACCTTACTGAAGTAACAGAGCAACTTCTTTCTAGTCGTATTCTAAATTCAACAAAGAAATTATGATGGGTACTTATCTCTTTAATAAATCATTAAGTCCTTTTTATCATCATGAAACTAAAATCTTTCCTGCATGAGAAGAAAAATCATAAGAAAAATTATCACTTTTTATACGTACCTCAACTTTCTTCATCCAAGAGCTAGCTTTCTGAACTTGCTCGCTCTCCCACCCATTAATTATAGCATCTTCTCTCTTGAACCTGTTATTGATTTTAGCAATCTTGGCGTTTTGCCATGCAGAAATCTTTGTCTCGACCTCTTCTTTCTTCACTCTCTGCACTGACACCTCCGCCCCACCACCCACCAGCCGGTGGTTCTCAGCCCTTGAGCCGGGGTCTGGGTCCATGGGGTTGTTATCAGGCACGATAGCCAATGGGTTAGTCTCATTCGGTTCATCATCCTCGCCAATCCTCTCCAACCAGTTGTTTCCATTAATTATATCCTCACGATCGTTGTTGTTATCAGAGCTACCATTATTGTTGTTCATGCTACTTCCTATAGTAGAGCCAGCAACCACCAGAGCATTGAACTCTCTGCTCATGGTGGTTAAGTTCTCACTTGTAGCTCCTTCACCGCTCACGGACATGGAGTTTGACTGCTGACTGCCTGTTTCCCGACGGCTTCGGGGGACGGACGGCGGTTGCGGTGGTGTTAGGGCGTGGATATCACGGATATGTTCATTTTGATCACGATCTTGGTCGTGATGATGATGGGTTTCTCCGCTAGTAGTGGCGGTGCTGGTGGTGGGTCTTTGAGAACTTAGCATAGACGGGTTTTTAGTTTATAGAAACAGAGCGGAGAAGATGGTGATGAAAGAATCTGGGATGACTAGAGAGATAAGGGTTAAGATTTCCACATTTTTAGTGCCATTAATTTAGCATTTAATAGACTAATAGGGTTAGTTCATGCAATAAAAATGGAAATTTAAATTTTTTATTAAATTTTATTGGAGAACTCTTAAATATCTCACATTGAAAATTTTTCTTTTACCAATCCATTAGCGCTGTCGGAGCCGTATTTGGTTGAAATTAAAAAATTAATTGAATTAAATTAATTTAAATTTTTTATTTAATTTTTTATTTATTTTAATTCAATTTAATTTTTAATTTAAAAAATTTCAATTATTTTAGATTGATTTAATTTTAATAAAAAAATTAAAAATATTAAATCGAACTTATTAGTGATAATAATATATTATTTTTAATAGTAAATCATATTAAATTTAAAATATTTTATTTAAATTTTAAAATATTAAAAATAAAATATAAAAATAAAAAATTTATTAAAAATTTAAACTGATCAAATTAAATTAAATCAGATCGATTTGGTTTAATTTAATTTTTAATTAAAATCATTTCGATTTGATTTTTATAAATATCAAAATTTTTATTTTTAATTTATTTAATTTAATTTAATTTTAAACTAAACTGACTGAATACTTACTTTTAATTAAATAATATTTGAGTAATTATTATTTAAATAAATATTTAAAAATTGAATTCCTCTTAATTAGGAAGCCTAAGGGTCCATAGGTGAGGAAATGGGATGAGAGTTTTTTGTTTTTTTTTTTAATTTAATAAAATAATATTTATTTTGATCCCCTAATTATTTGTCATATTATGTGAGTGTCCCCACTTATTGTACATTAATTATATGTTTCTTTGTGGCTTTTTATAGGTATAAAGTGAAAGAAAATAGCAATAGCTATGTATGCATGGAAATTGATGATTGCATAATTTTTTTTCTTTTTTTGAGAGAATGATTGCATAAAGTTAAATTATTTATTATGTTTAGCCATCAAGAACTAATTGATAGATAGAATCTTATACAAATATCTACAATTATTATTAGATGCTTCAGTTTTTTAAAAAATTATTAATTTATTTATTTTGAGAATAGTTGGATTAAAATAATTTTAAATTATGTAAAATTAAACTGTTTAATTTTTGTATTAAAGAAATTTTAAAAATTTATTATTTAATTTTAAATATTATTATTATTAACTTAAAAATTTATTAAAATATTATTTTTTTCTTTCTGTCAATAAAATAATTTTTTTTATTTTTTTCTATTAAAAATACATAAAAATAAAAAAATTAAAAATATAATTTTACTCTTAATAACCCCTTCTTCTTCCTCAATCACTCGATTTTTAAAATCTAATTTTTTTTATTTGTTATTCTTTCTCTATAATTCAATTTTTTTACTTTTTTTTCTTCAATAATTTAATTTTTAAAATTCAATTTTTTTACCTTCTCCTTTTTCCTCCTAAATAACTCCATTTTTCTTTTAATTTATTCTTTTTTTTATTTTTTTATATGAGTAGTAATTTAAAAAATAGTAGAAATAAATAAAATTAAATAGAAAAATTATTTTGTTAAGTGAAAAAAAAATTAATAAATTTTTTAAAAATACAAAGACTAATTAATAATGACAATACTTAAAAATTAAATAATAAATCTTAAAAAATTATTAGTTAATTTGTTTTAGTCTATGTGAAAAAGTCTAAATAATATAAATATTTAAAATTATAAAAATTAAATCGTATAAATATTTAAAGTAGTTAATAATTTTTTTAATAAAAAAATAAAACTTTACAAAATATAAAAATGTTTTCATTGATAATTTTTTAAATAGGTACGAACAACTAAATTTCCTGAAAATTTCCTACATATAAACTAATAATTTGTAGTCTTTATTTTAAATTTATTATGTAGTAATATTTATTGAAATATGATTTTTCTAATAATTATATATTTTTTTAAGGAAATTAAAAAAAATCTCTCCCAATCTCATAAAAATGAATATATAACTATTTTCACATAAATTAAGAAAATTTAATTATATATTTTAAATAATATTTTTTTTAATTTAATCCTTTTAAATATATTTGTACTTATGCATTATTAATTTTTTTTAAATTAAAAATTAGAGATTGAATGATTAAAATTTCAGATTTATTCAAATTACTTGTTGCTAAATTAAGCATGCGAGTATATTAAATTATTAAAATTAATAATTTTATCTTTTCACTATATAATAAATAGTATAATATGAATCAATAAAATACTATTTTAAAAAAGGAAATATATAAATTTAAATTTAAAATTAATGAAGAAAAAAAGCATAATTTTATAGACTATATATTTTCTTTTTCCCTAAGTACCTATGGATATTAGACATGACAGTGATAGCCTTATTATAGATGTAGACGTCTCTAGGACATTAGCCATTCAAGTCTTCATCAAATTTAATTATTGTTGATCCGCGGATGATTCGGATTTGATTTAAAATTAAATTAAATTAAAAATTAAAATTTAATATTTATAAAAATTAAATTAATGTTAAATATAAATCAATTTGAATTAGATTAATTTGATTCGGTTTAATTTTTAATAATTTTTTTATTTTTTAAACTTTAAATTTAATATTTTAAAATTTAATTAAAATATTTTAATTTTAATTATGATTTAATTTTAATATATTATAAAAAATAATATATTGTTATTATTAATTAGTGTGATTTTATTTTTTAATTTTTTTAATTAAAATTAAATTAAATTAATTAAAATTTTTAAAATTACACATTAAATTAAATTAAAATTTTAAATTAATTTAATTAATTTTTTTAATTTAATCCGAATAATCTGATTTGCTTAAAATGTCCAGACCTTCTAATTCCTTAAAAGCATGAAGAGGAAAGTGATTCCTTGAAATCCACACAATTATTTGATAGCTAACCTCTGGGTAAAAAAGGTTAAACTTAAATTCTTTTAGGTTAAATGTTTAAATGGGTAAGACTACGAGGACTTTTCTGCAAAAAAGGCTTAACAAATACACTTTTTGCCATTTTGGTTAGAAGTGTCGGCCAAAAAGATAATTGCATGCGACCCCACCAGCATCATTTTGGTAGTGGTGGTAAACCAGTCACACCGTACACACGTGTCGCATCCTGACTATCAAATCCTGTAATGATGACACGTGGCAGAAAGGCACTTCAGAGATAAAATGAATTTACATTTTACATTTTATAATACTCCTCCGTTTAAAAATAATAGACTTATTGATTTTTTTATGTTATTAAAAAATATAAATAGTAGAGTTAAAATAAATAAATTATATATTCATTCATTTGTATTATTTCATTATTAATTTATTCTCAAAATTATTAAATTTTAATTTTTTCAATACATATTAAATAAAGGTATCTTTAAAAAATTCTTTAACTCTAACCTTATTAACTAATATATATATATATATATATATATATATATATATATATATATATATATTATTTATATTCATTAATAAACTTAAAAGACTGGTAAAGTCTATTGTCTCCTTAAAATTTTTAATTTTTAAATATAAACAGATTGAAGTATGAATTTATTTTTAATAAATTATCACACTTAATTTTTTTTAAATTTTTATTTTAATGATTAAATATATATTTTAGCGCCTCTATATCTTATATCACTAATTATATTATTTAATAAAATTAAATAATTTATTTTATTAAATTATAATTAAAATTAATGAAATTGAAAATTTGTATTTTAAGTAATTTTTTTTTATAAAAACCTAATAATTGAAAATAAATAAAAAGTAAATTTATTAAGTAACACAAGTATGTTGCTTCCATGCAGACGCTGACCTTAATAAAAATCAGCCAAGATTATGTCGTGGGTCTTGGCATCTTTTTCCTTGTCCTTTATTTACCTTTTTTTCGGTTTTCAAGATGCCCACGTCTCCTGTCTCGTGGAATATTTTATCACGTCAATCATTAATTTCAGATTTAAACTTTTGTGTATGTATAAAAAATCAGATTGAAATTAATTTTCTTTAATTTCTATCCTTTAATAGTTTTATCTTTAATTACATTTTATTTCGTACTTAAATTTTATAAAAAATATAACTAATTACTCCCTTCCTTTCATTATAATTGATGATTTAGGAATATTTTATTTTATTTTTTTCAATTTTATCACTTATCTATATTAGTCCAATACAGTTATCTATTATTTATATCAGATTTCCTAATAATAGAATAAGTATACTACTAAAGTATTTTAATAATTATTATTATTATTTTTTAAACAATAATAATATTATTCAATTTTTTCTTTAAACAAAAAATTCAATTTTTTTTTACAGTAGTGCCTTCGTTATTGTGACTAGTATTTACTACTATAGAATAAATCAATTTAACAACGGAATAACATGCTCGATAAGATATGAGTTGGAGTATCATATGTGTTTCTTCGTAAAAACATAAATTCTCTTTTATATGTCTGATTTAATGGATTTCGTTGAATTTTGAATACTCGTAATACTTTATTTATTCATATACGTAATAAAATAGATTTTTTTTGATATTTCATATATTTTAAAAACAAATCAAAATAAAAGCAAACTAAACTAAAATAAGACAAATCTAATTAAAATAATAACTTCAACCAAATCCGCTGTAGCCAAACAAGTAGAACACCACAATCAAATAACTAAAACCAAATAGAATCACGCTGCCACACTCCAACACTGCCACTCATCACAGTCACTAACGAAATAAGTAGGACACAAATCTGAGATCGGAGATGGATAGCAAAGATAACCAAATACACCTCAATTTTATACAAAAAAATAGAAATGCAAAGAGAAACGTGGTCAAAGGTAAAAAAACTACAATCGACAATTTTCTATTTTCATTTTAAATTTAAATTTAACTCTTATTAAATTTATTAGTGGATTCATTCACACAATATTTCAAAAAAGTATCACATTAACATATCACTCAAAAAATTAATAAGTGAATCTACACAATATCTCAAAAAAAAAGTATCGCATGATCAGATCATTCGAAAAATTAATAAGCGGAGGAAAGAGATGTCGCACAGTCTAAATAAAGAAGGTTGACAGGAACGATAACCACCAAACTTAATAGTGTGGTCTCAAGTTTTTGATATCATACAAGAATAAATTCACCCATCAGAAACGAAAGTCGAAACTTTTCAATCACAGAGCTAATATAGATACATAAAACTAGATATAGGGATCTTTTATTAAATTGTACAGTTCAAACTTTAACCTATTTTAGTAATATATAATCATAGATACAGATGCCATCTACTTGATTTATATTTCTGGAAAGTTATAATCAATGCAAATTAACCATAATTTTCAATTAAAAGTCTCAATTAATTCAATAAAAAAGAAAAATTTATATGAAACTTAAAAATTTTTAAAAATTAGAAAATAAGAATATTAAACAAAGAGATGATTTCTTTCTATTGCTTTAACTTAAATACAAATGTATATAGGAAATTAAGGGTAAACATTCGATCGGTTTGATTTTAAATTAAATCGAATAAATCAAAAATTAAAATTTTAATATTTATAAAAATTGAATTGAATTAATTTTAAATAAAAATTAATTTAAAACGAATTGATCTGATTCATTTTAGTTTGCTCATATGAATTTTTTATTTTTTAATTTTATTTTTAATATTTTAAAATTTAATTAAAATATTTTTGATAATTATCTAATATATATATATATATATATATATATATATATATATATATATAGCTTCCGTCAGTTAAAAATCATTGAGTTAAGGGTAAGTTAAGAACGTAAAACAGCCAACCCAAAGATAAGCTCACTGTGTAACCCTAGCAGAAGAATTGTAGTTTATATCCTTTGATTCAAACAAACCCAAAACTTGAACAATGGCGCTACAACACTCAGGGAAGGAAGGTGGCCTGAGAAGAGTCGAGGAAAGAGCAACAAACTTAAAGCCATTGATGGACAACCTAAAACCAGACATTTTCCATCAACCAAATCCAGGAAACGGATTGCAAAAAGAAACTAACAACAGAACAGAAGTGGGCTTGCAAAGAAACACAGTGGTGTAGAATAGAGGCTTGAACTACAGTTCTCATAAAGCATATCTCTCGAAAATGTTGTACCACTAGATAGGCATGCAGTGTGTCGCACCTTATAAGATAAATAAAAATATCTATAGAAAATTTTAATTTATGTTTTACTTAATTTAAATATAATTTAATACTTTCAACATTAATGATTTATAGTATATTTTATATAATAATAATAATAATAATAATAATAATAATAATAATAATAATAAATTTTTAATGAAAATAAAATGATCATGAATTAATAATAGCAGATAAAACTTCAAAAAAAAAAAAAAATCTGAAACTGGGACTGAATGCTAAAATTAATTGAGGCTTAAGCCCAGCTAATTCGTATTACCCAATTATAAGTTAAGAACCCTCCAAATACGTCGTCGTTTTTTACTCCCTTAGATTCGAAATAACCTAGGATTTGCTGTCTTTTTGGTTCGACTGAGAATCTAGGGCTTTTCTCTCTACGGAAAACTGCGGGCAAAGCGAATTAAAGGTCCATATCGGCGAGGTGAAGCTCCGTCAGAAAATTGTGGGAAGGCAGAGAGAATATAGAACTGAAGCTACCATTTGAACGTCCCTCAGTTTCTTACTTTGTTGAATCCTGACGATTTTCCTTTACGTCGCCCGACATCCAAAACGTCTTGCCGGTGCTTCAGACTTATCTTGTATGTTCTTCTATATTTGGTATTTACAGTCTATATTGACTAGATAAATTCTGAAATGATCTGATTTTCATGTCATTGCTACTTGATCATGTGAATCAATAAAACGGGAAAAAAAACAACTTTTCTGCTATTCTTGGTAATTGTTAGGTGTTTGAACCACAGTTCTGATTTCATATTTGGGTTAATAGTACCAATGAATATAATTGGGTGATAATCTATCATTTTCCTTTTGGAGCTGTTGTTCGTCTATCATTTCATTGTATTTTTTTGAATTTTTAGTATCAAGCCTTATTGCATTTTCTTGAGAACAATGGGCTTTCATGCGCTATTATAAAACTTTCTATTTATTTAAAGATAGAGATAGAGACCTGGCGGGTAGATTGTAAGGGAGGGTTTATATGCTGTTAGCAGCACTCAGTAACTATAACATATAGTTTTTTGGCTGTGGCAGCTTTTATTTGGGTTATATTCTATGTGATCATGCACTGTGAGCATCTGAATAAGCCAAGAAGATATTTTTTAATGTAATGTTGCAGTTTTTCAGTAGTTTGTTTTAGATATAGAGTGATGTTAATTGGTTTAGGCTGATGTATTTCATTTTTGTCTTGATTAATCTCATTTTATTGATTTTTAATAAATTGAGGCATTGAAAGGTTATGTTTCAGAGTAATTATTGTTTTGATTCTAATTATCTTCTATTATTCTCCTCTTTGTCCTCCTTATTCACATTATTCCTCCATCTTTCAATGTTAACTGTGGCTGTTTCTGATTCTTGTGTGTTGTTTCTTGTAGCTTATCGAGAACATGTTGGAAAACGAGTCAAACCCAACAATCAGCAAGTCAACTGGCCTGCCTAGGAAACGCTTCTACAGAGCACGAGCACATAGCAACCCACTAAGTGACTCACACTTCCCTGTTCCAATCTCCCCTGGTCATGTTGACTATTCCTTTCATTACCCTCAATTAGTCTCATCTGATCAAGCAGATAGTAACAAGAAGATCGAATTTGCAGATGTTGGTTGTGGTTTTGGGGGGTTACTTATTAGTCTTTCAACCCTTTTTCCTGAAACCCTAATGATTGGTATGGAGCTTAGGGACAAGGTGACAGAGTATGTTAAGGAACGGATTTCTGCACTAAGGGCAACCAATCCAGGTCAATACCAAAATATCTCAGTGGTTCGGACCAATTCCATGAAATACATACCGAATTACTTTGGGAAAGGACAACTTTCAAAGATGTTTTTCCTATTCCCAGATCCCCACTTCAAGGAGAAGAATCATCGCCGGCGGGTTATTAGTCCACATTTGCTAGATGAGTATGCCTATGTTCTTGAGATTGGTGGTATTATCTACACAATTACAGATGTGGAAGAACTAGGTGAATGGATGAAAGCCTGCTTGGCTAGTCACCCCATGTTTGAAGCCCTTACAGAGGAGGAGCTTGGAGCAGATCCTGTCATAAAGCTTTTAAGTACAGCAACTGAAGAAGGACAAAAGGTTGCAAGGAATGGGGGACAAACATTTCAAGCAGTATACAGGCGTATTGCACCATCTCAATAGCATGTTGCAAAAACTTGGGCCTAGTTCAACAAATAGTTAACTCATTTGGTTAGTCAGTTTTCCAGTGTTAATTATTGCCCTTCTTATTATTTTAGTAAATTCTTGTCATTATTATGTTGGAGGTGTATTTTATTTATTTCAGCTTACATCTTTACAATTATGCCTTGCACGTTTTTGTTTGTGATACATATGTCCACTGTTTCTAACTGACATTGAGATACATGATGTCAACCTTCACATCTGTAATTTTCACTTAATTTCAAATAATTTAGTACTATTTTCTTATTGATGAAACCCTACGACCATGGAATTGATTTTGGTGTTGAAGTTTGTGTCATCACTATTGAAAAATGCATGTAGTCATTTTTCATCAAGTGTCTTGCTCCTGCAATTCATTTATAGTCAGCCACAAGACATTCAATTCAATTGAAGGAAAGGTGAAAGCAACTCTTATTCCTGTTACCACCGAACCTGTGACCTACTCCAGATCTGGTTTCCTATTAAATTTGCTGTGCCATGGCCAACTTAGAGAAGAGCCCTCGAAAATTTCAGGTGAAGGTGACGCCTAAGCCATCTTTTAAACTTGGTCGACTAATTTCAACTCCACCCATTTCACTTGGCATTGGCAAGAGACAGGAGCAAGGACTTTAACAGTTTCGGAAGATTCTATCTTGGCTTTCGGTCTTATGCTTTTCTCCATCGTAGGCTGAATTCAATTTCTACAATGGGTAAAAACTAAATAACTTCTTCAAAATACACCTACCTATAATGTAAAACTCTTAATTCCTTATATAATTAAGAATTCCATTGGATTGAGAAATAATAAAATAGAAAATTTACTCTATCTAGACTTGCTAGTATTTTAACTTATAAGCCACAAATTTAACAGAAAGTAATGATTTTGCTTATGCTGTTAGATGAATCCTTCGAGGAATGATCTTGAGTTGTTTGGCTTAAGCATATCTACCGTCTCTCTGAATACTCTTTGATAACAAAAATTTCAGTTTCACATCGAGTTCTTGAATATCAATCAATTTCAGAACTTAGGGTGATCAAGTGTCAAACCTTCCCTAGGGGCTAGGGCTTTTGGCCCATGGAAGATATATATATAAAATTCTCACCTGGGTTTGGGAAAAAATTTTTTCCAAACCAAGGTGATTTGAGTAATACCACATCTATAAGATGGGGTGGTCTTATTTAAAAATTAAATAATAATAATAAACAAATAATACCCTTAATGCTGGTTAAACCTATGGTAAATTATATATATATACACCGCAGACTAAACTTGCGGTATAGTATTTAATTTTAAAAAATATTTTTTATACATATCAAAAACTATAATTTAGTCTGTGTAATAAAAATAATTATATGTAGAGGTTATTTTATTTTATGTTTTTAATTTTTTTTTTAAAAAATATGATTTTCTATTAAAATATTCTGAGTTGGGAAAAATTTTTTTCTTAGATTTTTTTTAAAGAAAAAGAACTTATATATAGTACAATGCTTTAGTTATCAATTATGATCGCAAACAACTAATTAATCTTTGTAAAATGATTATGGCATATCAAATATGGAAAGTATTAGCTTCAATTTCTTACAAGCAACCTCAACCTCGTGGAAAAAGAGTTTATGTTGGTCATAACAAGTTGGCATATATGACAACTTTTTTTTTTCTTGTTTAATATTCAGGAGTGGGGTTTTAGAGGCGAAAATGACATTGTGGAAGGATAAGATTCCATTAAGCTTGACATGAATTTGTAGACATGACAAAATAGCATTTTAGGAGGAAACTTCCTTCACTTTCTCATCCAATAAAATCCAATTGCCGATTGGTTTACAACAAATATAAACAAACCTTCATATGAAATCTCACCCTCTCCCTTTTGACTACCATTTTGTTCTTTTCTTAACAGTTAAAAACAGAAAAGCTTTGTTAGGGTTAGAGTTATTAGAAAGAGAATAGAACAGATCGCCCATTTAGAGTTTGGTGAGTGATAATATATACAATTATGTAGTTTAATATTTTAAAATACTTAGATATTGAGTTTGATTTCGTTTAAAACAAGTTGATTCATTTAAATTTTATTATCTTGATAGGATTGGAGAATAATAAGAGAAAAATCTAATTTGAACTCTATATTCTAATATCAAACGTGGTCACAACCAAATTTGTAGAAGGATAAGGAACTCTAATTTTTATGTTATGGGCATAACATACTTCACGAATAGAGTTTAGTTTCAAATTTGAGAAATAAACAATAACTCTCATTTGTTAAGATGTACTCAACTTTGATTTTAGCTACTTGTATTTAAGTTAAATTAAGACTTTTAGCACTATAAAAAGAGGACATTCTGATATATCTAACATCTCATCTCATCTTTCATCTCCCATTCTTAACCATAAATATGTGTGACTAAATTTCTTCTTTTAAGTTAAAGGACAATTAAAGTTTCAGTTCAATTGGTTGTGAGATTTATGTGATTCTATTGTTTTCTCAATTATTCTTGATATTTATATTATTTATGTGTGTTTATTGCTTACTATTATTCTATTGGTTGTTACATTAAGACACCATTGCTTAATTAATAGAATGATATATTGCTATTCAGGTTAATTAAATTCGTAATTATTTAGTTAAACTGAAATAAGTAGTGAATTAGGTTGCGTAAGTTCTTCCTAAAATATAGTATAATCCAACTTAAATGAACCGAGCGTCTCGCGTTTGTTAGTTATGATCAATTCCTTTTAATTCTTAATACAATAATTAGATTAAATCCTAGGAGCGTCTCCTACGGTTATCCAAGAATTAGACCTAGTTAATGAGCGTTTCTTAATTGGTTTAAAATCTAAGAAAGGATTGGATATCTGAAGTGTTTTCGATATCAATAACTGATTTATCAATAATTGAATTGAGATTATTTTATATCTTTGATCAACTAACAAAAACAAAAACAAAAATTATTCATTTAACTGAATGTTTCTCATCTTAATTCTCTCTTCAATTTAATTGTTTCTTTTTTTGAATTGATTTTATTTATTTCTCTACATTCAAAACCTTCCCCATTTTATTTTATTTTATTTATTTCTTATTCATTCAATAGAATTAATTTACTTACCAGTTTTTGTGGAATCGATCCTACTTACCATTGTCACAAGTTTTGTTTTAAAGCAGGAATTTATGTTTTGTGGTTTCGACGCCCATCAATGAGATGTAATTGCAGGTTTTCAACCGGTCTTTCTCCTATTTATGCCGTTTCTTCTTCCGCTGGTGCTTTCTTTGCTTTCTCTTCCTGTTCATGGGTTCTCCAGATCACTCTCTTTGCGGCTCTCATCCATATGACTGAGTCTCTTATTTGTGAAGACCCCGTTTTAGAGCTTGATATCTCTGGGATGCTGGGCATCAAGTTACTGATAAGAAGTTGCTGTTGAAGATTTTGGGCATCCGTAAGTATAATCCATGGGTGAAAAAGAATAAGATGGCTCCGGTTTGGTGTTTTGCATAAGATTTCAAGGTTCGTCGGAGCCCTCTTGATTTATTTATTTTACTCTTTTCTTTTGAAGACCAGCTAAATTTCATCCTTGATGAAGGCCCTTGAGCTATCAACAATAATCTCATGCTTTTTCGCCGCTGGTCAGTCGAGTGCGTGATTTAGGAGGTTGTTTTTTACTCTACAAATTTCTGGGTTGAATTGTATGGTTTACCACCGCGAGCTTGGACATATCCTAATGCTAAACGTATTTCACAGTTGTTTGACGGGTTGGTTGCTGTGGCTCCGGCTAATGCTCTTGATGAAGGACGCTTATATTTTCGCATCCATTTAAGGCTTAAGATTTCCCAATATTTATTAACTAGTTTTTATTTTAAGAGTTGTACACATCAAACATGGGTTTCTATCAAATATGAGAGGCTTTTATTCTTTTGTTTTATATGTGGTGTGCTTGGTCATGTGTTTCGTGTTTGCCCGGATTATAATGATGAGGCTTTTTAGGCTAGCCAGCTTCCCCTTAAGTATGGGATATGGCTTCTGGCTCGTACAGTTCCTCCTCACACAGAGTCCTCTTCTCAGTCGGTGGCTGGTCCTGTGGTGTCTACCTCTGGTTCTGTTCTTCTAGTCTCATCTTGCTCGCCTTTGCCAGTAGGCGATGGTCGGCCTTTGGCACCTGTAGATCATGAGCGCATGGTTATTAGCTTCCCTTTACATGTTGTTGTTCCTCTATTTGGTCCCTTACCTTCTTTGGACATGTTCTCATTCTTGGTGTCGGCCAAACAGTAATTGTTGGCCTCCTCACCTGGCGATGATATTAGTCTCAGTATTTTGGGCCATTTGCCGTCTCATGATCATGACGAGTGGGACTCGACCTTGGTGTCTTCTTCTAATCCTCTCTAGCCTATGCAGCTTCCAGTTGGTGAGCCAAGTGATAGTGGTTTATTCACCCCTTTCCCTTCTACATTGTGGGCTTTAGCTCCTGCACCGCTTCATGCTGGCTCTAGCCACAAAAGACACTTTGATGTAATTGGGTCTTCGTGTTCACTCTGGCAACCTTATTCAGCATCTATAGCGCAAACTCAAAGGCTATGCTTTTCTACTAGCTTACATCCACTTGTCTCGGAGCAGTCTGCTATTGACTTATCATCTTTGGACGTTCGTCCTTTTGACTGTTTAGTCCACTTAGCTGGCAGTCTGTTACATCCTGAAGATATTCTAGCTGGGCCTATTCTTGAAGATATTCTACATCTTTCCGTTACTTCTCCGTTATATGCTCAACTTCATTCGACGGTGCCTTCTTCTGCCATGGTCTCTATGGATGCCTTATCCCAGCCTGTGTGCACAGCTTTTTATGCTGGACCATCCAATAGTAAGCAACATGTTTGGCAACGCCATCCCCATAGCTCTGTCGAGATATGTTCTGCTGAGACAAGTGCCATTTTTTCTAATGCAAACTCAACTACTACTCCTGCAGTGCCCTTTTCTTCTTTTGAGGCTGAGGTGGCTGGCCAAGGGCCACCGGTTCACCCATGGCGATCCTGGTTTGGAACTGACAAGGAATTGGTCAACCCTAGGCAGTTAAGGCTCTAAAGGAGCTGTTATGTAAATATTGACCGTCTTTAATTTTTCTCAATGAAACAAAGAATCAATGTACATATATGTCTAGGTTGCAACGCCAGTGTGGATTTCCTTTTTCTCATTATCTAAATCCTATAGGGCGGTCTGGTGATTTATCTTTGTGGTGGGATGATTATGTTCATGTCACCTTACAATCTTTGGCACCACATTTTATAAACTGTATTGTACAAAAAGTTGATCAGGCAATAACATGGCATGTGACTTTTGTGTACGATTTTTCTATGCGAGGAAGTCATGATTTACTTTAGCATGATTTATCTAATCTCTACTCTCCTACGGATGGTCATGGTGTTGTGTGGATGATTTTAAAGCTATTCGATATGTAGCTGATAAGATAGGTTGTTGCACGGTGCGTTCTTCTTAGACAACAGATGTAACAGCCCGGAAACCGATACCCCTCTGTAACGGCCCGAACCGCCACCGGCGCTAGGATCCAGATCGGCTTAAGGCCGCCGGGACCCGTAGCAAGCCAAACATACATACTATTACCTGGTCAAATCCCATACATGATTAAAAACTTTAACATGAAACCTGAAATCTGAACATACACCAAGCTTGATTCGTAAGTTGCAACATAACTGTGAACATAAACTTTCCCATGCTAGAGTCATCATCAAATGCTCTAGCTGGGTCATCATTACATACATCAAGCCTGGTTCTCAACTCAACATAAAAACATTTCATAATCATGCGTCAACAGGGATTAACCAGTCTATAGGGCCAAGCACACTCTAATCCATAAACATTAACTCTACTATCAGCTACATACATTATCTCAAATTACATTACATCATCTTATATTACATGTCCACTTCTAAAACTACTAAACTGCTACAAAACATAAACTATTACATACATAACTTAACTTAGCCTTGACTTTACCCTGCTGCCTCTGAACTCTGACTCAACCTGCAACACTGGGGTTAGGGGAAAGGGATGAGCTAAAAAGCCCAGTGAGTAGAAACAGAGAAAACAGTTCATTAATTACATGCTTTCATGAAATGCGTCATAACACAAGTAAATCACATAACTTGTCCGTCTCGGGGCTCATGCAATATTTATTCCCCACGGACCCTGGTTTCTGAGAGTCTGTCTTTTTGCATGCATCTTTCCTCTCAGAGGATGGACATGACATCAAAAATCCCTCTGTCGGTGCCCGGCTCCCCCATAGGAGCTCACAAAGGCCTGTAACATACATGACATGGTGTCTGATCCACAGAGAGCTCACATGGACTTTCCTACATGTACTTGTCCGGCTCTCAAAGGACTAAGACAAGACTCGTGACAGATATGGGCTATTGAAGTCGCCTCGGTCCACCCTTCCTCTATCAACATCAAATAATGCAATGCGTCATATTCGTGAAACTAGTGCAATCAACCTACTACATATAATCATGATGCATGAACATGCTTTAGGCATTAGATTTTGTGCATAAAAGATTAAGTTTAGTTCTACTCACATCCTGGCAGACGCTGACTGACTCTGCAACTGCTAGCATTACTGGCCTCCTCGGTCCCTCGGGTCCGATCCTACACAGGTGGACTCGAATGAGGTGCCAAACACATTCTAACAACTCATAAACAACTCCCCAAAAACCCCTCTAAACATCACTTAATCATGCATGGAAAACACCCAAGAAACGGCTGGACAGGGCACTTTCGGCGGCACCTTCGGCGGCCGAAAGTCCCTTCCAGAGACGAAACTCGGGTAGGTTCGGCGGCAGGTTCGGCGGCCGAAACCCTAGGACAGAAACGAAAGTCCCTCCTTCGGGGGCACATTCGGCAGCCTAAAGACTGCCTCCCATGCAGGTTCGGCGGCCGAAACTCCTTTCGGCGGCCGAACCTGGTCCCCTCTGGACGACAGGTCCGATTCTGCCAAGCCAAAAAACCAAACTCAACATACCCAAATCCTTACATACTCTCTCCCAACATGCATACTCACTCCCACAAGCATAAAGGAGCATAAACTAACATAAACTCCTCAACACAAACATCACATAACATACACTGGGTATAAAACCCACATAAACCTAAACATGCCATTCTACCCATTCAAAACTCCAATAAACTTACTTAAAACTCATTAAAACATAAAAGGAAGCATAGATCTACACTTACCTCTTGAAGATCGAGGGTTGCGTGATCTCTAACTCGGAGGTATGGAGAATCCAAGCTCCAAAAGCTCCAAGCTCCCAAAACTCCTTTTAAGCTTTAAATCTTCAAACACAAAGGTAGAAATCATGAAAAACTTGAGAGATGGGTAGAGAAAACACGAAAACGACCAAAGGAAGGCATAAACTCACCTGAGCTCGAGAATGGGGAGAAAACTCACCCATTTCCGATCTGAGGGCCTTTTATAGGTGGCCTGGTCGAAGACCTTCGGCAGCCTAACGTGCCCCCTAAACTCATGCATGTTCGGCGGCCGAACTTGACTTTCGGCGGCCGAACCTTGGCTCGTTTAAACAAGACTTTCGGAGGCCAAAGGCGCTCCCGAAGCCTTCCCATGTTCGGCGGCCGAACTCCACTTTCGGCGGCCGAACCTGGCAATTGCCTCCTTGGTCTTTTCCCTTCAAAACTCAATTCTCTTTCCTTTTAAAACCATGAAATCATGTGAAAACATTTTAGAAAACACATTTTACCCCTTCTAGAGAGATCCAACACCTTAGATTCCGCCGGAAGGCAGGAATCCCGATGCCGGATTCTAGCCGGGTATTACATTCTACCCCCCTTACAAAAACATTCGTCCCCGAATGTTAAAACAACAAACACAAGCATGCAAGCAAGCAAGCGAATCCTAAAGCTTCTCTCCAAAGAGAGACACCAAACGCTGGAGTAAGAACTCCCAGGTTCCTAAACTCCACGAGCTTCTGCTGCGCTACTCTGATCCTTCTCTATCTTCCTCCTTCTCTACTCTTACTCGTCTCTTCTCATCTTTACTAACTGGCTTCTTCTCACTACTAACCCAAAACTAACTCTAACTCTCACAGGTAGTACCCGAATTTCAAATCTATCTGGGAAAACAAACAGCTCCTACTAGCTGTCCCAATAGATCATCCATCCTACATGGGAATACCTGCCCTTGGTAGTGACCTTGTTTAACCGCTTACAGTCGTTACAAAGTCTCAAGGATTCATCCTTCATTTCCCACAACCATACTGGAGCAATCCAGAGTGAGGTACTAGGTCGGACAAAACCCCTTGTCTACCAAGTCTCGCCTCTACTCTACTGCTACCTCTCTCTATGCAGGCGCCATCCTATAGGGAAGGGTAGAAATGGTTCTGCGTCCAGACACCACTCCTATACCAAACTCTAACTCCCTGACAGATGGTAAACCTGACAACTCGCCTGGGAAGACATCTAAGAATTCTCTCGAACAACTGGCACTGAGGCTGGTTCCCCGACCTGACTGCTGAACTCTCAAACAAGAGCTAGGACCCTCTGACAACCCCTCCTACGCACCCTACGAACCTTACAGGCTGACATCAAACCTCTAGGCACCCCTACTGTGTCCCCTCAGAAGAAAATCTTTGACCCATCCTGTCCTCTAAATCTGACTACCTTGTTTCTGCAGACCAAGATAGCACCACGAGTAGAAAAACCAAATCCATCCCTCGATTGACGTCCAGACAATCAAGTCTAGGACCTCAAAGTCGAGTGGAAGGCATCTACTCCCAACTGACACAGAACTGGACCGGCAGACTGACTCTGCCACAGATGGATCACAATTGAGTCTACTGACCCAAAAAGAACACTTTAGCCCAGAAGTTATCAACTCAACCTCTCGACGGCTCCTAGAGCAACTAAAGAAAGAGAAAAACACTAGGGTTCACAAAAACTTACACATCAGAACATTCAAAAGTGAGCATACCTGGCACCACCATGTTCGATGTGTCTGCCTCTTGCTGAGCTTGGGTGAAGATCCGAGCTGGAGCTGACGGACCTTCTCCACGGGAACCTGAAGAATGAGGGACTGACCCTCTTCCTCTGCCTCGATCACTAACCTGAACTATGGCTGGAGCTACTGGCTGAGCTAATCTACCTGAAACTGCTTGCTGGGACAGAGCCAACCTGGGCGCAGTGGGACACTCACGTGCTATGTGTCCTTCCTGTCCACACCTAAAACAAGCTGTCGTTCCAACCCGACAGGCTCCTTTGTGCGGCCTTCCGCACCTCAAGCACCTTGAACTGCCCGAGCCAGAGCTTGAACCACCAAAACCCAAACTAGCCTTCAGATTCTGCCAAAACTTCTTCTGCGACTTCCTGAGACCTCTCTTCCATTTCTTACCTCTCGTGGCAGCTGTACTCAGAGTGGAGGGATCAATCCCTCCTGAACCTGAAATCCTAGAATCCTGAGTCTGAGCATCCTCCTGAGAATCTCCCATACCTTCTTCAGGTACTCTGACTCCCATACTGACATCCCTCCTCTGAACATCTGACTCTACTTCCCTCATACTAGCTGACATCCTTCTTGGAGCCATCGCTTCTCTGCTTGCATCAAAAGACCTTCCAGGGTCCCTTGATGTTTCCCATCTGCTAACTCCCCAAGACTGCGCTCTTGGCAGAGCAGGGGGAAAGGTGTCCATACCTTCCCTCTCAGATGGAACTCCAGTCGATTCCACAGATCGACGAGCACCTCGCATTCTGGCTCCTCTGAAGAACAACACACAAGCATACAATCCATCATTAGCATCATACGGTCCATGTGGAAACACATGAACCTACATCATACATACATAGCATTTATGCACATGCATGAAATCATGGCATATCACATCATCATAGCAAGACAGGACTCAACATCCTATCCTAGTGGACATGATTGTACTCTTGATCTTTCTTATTGTGCTTGCCCTTCTATGACCTCTAAGCCAACCTCTTTCCGATGTGCAAGACACCGTACTCTCGAGGCCCAAAGCTCTGATACCATTCTGTAACAGCCCGGAAACCGATACCCCTCTGTAACGGCCCGAACCGCCACCGGCGCTAGGATCCAGATCGGCTTAAGGCCGCCGGGACCCGTAGCAAGCCAAACATACATACTATTACCTGGTCAAATCCCATACATGATTAAAAACTTTAACATGAAACCTGAAATCTGAACATACACCAAGCTTGATTCGTAAGTTGCAACATAACTGTGAACATAAACTTTCCCATGCTAGAGTCATCATCAAATGCTCTAGCTGGGTCATCATTACATACATCAAGCCTGGTTCTCAACTCAACATAAAAACATTTCATAATCATGCGTCAACAGGGATTAACCAGTCTATAGGGCCAAGCACACTCTAATCCATAAACATTAACTCTACTATCAGCTACATACATTATCTCAAATTACATTACATCATCTTATATTACATGTCCACTTCTAAAACTACTAAACTGCTACAAAACATAAACTATTACATACATAACTTAACTTAGCCTTGACTTTACCCTGCTGCCTCTGAACTCTGACTCAACCTGCAACACTGGGGTTAGGGGAAAGGGATGAGCTAAAAAGCCCAGTGAGTAGAAACAGAGAAAACAGTTCATTAATTACATGCTTTCATGAAATGCGTCATAACACAAGTAAATCACATAACTTGTCCGTCTCGGGGCTCATGCAATATTTATTCCCCACGGACCCTGGTTTCTGAGAGTCTGTCTTTTTGCATGCATCTTTCCTCTCAGAGGATGGACATGACATCAAAAATCCCTCTGTCGGTGCCCGGCTCCCCCATAGGAGCTCACAAAGGCCTGTAACATACATGACATGGTGTCTGATCCACAGAGAGCTCACATGGACTTTCCTACATGTACTTGTCCGGCTCTCAAAGGACTAAGACAAGACTCGTGACAGATATGGGCTATTGAAGTCGCCTCGGTCCACCCTTCCTCTATCAACATCAAATAATGCAATGCGTCATATTCGTGAAACTAGTGCAATCAACCTACTACATATAATCATGATGCATGAACATGCTTTAGGCATTAGATTTTGTGCATAAAAGATTAAGTTTAGTTCTACTCACATCCTGGCAGACGCTGACTGACTCTGCAACTGCTAGCATTACTGGCCTCCTCGGTCCCTCGGGTCCGATCCTACACAGGTGGACTCGAATGAGGTGCTAAACACATTCTAACAACTCATAAACAACTCCCCAAAAACCCCTCTAAACATCACTTAATCATGCATGGAAAACACCCAAGAAACGGCTGGACAGGGCACTTTCGGCGGCACCTTCGGCGGCCGAAAGTCCCTTCCAGAGACGAAACTCGGGTAGGTTCGGCGGCAGGTTCGGCGGCCGAAACCCTAGGACAGAAACGAAAGTCCCTCCTTCGGGGGCACATTCGGCAGCCTAAAGACTGCCTCCCATGCAGGTTCGGCGGCCGAAACTCCTTTCGGCGGCCGAACCTGGTCCCCTCTGGACGACAGGTCCGATTCTGCCAAGCCAAAAAACCAAACTCAACATACCCAAATCCTTACATACTCTCTCCCAACATGCATACTCACTCCCACAAGCATAAAGGAGCATAAACTAACATAAACTCCTCAACACAAACATCACATAACATACACTGGGTATAAAACCCACATAAACCTAAACATGCCATTCTACCCATTCAAAACTCCAATAAACTTACTTAAAACTCATTAAAACATAAAAGGAAGCATAGATCTACACTTACCTCTTGAAGATCGAGGGTTGCGTGATCTCTAACTCGGAGGTATGGAGAATCCAAGCTCCAAAAGCTCCAAGCTCCCAAAACTCCTTTTAAGCTTTAAATCTTCAAACACAAAGGTAG
Source organism: Manihot esculenta (assembly GCF_001659605.2). Taxonomy (NCBI): domain Eukaryota; kingdom Viridiplantae; phylum Streptophyta; class Magnoliopsida; order Malpighiales; family Euphorbiaceae; genus Manihot; species Manihot esculenta. Next base: position 5,022,040 of record NC_035168.2, on the reverse strand, counting down.
AAATCATGAAAAACTTGAGAGATGGGTAGAGAAAACACGAAAACGACCAAAGGAAGGCATAAACTCACCTGAGCTCGAGAATGGGGAGAAAACTCACCCATTTCCGATCTGAGGGCCTTTTATAGGTGGCCTGGTCGAAGACCTTCGGCAGCCTAACGTGCCCCCTAAACTCATGCATGTTCGGCGGCCGAACTTGACTTTCGGCGGCCGAACCTTGGCTCGTTTAAACAAGACTTTCGGAGGCCAAAGGCGCTCCCGAAGCCTTCCCATGTTCGGCGGCCGAACTCCACTTTCGGCGGCCGAACCTGGCAATTGCCTCCTTGGTCTTTTCCCTTCAAAACTCAATTCTCTTTCCTTTTAAAACCATGAAATCATGTGAAAACATTTTAGAAAACACATTTTACCCCTTCTAGAGAGATCCAACACCTTAGATTCCGCCGGAAGGCAGGAATCCCGATGCCGGATTCTAGCCGGGTATTACAACAGAGTTTAATGATTTTATATAGGATGGTGCTCTTTTGGAATTGGAATGGAAAGGTCCCACTTTTAATTGGTTTAATAAATGATTTAGGTCTCAAGCCATCCAACAACACCTTGATCGTGCATTGGTTATGACTGATTAGTTGGAATAATTTCCCACGAGTCAGCTTATCCATAAGGCCATGTTGGAGTCTGACCATCGCCCTCTTCCATTATTACTTGACTCTCGATTGGCTATCAAATGGAAATTCTTATTTCATTTTGAATCTAAATGGATTGAGCATCTTCAGTGTTTCGACATTATTCAACAAGCCTAGTACTCTAGAACCTAAGGTTCTGCTATGTACTCACTGTTACAAATTACAGAAGTGTTGTTCCTCTCTTTGTTTGTGGCATCAAACCCGTTTTCGTTCGGATTTCTCCACTTCTCTGTTAATCAAACGTCACTTGGAGGAATTTATTCACAACCTTTCGACCTAGCTAATGCTCTTCTTAAGTCTCAATTGACTGCTCAACTTCATGATCTATGGCAGCGTGAGGAATTACATTGGCAGCAATGCTCTCGACTTCATTAGCTTCAGAAAGGTGATCGAAATACTCATTTTTTTCATTTATCTATAATTCAGCGCAGGAATTTCAATAGAATAACTTGGCTTTAGTCTTTTACGGGTGTATGGATCGAACAAGAGGCTGGGCTTTAGGGTTTTATCCGTAATTTTTATTGCTGCTTATTTTTTGCTACCCGTCTTCAGAATTTTGATCAAGTTTTATCGCTTATTCCTCCTTTGGTCACTCCGGAGATTAATGACTCTCTTTTGGCTCTTATTTCTAATGATGATGTTCGTCATGCTGTTTTTGAATTAAGCGGTTCTAAAGCTCTTAGTCCGGATAGTTTCTCGGGCCTCTTCTACCAACGTAATTGGCAGGTGGTGGGTCCATCTCTTTGTGCCGCTATTCGTCGATTCTATGACACGGGCTTTCTTTTGAAAGAGTTTAATAGGACTAACATTGTTCTCATTTCCAAGTGTTGAAATCCTATTGGAATTCAACAGTTTCAGCCTATTAGTCAGTGTAATTTTGTCTATAAGGTGATTTCTAAGACTATTACTATTCAGTTGAAGCCGTGGATGCACTCTCTTATTCCTACTGATCAAAATGCTTCCGTTCTTGGTTGCTTTATTTAAGATAATTGTAATATCCAGCTAGATCTCGGCATCGGAATTCCTACCTTCAGGCGGAATCTCCGTTGAGATCCGAAATTTTCGGATGTCGGAGCCTTCTAGAAGGTTAAAATAAAGGTTTTCTAAAATATTTTTATATGTTTATATGGTTTTAATGAAGAAAGAAATTGAGTTTTGAAAGAAAAGACCAAGGAGGGAAAAGCCAGGTTTGGCCGTCGAACCTCATGTTCGGCCGCCGAACATTGGGCTCTTGCTGAAGCACCTTTGGCCCCCGAAGGTGGTCTGGCCAGCCACCTATAAAAGGCCCCTTGTCAAAAAATGGGCGAGTTTTCTCTCTCTATTTTCGGGCATAGGTGCGATTTCGCCCTCCTTTGGTTGATTTTGTGTTTTTTTTCATTTCCTTCAAGTTTTGATGAGTTTTTACCTTTGTTTTGAAGATTTTAAGTTAATATCAAATTTTTGAAGCTTGGAGACCCCCGGAGCTCGATTGCTCTCAATCTCCAAGTTTGGATCACCTCTCCTCTCGATCTTGTGTAGATCCATACCTTTTTATATGTTTTAAGTAAGTTTTGAGGGGTTTTAAGGGTATTTAATGCATGTTTAGAGTAAATGTAAAATGTTAGGGTTATGTTAGTTTAATGATAAATGTGATGTTTGTTGGGGTATAGGCTAGTTTTATGCCCCTATATGCTTGATGATGTGTTTATGCATGCTTTTGAGTGTTGGGTATGAGTTTGGAGGATTTTGGGAGGCTAGATGAGAGAGGCGAATCAGGTTCTGCTATTCTGGAGAACCCAGGTTCGGCTGCCGAAGCCAGGTTCGGTTGCTGAAGCTATGTTCGGCCGCCGAACCTGCCTGTGGAGGCAGCTTTAGGCCGCCTAAACTCGCCCCGAAAGTTGGACTTTCGGCTCTGGAGGAGAGTTTCGGCCGCCGAACCTGCCCCCGAAGGTTGGTGACTTTCGGATCTGAGAAGGCTTTCGGCCGCCGAACCTGCCGCCGAAAGTCCCTTGCCCAGCCTTCCTTTGCCTGTTTTCTATGCATGTTTTGTGATATTTTAGGGGGTATTTGGGGAAATGTTTAGTGTCATGTTAGTATTTGTTTAGTTCCTCATTTGAGTCCACCTGTGTAGGATCGGACCAGAGGAACCGAGGTGATCAGCAGTGAGATAGCTGCTTCAGAGTTAGTTCAGAGTCAGCCAGAGGTGAGTAGAACAAAACTTCTTTATTTTCAAAGCAATCAAACTTTTAAGCATGTTCATGCATCATGATATGTAATAGGTTGTTTGCATTAGAATTCACGAATATGGCGCATTGCATTATTTATTGTTGTTGTGGATGGATATTGGATGACCCACTAGCCCTCGATATGATATTATATGGAAGTCCAGGTGTGGCCTGCACTACGCCCCTGGCACAGAGTACAGGAAAGACTAAGTGTGGCCTGCACTATGCCCCTGGCACAGAGTAAGGGAAAGACCAGGTGTGGCCTGCACTACGCCCCTGGCACAGTTGGACATGTTATGTTATGTTTAAGAGAAAGTCCTGAGGAGCTCCATCGAGGGCCGGGCACTTGGATACGTAGAGGGTTACTGGTGACAAGTCCATCCGTGATGTGGATTGTTTGTGTTGTGACGCATTTCATAAAAGTATATGTTTATTAAATTGTTTTAATTGTTCTGCTCACTGGGCTTTAGTAGCTCACCCCTTTCCCCTAACCCCCAGGTTTGCAGGGTCAAAGATAGCAGGAAGTCAGCAAGGGTAATGGCTATGTCATGTAATAGAGTTGTAGTAGACATGTAATGTAATGTAAAGTAATGTAATGAGGATTAGTATTGTGCTTGGCCCTAATGTTTATTGTAAATCCCTGTTGTACATGATCTTTATGTAAATGTTTTAATGATGAGATATGTTGAACCTGGCTTGACATATGAGATGTTGACCCAACTGGAGCATTTGATGAGGGCTCCAGTAAGGGTTTTATGTATACAATTATGATACATGCACAGGTCAAGCTTGGTATATGAAAAGTTTAAAGTTTTTACGAAAATGTATGATCATGTATGGGATTTCATCAGGTATAACAGGATGTATGTTAGGCTTGCTACGGGTTTCGGCGACCTTAAGTCGATCTGAATCCTAGCGCCGGTAACGATCCGGTTTCCGGGTCGTCACAATAATCTTGTTATTGCGCATGAAGTTTTTCACTATTTATGTACGACTCCTAGTCGTCTGCATTCTATGGCTGTGAAGCTTGATATATATAAAGGTTATGACCATGTAGACTGAAACTTTTTATGCAAGGTCCTCGAGCACATGGGATTTGCCTCGAGTTGGATTCAGTTAATTATGCAACGTATTTCTACTGTTAGTTTTTCTGTTTTGATTAATGGTCAACCTACAACTTCATTTCTCTCTTCTTGTGGGCTTTGGCAAGAGGATCCTTTATCCCCTTAATTTATTTGCTCGAGCATCCAGGGAGGAAGCTACCAACTTGCTTCATGTTCTTCAAACATATATTTTGACTTCTGGTCAATCTATCAAATTCTCCAAGTCTTGTATCCTTTTCAGCAAGAACTCTCCTTTCAATCTTAAGTAAGACATTTTGAGTTTGTTTCATATGGAAGAAATACATGCATCTGATAAGTATTTAGGCCTGCGTATGATACTTAGTTGATCTTGTCAACAAGCTTTATCAGGGATTAAGGATAAAATTTATGCGAAGACACAATCATGGAAACATCAGCTATTGTCTCATGCTGGTTGGGCTATCATGGTTCAATCAATGTTATCTGCTATTCCTACATATTCCATGTCTGTTTTTCTATATCCCAAACAATTCACTACCAAGCTTAACAGTTTGCTATCTCACTTTTGGTGGGGTGGCTCCGAGGATCATCGTAAGATTGGTTGGGTTAGCTGGCAGAAGGCATATCTCTCTAAAGCTTGTAGTGGGTTAGGTTTTAGGGATTTTGCAACTTTTAATCTAGCCTGTTTGGCTAAGCAGTGTTGGCGACTTCTCCATTCTCCCTCTAATTTATGGGCTAAGGTCCTCAAGGCTAAGCACTTTCCAACCTCCTCGTTCTGGGATGCTCGCACTAAATGGCAGTAGTCTTGGATTTGGGCGAGTCTTCTTGCTGGACGGGAGGTGTTGCGAAGGGAAGTCGATATGAATATTGATGATGGTAATTCTATTCATATTTGGTCTTATCCATAGATTCCCTATTTACCACATTTTTTGGTACCTCGCCTAACTTTGTAGATGCGTCATATTGACATGGTGGCTGATTTGATCAATCATTCAGCCTTTGATTGGGATTATCATCTTCTCTATCATGTCTTTCCTCGCTCTTTGGTTACAGCAATCTCTACAATTCCCGTTGGCCCCTTTGGGACTACAGACACATTGCTATGGCACTATGCGAAGGATGGGCAGTACAGTATTCGATTCAGCTATAGATTTCTTTGGATAACGCTTCATCAGGCTACAATAGTTCATCTACTGCTGCTCCTATACCTCAATGGCATAGTGTTTGGTCTTTGCAGATTCTGCCTAAGCTCAAATTCTTTATCTGGAGATGTTTACATGATGCTTTACCAGTTCTGTCTAATTTGGTTCGTTGTAGTTGTGGCCGTACTTCTACTTGTCCTATTTGTCATTCAGCCTTTGAGACACTGTAGCATATGTTCTTTTTCTGTCAATTTGCCTATCTTATTTAGTTTGTTAGTCCTCGTGAATATAAGCTTTCTTTCCATGATTTTCCTACTTTTCTTGTTTGGTGGAATTCTTTGCTTTCTAGTACGACATTTGGCCATGATGGGCCCTTACTTCTTGTCTTGGCAGTCCTTACTTTATTGCACATTTGGAAGGTATAGAACAAGTGTATCTTTGATCAGGTTCTCACTGATATTATCACTATTGCTCGTCTCATTTTGCTTGATTACTCATACATGTGTCAAAGTGGTGTTTTTGCTGATCCTACCTTATTTGGACCTTCTTTCCCTTTTGGTAGCGAATGTTTAAGATTCATTGTGATATTGCTTGGAAGGATCGGTTTTTCCCTATGGCAATTGTTGCGCCTCTTATCATCTTGTGCATGGTCTGACCAAACAGGTATAGTGCTTATCAGCTCTTACAGGTGAGGCTCGAGCTCTATTGGAAGAATTAAAACAAGCAGTTAGTGCAGGCCTTTTATCACTTTTTGTAAGGCAGATTCCGCTCTTTTAATTAATGCTATTCGTCACCTGTCACTACCCCAACCATAGGAAATTTGGGCAACATTAATTTATATTTTAGCACTTTCTTTCATGTTTTCAATCTATTTCTTTTATATCTCTCAGTAGACAAATTTATGGACAAATACAGTAGCTAAGCTCTGTCCGGTTGGATGCTTTAGTCTCTCTCTTTTCTGAAAATGTTATTATAAATAATTGCTACCATTTGATAGCCTTGCAATGCAATTTATTACCGTTAAAAAAAAAGGATAAGTTAGATTTCATCCTTTTTATTTTAATGCTTATAGAATACTTTAAAATAATATTTTTATTTTATTGAATTCATTTAATTTTCAAATTTTATTATAATTCAATTTTTTAATACATTAATAATAAATGCATTAGTATTTTAACTAAACAAATACTTGTTGTGTAACGACTCGGAAACCGGACCGCTACCGGCGCTAGGATCCAGATCGACTTAAGGTCGCCGGGACCCGTAACAAGCCTAACGTACCACCTGTTACACCTGATAAATCCCATACATGATCATACATTTACATACCAAACTCAACCTGTACATGCACTATACATTAAACATACAAACCCCAGACTAGAGCCCTCATCAAATGCTCTAGTTAGGTCATCATTACTATAATCAAGCTTGGTTGACATAAAACATCATTAAATCATTTCATTAAAAAGACCATGTACCAAAAGAGATTTACGTACACTAGCGCCAAGCACAATTCTATCCTCAATACAATTCTTTACATTACATCACATTATAACATTTTACATTACATATCCACAACTAACTATTACATAGACACAACTTCAACCTGGAAGACTCCCCGGTCTAACCTGTACCTGCAAACCTGGGGGTTAAGGGAAAGGGGTGAGCTACTAGAGCCCAGTGAGCAGAATAGAATAATATTAAATTTAAAACATATGCTTTCATGGAATGCATCACATCACAAACAAATCACATTAAGGATGGACTTGTCACCAATAGCCCTCTACATAATCCAATCATGCCAGGGGCGTAGTGCAGACCACACTTGGTCTTTCTCTTACACATAACATATCATACATATCCAATCGTGCCGGGGGCGTAGTGCAGGCCACACCCGGACTTTCTCTTACATTGTGCCAGGGGCGTAGTGCAGGCCACGCCTGGACTTCCATATCATATCATATCATATCTCATCATATTGAGGACTAATGAGTCATCCAACATCCATCCACATCAACATCATAATATGCAATGCAACATATTCGTGTATTCTAATGCAAACAACCTAGTAAATAACATAGTAGTCATAATGCATGAACATGCTCGAAACTGGTTTAATTTGATTCATAAAGATTCATTCTACTCACCTCAGGCTGACTCTGAAGCAGCTAGCTCACTGTTGGGGTCCTCGGTTCCTCGGGTCCGAACCTACACAGGTGGACTCAAAAATGAGGGACCAAACATACATGAACATGACTCTAAATTACTCCCCAAAAACCCCCTAAAACACCTTGAAACAATCATAGAAAACATGCAAAGGAAGGCTGAACAGGGCACTTTCGGCGGCAGGTTCGGCGGCCGAAAGTCCCTCAAGAATCGAAACTCAGCCACTTTCGGCGGCACCTTCGGCGGCTGAAAGTCCCTTCCAGAGACGAAACTCATGCATGTTCGACGGCCGAAACTCCCCTCTAGAGCCGAAAGTCCAACTTTCGGGGGCAGGGTTCGGCAGCCAAAAGCTTGCCTCCACAGGCAGGTTCGGCGGCCGAAAGTGCCTTCGGCTGCCGAACCTGAGTTCTTCCAAAGTGGCAGAACTCAGCCTCCTCATGCACATTTTGCCTCCCAAACCTTTCAAACATGCATTTAGCTATTCTACAACATGCATACACAAGCAAATAAGCATATAGGGGTCTCAAACTATCCTAAACCCCAACAACAACACAAAACATATACACATACAACATACATTATCCACAAACTCAACATTAACCCTAACAACAATCAACTAACCTAAACATGCATTTCTACCCCATAAGCCTCATAAAACTTGTTTAAAACATGGGATAAGCTAAAGATCTACCTTACCTCTTGAAGATCGAGAGGGGAGGCGACCTGAACTCGGAGAAATGGAGGAAGAGAGCTCCGGGGTCTCCAAGCTTTAAATCTTGATCTTAGCTCCAAAAATCTTCAAAACCAAGTTAAATAACTCATAAAAACATGAGAGACTTGAAGGAAGAACACAAGATCGACAAGGGAGGTCGGAGACTCACCTTGGCCGAAAATGGGGAGAGAAAACTCGCCCATTTCGGACAGGGGACCCTTTTATAGGTGGCTGACCAGACCACTTTCGGGGGCCTAACGTGCCTCCGCATGCATCCCATGTTCGGCGGCCGAACATGAGGTTCGGCGACCGAACTTGGGCTCTTCCTTCATTCTCTTTCTTTTCCTTTCTTTAAAACTTTAACTCAAAATTAACCATCAAAAACATGAAAAACATTTTGTAAAACATATTTTACCCTTCTAGAGGTTTCCGACATCCGAGATTCCACCGGACGGTAGGAATTTCGATACTGGAGTCTAGCCGGGTATTACATGTTTAAATTTTAGGTTGCGTAAGTTTAAAATAAGTTCAATAAAGCTTTATATTTTTGTTTAATGTCACATAAATTAAATTTAATTTTTTTCTAATTAAATTCATATATTTTTATTAATCATCAAACAAGTCCCGACATAATATAATATTATTTTTTAAATAATAAAATATTGTTTTTTATAATTTAAAATATAAAAAATTAATATTTTAATTAATATAAAATTTAAAAAATGCATAGATGATAATAAATCATTTTTTAAATTATAAAATAAAATTTATTCTATAAAAAATATTTTATTTTTAAAAAATAATATTATATTATATCAGAACTTATTTAATCTTTAAGTGAAAATACATAATTTAATTGACAAAAAAATTAAATTAAGGCTATTCAGTCTTCGAGTACATGTAGTTAATTAAATTTATATTTATTTATAAATATTAAAAAAATTACCATTTAATTTATATAATATAAATGAATTTATTCGTATGATTACTTAATTTTAAAAAATATATTAAAATATTTTTAAAATTTATATATATATAAACTAATTAATAAATAATATTATTGACGTAAATTAATTCCCATATTAATATCTATAATTATTAATTTTGACCATAGATTATAATTAAAATAAAAATTTTAAATTAGGCTATAATTAATAAAAAGAAAAGAATTAGCTGTAATTAAAAAAAACGTTGAAGAATTTTGTTTTTAATTATTAGCCTTTTCCAAAACTAAATAATAATTTTTTTTCTAAATATTACATGTTGATAAGATGTTTTTTCCAAATATCACTTAAGAGTGGGACCCTTGTAAGAAATGAGCTTGCAATGCTTCCAAAATTGTATATAATCGTGTGAAATCCAGGCTTGATTGAGCTTAAAGTCCTTCCAGACATTGACTACTTTGCCGACATGGACTTGGTCGTCTCATGTGTCATTGTACCTGAACATGAAAAAAATGTAATACACTACATTCCCACTCTCCATTGCTTTTCCTTTTCTTCCCTAATAGAATTGGTCAAATCGAAAAATGAATTTACGCGGAATGTTCTATTTCTATTTTCAATTTCATCTTTTATATATTTATTTATTGAAATATTCCTTTCTATTTGATAAGACTCATACCTAGTCTATTTTATAAAATATCAATCTTTTAATAAAATCTTAAATTTGTTAGATTCAATCAAATTTTTTTTATTTAAACTCAATTGTCCATGCCCCTGGTAATATGGCGGCGCCACCCTCCATTTTCTTTTTCAATTTCATAGGCTAAACCAAGTTGATAATAATAATAATAATAAATGTTAGGAAAGCAGAGAGGTTTGAGCATGATGAGATTTTTTTAATGGTAATGGAAGCCACCATGAATTCATTTTCATCATCAATGATATCATCTCAACCCTTAATTAATTACACATTTAATTAAGTTTACTTTATCATTTTCACGTTAAGTAATTTGAAATTAGATTTCTTTTGAGTAGAGTGTTCTTATGTCATTAATTAAAAAAGGTTATTTGAATTTATATTATTTTTTAAATAAATTAAATTTATTAGTTAAAATTTAAGTTTGTTGATATTTAATTCATTAAAATTTATGAGTTTAATTATTTAATAGTTTGTGAATTTATTTATTTAATTAAAATTTTTAAATTTAAATTTATTACATGTAATTTAATGAATTTTAAATTATAAATTATTTGAAATTTAATTCGATACAACGGGCACTTGTTTTTATTAATTCTTTATAAAAAATATAATGAAAATAAGTTTATATAAACCTACCAACTTTGCATTAAAGACTAATTAAATATATTTGAATTCCTCTTGTAAGACTTTAAAGCTGGCAACGGTTGCGAATCCGCGTCAAATGTTTTTTTCCCCTTTAAAATTCAACCTTCAAAATAAGAGAAGGAGAAAAAATTTTTTCGCTTTTTTTATATGCTCTCAATTTATCAATTAATTATTTTTTAATAATTTTCTTATTTAGAATAAAAGAATTTAATTCTTTTTAATTTAAAAAATTCTCTATTTACAAAATATTAAACTCTTACGTGATTTTATAAAAATTGATTTGAATGATTTTTTTATAAAATAAATCATATTAATTAAAAGAAAAATAATTTACCATTTAATATAAGTGGGGTAGATAAATATACTCGTTGAGATATCTTGAGCATTTCATATGGCAATTAGAGAATTATTATTATTATGTTTCCGAATTTTTTATTAATTTATTTATATTTTAAAATCACTCAATTAATATATTTATATATTTTATAGATTTTAATTTTTAATAAAGAAATTATTAATCAATTTATTTTAATTTTAATTAAAAAGACTAAATAATATAAATATATATTTAAAATTATAAAAATTAAATAATATGTATAATTAAAATTATAGAAAATTAAACAGTATAAATAATTCAAAACAACTCTTTTTTTTTAATAGAAGACTAAAAAATTAAATTTTATAAAGTATATATATATACAATAATTTTAAAATAAGAATGAATTAATTAATTTTACGAAATTAGAAATTTAATTGTAATTTATTTATAGGACTTTCGGAGATGCACACAGAAGAAATGCATCTTTTATTTTTTGTAATAATATTTTAAAAAAAGAAAGAAAATAAAGACATCTATTATGCATAGGATTATATTAGTCATTTATTGGTATTGCAATTCTTTTTCTATTTTATCACTAAGATTTTTGTATAAATATACTTTTATTATTAATGAAATATATGGTTAATAAAAAATCTTTCATGATATTAGGGTCTTACTCGCCTAAAACTATTTTCTTCTTCTTCTCTTCGTTTCACTGTGAGTGGGAATGAATCTTCCCCTGTTTCTTTATTTTCTTCTGCTCCTATAGCGATTGCTTCAGCGCCACCAATAAATTTCTCTCTTATACCTAATCTTACCCATCAAATTCCTTTGAGATTAACTTCTATCAACTTTCTCTTGTGGAAATTACAGTTCTTACCTATGCTATGTGGATGTGCGTTTGAGCATCATATTGATGGCTCGCAACCCGCTCCCGTAAAGTTATTGTTCGATAATCAATCTAATCCTGCCTATTCTCTATGGATTCGTTAAGGTTAGATGGTTCTTAGTTGGATTGTTACCTTTGTTTCAAAGTCCATTTGGGTATCGAAACAGCTAAGGAGACCCAAAATTTGAAAACTCAAGATGCAACTTTATATCTTGAAGCGTGGAGCTGATTCTATTGAAACTTATGTGCAAAAAGTAAAAGGGATTGCAAATAAACTTTTTGTGTTATAATATTTTGTTTCAGTCGAATTCATTAAAACCGGTCTTGGACCTACAAATTGACCCTTTGTATGAACTCTTGAAGCTCGACAAGAGAATATTTCTTATGACACTGTATGGTATGCTTCTTAATGAGAAATGCCAATTACAATTAGATGAGCCTACTGTTATCACTTCTACAGCTCATTACAGTCAACCTTTAACCTTTATCCGTGGCTTGGCAGAGGTCGCAGACAGAATCGTAGGCATGGCAGAGGTCCAATCTCTTTTTCCACTTTTAGTCCTCATTTTTCCTTCTCTGCTCCACCACTTTTACCTACTCCACCATCATATACCACTGTAACCCAACCAAGTTCAGTGGATGCCTCATGTATAATATGTTATAATTGTGAAGATTTGGGTCATGTGTCGCGCGTGTGTCCTTCTCCAAAGGTAGGTAATAATAACAGTGTTACTCATCATGTTTCCAATTTAACCTGCACCACCCCTTAATAAAATCAGTCATGAATTATGGATAATGGAACCTCGCACCACCTTACTGCCAATCTTGATAACCTTGCTATTCATTATGAATATTAAGGACCTGAAGAAGTGACACTTGGTAATGAATCTCGTTTACCTATCTCTCATATTAAAAAGTCTAATTTGTCAATTTCTAATCATTGTTTTCTTTTGGATAATATCTTACATGTGCCCACTGCTACATAAAATTTATTATCAGTTGGTTCTTTTGTGAAATCTAACAATGTTTCTGTGGAATTCTTTCCTAATTTATTTCTTATGAAGCGACGAAGGCCATACTCTATCAAGGCTGGAATGAAGTTGGTCTCTATGTACTCCTTGTTGTTGAGGAGTCGTCTCTTACTCGGATGCAACCTTCTCTTCAGTCGTCTTCTAGTATTTTATCGAAATCTTCTTTCTATTCTAAAATTGCTTCATTAGAAACATGGCATGCACGTTTGAGACATACTTCTTTTACTACTATTAGGAAAATAGTGTCTTCTAGTATTGTTTCTAAGTCTAATAAAAGTCTATGTCATGCTTTTGATATCAGCAAAATTTATAAGTTACTTTTTCTATTTCAAGTTTTCATGCTACTTGTCTTTTGGACTTAATTTGTTCAGATATTTGGGGCCTTGCTCCTATTATATCTACTGATAGCTTTCGTTATTATGTGGTGTTTTTTGATCATTTTAGCAAGTATACTTGGATTTATTTTTTCAAATAAAAATATGATGTGTTGGAGATCTTTCATCAATTTCATACTCTAATTGAAATATATTTTGGTCAGTCAATTAAACATTTCAGACTAATTGGGGTGGGGAATTTCAAGCCTTAACTTTTTATTTGTGCACATGACATTACTCAATGCATTTTCTGCCCTCACACATCGAAACAAAATAGTTATGCTGAATGAAAATATCATCATATTTCTGAGACTAGTTGAGCATTATTACATCATTCTTCAATTCCTACCCCCTTTTGGACCAATGCCTTTGAAACTGTGTCTATCTCATTAACCATTTGCCCACTCTGCGGCTAAATCATCACACTCCCTATAAGGTTTTATTTACCACTATGCCTGATTATAGTATTTTTTGTGTCTTTGATTGTTTATGTTATCCTTGGTTGCATCCATATTCAAAGGGTGAGTTGGAACCTCTGTCAAAATATGTATTTTTTTGGGTTATAAGCGTACTCATACGGGTTATAAGTGCTTTTATCCTTCCTTGAATAAGTTTTTTTTTTTTTTTTTTTTTATCTCCCATCATGTTCTTTTTTATTAAATTGTTTTCCCTTTTCAGATACAAGATAATGCCACTTCCACTTTCAAATCTATGGTTGACTCCTCATTGACAATCAGTTTGCCCTTACCCGTGCCTATGCCTGACTTACCTATGCCCATGCCTACCTTACTTGTGCCCACGACTAACATTTCAGAATTTGAATCATATCCTCCCATTTGAATACTACTCCATCCTCTCCATCTTCTCTCAACACATCCATGCCATCATCCTCTTTACCTTCTAGGTCAGCTACACCTTCTTCTCATGGAAAACGCCTTGGTTTACTTGTTGATCCACTTCTCTTGACTATGGCTCTATTCCTGCTAAGAGCCAACCTTCTTTCCTACCTAGTCGTACTCATCCCATGGTGACAAGAGCACAAACTAGTAATCTCAAGCTGAAGCATATCCAGTCCTTCAATGCTTATGTGTCTTTTACTTTGGAGCCTACTACTTATGCTCAAGTTGTCAAGCATGCTCATTGGCATGAGGTCATGTCCAAGGAGTATAATGCTCTTATGTCTAATGACACTTGGAAACTTGTACCTCATTCTCTCTCTCAGAATGTTTTTTATTATCATTGGGTGTTTAAGACAGAGCGACATGCGGATGGCAATATTGAATGGTATAATGTTGCTTGGTAGCGAAGGGCTTTCATCAAAAACTTGAAATTAATTTTGAAGATAAATTCAACCGGTTGTTAAGCCCACTACAAACTGTTTACTCCTTTTCATTGTTGTGGCTAATAGCTGGTCTGTCACTCAAGCGAATATTTCTAATGCTTTCCTCAATAGGAAGATTGTTGAAGTTATTTTCATGACTCAACCACTAGGCTATGTTGATCCTACTCATCCTGATTTTGTGTCAATTGGAGAAGTCCATTTATGGTCTTAAGAAAGTGCCAAGAGTATAGAATCAATGCCTTACGAATGCCTTGCAAGAGCTTGGATTCATTGGTTCCAAATCTGATAATTCTCTGTTTTCCCTTAACCATACCCACGGAGGTATTTTGCCTCATATATGTGGATGATATTATTGTCATTGGCTCTAATTAGAAACTTTTTGATTCACTCCTTATCAAGCTGCAAACTTGCTTTGCAATGCAAAATTTGGGCAAGTTGCACTTCTTTCCCAGCACAGAGGTTGCTTGGTGCTCTAGTGGACCTTTACTTCATCAATAAATATATTAAAGACTTATTGGAATGAATAGATATGTCTCAATGCAGTTCTACTTCCACTCCATCCACACCTAGTGAGAAGTTGGCACTAGTAGATAGTGAACATTTCTATGATGATACTCTTTTATGAAGTATTGTTGGTGGCTTGTAGTATCCTATGTTCACATGGCTAGACATTTTCAATGCAGTCAATAAGGTTAGTTAGTTTATGTACTATCCCACCATGTTAAGCGCATCTTGCAGTACTTAAAGACTATTACCACTCATGGTCTATTCTTTTCTTCTCACACTGCTCATACTCCACATGGCTATTGTGATGCTGATTGGACAAGTGATGCTGATTGGACAAGTGATATGGATGATCGCAAGTTCACCACATGTTATGCTATCTTTTATGGCTCTGCGTTGATTTCTTGGTCTTCAAAGAAGTAACGTTCAGTTTCTCGATCATTCATTGAGACTGAATATAGAGCCTTGGCAGCAGCAACATCCGAGTTACTTTGGGTTCAGAATCTTCTCAAAGAACTTCACTTACATATTTCCTCTACTCCAATCCTTTGGTGTGATAATATTAGCGCTACTTATATCACAGCTAATCCAGTTCTACACACCCGCACTAAGAACATGGAGATTAACTTTCATTTTTTTCGTAATTGGGTTAAACAAAGACTGCTGCAAATTCGCTACATTTCTTCTCATTATCAAGTGGTTGATGTGTTGACTAAATCATTGCTCAACGCTCAATTTCATAAATTACGAGACAAGTTGAATGTATGCTACACTAGTTCCACTTGAAGGAGAGTAAAGAGGAATAAGTCTATTCTATATAGGACTGTATTAGTCATTTATTTGTGTTGTCATTCTTTCCCTACTTTACTTCTAAAATCCTTATATAAATTCACTTTTATGATTAATGAAATATACGGTTAATCAAAACCTTTCAAAAGAAATATGTTTCTTCTTTGCCACGACATTTTCATGTAATTACGACTAATGCCATTATATGTAATTTATATAACAATAAATTTACATTCTTCTTTTTTATTATTTTATTTGCATGTGCTTCACACGTACTTATTCATTGTTAGATGTTTGATTTATGTAAATATTTTTTTTTATTGACAAGTATGTGCTGTGGATAGGAGAAATTAATAGAAAATCAAACCCTAATTACCAAAAGATTCTCATATATGTTTTGCCAATCCATTTAATAGATAGTAAATGATTTATGTAGACTCAAGTTAAGTGTTTGTGAGTCTATGAAATGAAATTTGAACTTATTTGATCTTTATGAGTTTGAGACTTATTGATGTGCGTTAAGGGGTTCAAAAGTCTTCATCGCTATCAATTGCAAACATGTAAGATGAAAGAAATATGATAGGGTTTTATTGATATTTCACTATCACGTGATTTATTTTATTATTCTCATATTCATACAAATACGTAAGTAAAGCTATTAATATAAAAATTCAAAACTTTCTTTGTGCAATTTAATTTAATTTTTAAAAAATTAATATAATTTAATTTAAAATTTTTAAGTTTATCTTTTTTTATTTTCCTTTGATTTAGTGCAAATAAACACAATACTTTAACTTTTTCTTATTTGACACTAATTTCGATAAAAATTAAATTTTATATCTATTTGTTTCACAATACTTATCATATTAAATTTTAATATATTCATTATAATAAACCATTTCAATATAAATATAAATAAAAATTATTTTTTTACTGTCTATAATTGTATTATTGACTCTTCTCGTATGTTTAATAATATAAATTAATGCGTGAAAACATAAATATAAGTACTACATTGAAAATAAGTATTGATGACTGCTGAATTCCTTCACCCCGGACCAGGGGCTTGACCACAGCCCAAGGCCCATGACGTAGAGGCCCACACACACCTGATATATATAACAAGTCTGGCTCATCTTCAACCTTCAAAGCCGGGCTCGACTCATCTTCCTCACTCAAGCCGGCCCGGCCCGCACGAAGCAGGCCCTCTCCGCTCAGGCTTAGCATCCGGCCCAACTCTCAGCCCAGTCCAGGATCCAGAATAATATTCACTAGACAGCTTGGCAGATCCGCTCGAACGTACGCACGAGGAGAATCAGAGGCCGTTATGCATGGAGCAGGCGGCTGATACCCTAGTACCTCCGAATCCGCATGGCAGAGACGCGTGGCCCAATCCTGGAGAGACCTTTACACGTCACCAGCAAGCAAGATAATGTATAAAAGAGGAGTCCCCTCCTCAGAAAGCTTAGGCCTTATTCAGTAATACAAAACCCTTGTAAAACCCTATTCTATTGGATCTCAGATCATCAATTGGCGCCGTCTGTGGGAAACGAAGGAGATCTTTTCATCACCGGAGTTTTCACTTTCAAAACCCACTGAGATCCACGATGGCAAACCACCAAGACAGTAACCTTAATATTCCAAATGACTTGAGCTCTGCCCAAGATGGGCAGCAGTTCTCCTTTTCTAGCCCTACAACGTTGAATAACCAAACACCTATCTCTCTGAATCCCTCGCCAAGCCTGGCAGGGAATACTCCCACCATGACCCTGTCTAACCAAGACATTCAAACCATGGCTCTCCAGCTACAAACCACTGCCCACTGGTTGGGGCAGATAATGCAACAAAGGGGACTTAGCACCCCAGTAAACGCACTCCCAGTAGTGGAGGAACCCAGAACCGATGAACCCCAACCTACCTCTGCCCGCCTCCAAACTAACAACCACAATGCCAGGGAAGAGGAAGAACCGGAGTGTAATACCCGGCTCGTTCAGGCATCGGAATTCCTACCGTCAGGTGGAATCTCGGATGTCAGATTCGTGTTGCGGGGTTTTCTCAAGGTTTTCTAGCATGTTTTTGTAAGTGTTTTATGGTTTTGAAAGGAAAGGGCATGAGTGTGGAAGAGAAAAGACCAAGGAGGCAGCATGCAGGTTCGGCCGCCGAAGGTCATGTTCGGCCGCCGAAAGTGCTATAGGTTCGGCTTCCGAAACTTCACGCTAGGCCGCCGAACGTTGCATGGTTTTGCATGCAGTTTCGGCAGCCGAAAGAAGGGCGGTTGGCCACCTATTTAAGCCCCGTTGACTGGCCATGGAGGGTGCTGGAAGCTCTCTTTGTGGTCAAGGTGGGGTTTAGGTTCTCCTTGGATGTTTTCATGGTGTTTTCCTCCAAATGGCAAGGTTTTCATGAGTTTTCATTTGGGTTTGAAGGTTTGAGTAACAAGAGGAAGTTGTGGAGCTTGAAGCTTGAGGAGCTTGGTTTCTCCATGTTTTGAAGCTAGGATCACACCAGCCAAGAGGTAAGTGTTGATCCTTATGTTTTATAGTGTTTTCCACAAGTTTTTGGAGGGAAAGGGAAGAGTTGCATGGTGAGGTGTAAAAGGAGGTTTTTGAGGGTTTTTATGCATGAGTATGTTTCTGTGTTATGGGTGTTGTTTGTTGGGGTTTTTAGGTAGTTTTGGACCCCTTTGTGCATATATTTGAGTATATACTTGTTATGTGTGTTGAGATGCATGTTGAGTGAGATTTGGGGGAAGTTGAGTATGAGGTGAGCGAGGTACTGCCTAACTGGAGAACCCAGCTTCGGCCGCCGAAAGAGGGTTCGGCCGCCGAACGTGGTAAGGAGGTGGTTTCGGCTGCCTCAACCTGCCCCCGAAGGATTGGACTTTCGTCTCTGGAGGGGAGGTTCGGCCGCCGAAGGTGCCGCCGAAGGTTGGAGACTTTCGTCTCTGGAGTATGGTTTGGCCCCCGAACCTTACCCCCGAAGGCTTCGGCCGCCGAAAGAGGAGATTCGGCCGCCGAAAGTAGGCGAGTTTCGTCTCTGGAGAGGACATTCAGCCGCCGAACCTGCTGCCGAACGTGTCCTGCCCAGCCTTCTTTTGCATGATTGTTCTAGGATCTTTTAGGGGGTTTTTGGGAAGGAGTGTAGGAGATGTTTTAGAGTTAGGTTAGAGTTGTTTGGCACCTCATATGCGTCCACCTATGTAGGATCGGACCGGAGGCGAGGTGTTTAGCTCCAGTGTGAGCGTTGGCCCAGAGTTAACTACAGCTTGGTTTCAGGTGAGTAGAACTAAACTTAATCTTTTTATTAAAGAAACAGAATGCTTGTTAGCATAGTTCATGCATCATGACTGCTATGATATGTTTAGGGTGATTGTATTAGAATCACGAAGCTGGTGCATTGCATTATACATTGATAGTGAGGATTGGACCAAGGCGACATCAATAGCCCGTCGAGGGAGTTTTGAGGTCATGTCTAATCCAAGATGTGAAATGTTTGAGTTGTGGTGCATTTCATATAAAATGCGTATGAATGAAGTGTTTTCCATGTTTCTACTCACTGGGCTCTTGTAGCTCACCCCATTCCCTTAACCCCAGTTTTGCAGGGCCAGAGTTCAGCAGAGTGAGCTATGGGAGAGCAGAGGTTAAGCATGGGTTGCCGTGTTTGGCTGTAATAGCATAGCTAGGTTTTGATAGAGTAGTATGTGGCATGTATATGTATAGAAGAAGCTTGATGTATATGTTTAGGCAAGATGATGTAAAGATTAAGGATGATATGATATGTTATGTATGGTTGTATAGTATAGTTGTGGACATGATGCATGGACATGATGTGTATACAGGTTATGCATGGAAAGAGCTTGTGGTAAAGAGATAGAGTATAATGAGATAATGTCTAGAGTTGTGCTTTGCCCAGTGTGTGCTGAATCCCTTGTGTAATACCCGGCTAGACTCCGGTATCGGAATCCCTACCGTCCGGTGGGACCTCGGATGTCGGAAACCTCTAGAAGGGTAAAACCATGATTTTATGAAATGTTTTCATGTTTTCATATTTTTAAGTAAGAATTAAATGAGTTTTTGCATGAAAAATCTTTGGAGGAAAACCCAGGTTCGGCCGCCGAACTTTGAGGTTCGGCCGCCGAACATGCATGCTTTCGGAGGGACTTTAGGCGCCCGAAAGTTTTGAGTGAGGGAAATGCAGGTTCGGCCGCCGAACTCCAAGTTCGGCCGCCGAACCTTGCATGCATGCGGAGGCACCTTCGGCCCCCGAACGTGGCCTGGCCAGCCACTATAAAAGGGACCCTTAGCCGAAATGGGCGAGGTTTTCTCCCATTTTCGGCCACAACAAGCTTCCGATCTCCCTCTCCTCAAATCTTGTGTTCTTTCACTAGATCTCCTCCATCTTTCTTGAGTTTTAAACCCACATTGCAAGTTTTAAGCTTTAAAGGCAAGTTTTGGAGCTTTGGAAACTCAGGAGCTCTCGTGCTTGGATCTCCGAGTTGAGTCGTCTCTTCCTCGATCTTCAAGAGGTAAGAGCCGATCTTAAGCTCAATGTATGTTTCAAATGAGTGTCATGAAGTTTTAAGGGGTAGAGAAGCATGTTAGAGTTAATTGAGCATATGTTAGGTTTATGTGATTTTTGAACAATGTGGCTTGCTTGATGTGTGTTTGAAGTGTTGTAGTTGGGGCATATGTTTGTATGAGACCCCTAGGAACTGGTATGATGTGTATGCATGAGTAGAATCAAGTTTATGCAGGTTTTGTGGCGTTTTGGAGGCTGTGGACACAAGGGAGCCAAGTTTCTGCCCTTCGGCAGAAACTCAGGTTCGGCCGCCGAAGTGACTTTCGGCCGCCGAACCCCCTTGTGGAGGCAGTTTCGGCTGCCGAAGCCTGCCCCCGAAACTCAAGGTTCGTCTCTGTCTGGGAGGTTCGGCCGCCGAAAGTGCCGCCGAACCTGCATGACTTTCGGCTGCAGAGGGACTTTCGGCCGCCGAACCTGCCGCCGAAAGTGCCCTGTTCAGCCATTTCTTGCATGTTTTCATGTGATGTTTTCAGGATGTTTTAGGGGGTTTTTGGGGAGCTTTTCAGAGTCACGTTCATGTATGTTTGGTGCCTCATTTGAGTCCACCTGTGTAGGTTCGGACCCGAGGAACCGAGACCCCCGGTTGTGAGATAGTTGTTCAGAGTTCGTTGTCAAGCTTCAGTTACCAGGTGAGTGGAACAACCCCTTAAGTTTTAAAGTAATTGAATAAATGAATGAATCATAAAGCATTGCCCATGCATCATTATGCCATGCAATATTAGGTTGCTTGCATTAGAATGCACGAATATGTTGCATTGCATAATTTGTTGTTGATGTGGATGAACATTGAATGATCCATTAGCCCTCGTATGACATGATAGCCTATGTGAGTCCAGGTGTGCCTGCTACGGCTCTACGCCCCTGGCACTATGATTGATGATGGAAGTCCGGGTGTGCCTGCTACGGCTCTACGCCCCCGGCATGTATAAGTAAGAAGGATAGGGGCTAAATGGTGACAAGTTCATCCTTGTTGTGAAATGTTTGTGTTATGACGCATACATGAAAGCATGAATAAGAATAAGAATGAAAATAAAAGTTATTTGATAATAAAAATAAAAATGAATAATAATGTACCTAAAAATGGAGGAATTAAAACAAATGTTTTTAGTTTCCGCTCACTGGGCTTTTAGCTCACCCCACTCCCATTATCCCCAGAGTTGCAGGTACAGGAGAGATCAAGAAGTCGGCTAGAGTGAAGTCAAGTCATATGTATGTAATAGCTAGAGTATGTGGACATGACATATGATAAGAATGTAATGTAAAGTTTGAACAGTTATGTTTATGTAACTATGTTATTGAGGATAGATTTGTGCTTGACCATAGTATATGTTAATCCCTTGGTATGTACATGATCTTATTATATGATGTGTATGTGAACCAACTCAACACAGATTTTATATTGCCATTGAGGCTTTGATGAAATCCCACAGAGGGATTAATGTTTATGTATATGATGAATACAGTGCATGCACAGGTTGAGTTTGGTGTATGAAGAAAAAGAAAAGTTTTAATTCTTAAGTATGTTTGTTGATCATGTATGGGATTAAACAGGTATACAGGATGTATGTAGGCTTGCTACGGGTCCCGGCGGCCTTAAGCCGATCTGGACCCTAGTGCCGGTAACGGGTCGGTTTTCCGGGTCGTTACAGAGTGGTATCAGAGCCCTAGGTTCATATGATCGGACCTAGAGTGTCGGGCTCATAGATGTTCTAGAAGGTCAAGCACACTAGGAAAATCATGTCCACTAGGATAGGATGTAGAGTCCTGTCAATATGATGATATGATATGCCATGATGATATGCATGTGCATAAATGCTATGATGTGATGCTATGTATGTGATGAGGGTTCATGTGTTTCCACATGAGCCATATGATGCTAATGATTGTTTATACTATGTGCTGTTTTTCAGAAGATAGAATGAGAGGAACTCGTCGATCTGCACGATTGACTGGAGTGCCACCTCAGGACGAGGGCACTGATGCCCGTCCTCCAGCATTGCCTAGGGCAATGTCCAGTAGGTCCAACAGAGACAGAGTAGCTAGAGACCCTAGAAGGTCTTTAGATCTGGGAAGAAGCAGATCAGTAAGGGGAACAGTGCAGGGAGGAATGTCTGAGGATATGGAAGTAGACCAGAGGAGGGATGGCAGTCTCGGTGTGAGCATGCCGGAAGAGGGCATGGGAGAATCAGAAGGAGGCACTCAGGCCTCGAGTTATGTCCAGCCACATCACTACCCACCCTATTCACACCATCCAGGGTATTCGATGGGAGGTACATCGGATTACCCCAGTTTTAGCCCTTATCCTCCACATATGCCATACCCACCTTACTACCCACCATACTCTCAGTACCCCATGTACCCACCTCCACCTCCCTTTACCAGTACAGCAAACCCTACCCCAGGGGATGTTGTACCTCCACCACCACCAGTATCTACTGTCCCGGAAACACAAGTACCCAAACCTACCTCATCTGGAGGGAGCAAGGTCAAGATGACCGATTATATGAAGCTGGGTGCTCCCCAGTTTGAAACCGGTGATGATCCGTTCGTGTATTTGGAGCGGGTCAAGGCAATTACAGATGAGATAGGGGCTGATGACAGTAGAGCCATTCAGATGGCCGGGTTCACTCTTAAGTGCAAGAAGGCACGGGAGTGGTTCAAGAATTATGTGAACCCGAGAGTGGACAGCATGAATTGGGAGGAGTTTGCAAACGAGTTTGCAGGTTGGGCTTTCCCTGATAGTTCAAGGGAATTGAAGATGATAGAATTCGAGCAGTTGAGGCAAACTGATGACATGAGTATAGACGAGTACACAGACAGGTTCCTGGAGTTGTTGCCATATGCTGGGCTGAATTTGGACACAGATCAAAAGAAGTCAAGGAGATATATTATGAGGCTGCACTCCAGGTATTCCTCTTTGGTACAGTCAGCAGAGAGAGAGAGTTTCCATGCCATAGTGGATATGGCTAGGAGAATGGAGGCTAGTGCTATCGTTGAGGGGAAGGTAAAACAGTCAGTGGCACAGTCTTCTGGTTCCAAGACCCCAGGTGGGGAAAGGGTAGACTCTTCTTCTCTGAGTACAGCAGTTGCAGGCAATAAGAAGTGGGACAGAGGCCACAGAAAATCTAAGAAGAATAAGTTCTGGAACAAGATCAAGTCAGGTCTGGGTTTAGGCAGTGGCTCAAGCTCTGGCGCAGAGGTTACAGCATGTATGAGATGTGGGAGACCACACAAGGGAGTATGTCTGGCAGGGACAAACACATGTTTCAGATGCGGACAGGCGGGTCATTTGGCTCGAGACTGTCCTAGAGGAGCCTTTACAGCACCGTCTCAGCAGACAACCTCCGGCAGTGTGGTGCAGCCAGTAGCTCCAGCCGCAACACAGGCCAGTGGCAGAGGCAGAGAGAGAGGGTCAGCCTCTTCATCAGCAGGATACAGAGGTGAAGGTCCATCAGCTCCGGCACGGATCTTCACAATGACTCAGCAGGAGGCCAACACATCCAACACCGTGGTGGCAGGTAATCTCATCATTGGTTGTTCAGATGTGTATGCCTTAATGGACCCGGGTGCATCTCATTCTTTTATTGCTCCGAGAGTCGTGGAGAGGGTAGGATTGATGGTCTCTGGGTTAGAGTGTCCCCTATGGGTCAGTGGACCCAAGTGTGACCCGTCAGTGGCAGAGGCAGTCTGCCAATGTAGTCCAGTTTTCATAGAGGGAAGATGCCTTTCCGCCGACCTCGTGGTTCTAGATTTGACAGATTTTGACGTCATTCTAGGGATGGATTGGTTATCGACCCATGGTGCTACCTTGGACTGTAGAGACAAGGTAGTCAGATTCAGAGATCAGGATGGGTCAGAGGTCGTCTTCAGAGGAGACAAGAGGGGTACACCTAGAGGTCTGATCTCAGCTCTTCAGGCTCGTAGGTTGCTTAGGAGGGGATGTCAGGGGTTTCTAGCTCATGTGAGGGAGTTAGATAGTTATGTCAGAGAGCCCGCCTCAGTGCCTGTGGTAAGTGAGTTCTTAGATGTTTTCCCAGACGAGCTTCCAGGACTACCACCTGCAAGGGAGATAGAGTTTGAAATAGAGCTGATGCCTGGAACTAGGCCTATCTCTATCCCTCCCTACAGGATGGCGCCAGCAGAGTTGAAAGAGCTAAAGGAACAGTTGCAAGAACTGGTGGACAAGGGTTTCATCCGACCGAGTACCTCACCTTGGGGTGCTCCAG
Source organism: Manihot esculenta (assembly GCF_001659605.2). Taxonomy (NCBI): domain Eukaryota; kingdom Viridiplantae; phylum Streptophyta; class Magnoliopsida; order Malpighiales; family Euphorbiaceae; genus Manihot; species Manihot esculenta. The sequence goes on along the minus strand of NC_035168.2, from coordinate 4,997,713 downwards.
TGCTCTTTGTAAAGAAAAAGGATGGATCCCTTAGGCTTTGTATCGACTACAGACAGTTGAACAAAGCCACCATCAAGAACAAGTACCCTTTGCCGAGGATCGACGATCTATTCGACCAGCTAGCAGGAGCAGGTTGTTTCTCCAAAATAGATCTGAGATCAGGGTACCATCAGTTGAGGATAAGGAATGAAGATGTACCGAAGACAGCTTTCAGGACCAGGTATGGGCACTATGAGTTCCTTGTGATGCCGTTTGGGTTGACCAACGCCCCTGCAGCATTCATGGACCTCATGAACAGAGTATTCAGTCAGTATCTGGATCACTTCGTTATTGTCTTCATAGACGATATCTTAGTGTATTCCAGAAATGCAGAGGAGCATGCCCATCACCTGAGGATAGTTTTGCAGACCTTGAGAGAGCATGGCTTGTATGCCAAGTTCTCCAAGTGTGAGTTTTGGCTTAGGAGCATTTCATTCTTGGGGCACATTGTGTCAGAACAGGGTATTGAAGTAGACCCCAAGAAGGTAGAGGCTGTAGCTAACTGGCCTAGACCCACCACAGTGACCGAGATCAAAAGTTTTTTGGGTTTAGCAGGTTACTACAGGAGGTTCGTTCAGGACTTCTCAAAGATTGCTGCTCCTATGACCAAATTGACAAAGAAGAATCAGAAGTTTATATGGACCGATCAGTGTGAGGAAAGCTTTGAGGAGCTTAAGAGGAGGTTGACTTCAGCACCGGTGTTAGCTCTGCCAAAAGGTGATGATGACTTCTCAGTATATTGTGATGCGTCCCGTGTGGGACTAGGTTGTGTGCTAATGCAAAATGAGAGGGTGATCGCTTATGCTTCTAGGCAGTTGAAGAAGCATGAGCTGAATTACCCCACACATGACCTTGAGATGGCAGCAGTGATCTTTGCACTCAAGATGTGGAGGCATTACCTTTATGGGGTAAAGTGTGAGATCTTCACAGATCATAAGAGCTTGCAGTACATCCTGAGTCAGAGAGAACTGAACTTGAGGCAGAGGAGATGGGTAGAGCTGTTGAGTGACTACGATTGCAAGATTCAGTACCATCCGGGTAAGGCGAATGTTGTGGCAGACGCCCTAAGCCGGAAATCACTCGGCAGTCTATCCCACATTTCAGCAGAGAGGAGGCCGGTGGTGAAGGAGTTCCACAGACTTATGAGTGAGGGATTACAGTTGGAGTTGTCTGGCACAGGTGCTTTGATTGCACAGATGAAGGTAACACCAGTGTTTCTGGAGCAGGTGGCTCAGAAACAGCATGAGGACCCAGAGTTAGTGAAGATTGCCAGGACGGTTCAGTCAGGCAAAGATAGTGAGTTCAGATTTGATGATAAGGGGATCCTCCGCTACAGGAACAGATTATGTGTGCCAGATGACATTGGTCTGAAGGGAGATATTATGGGGGAAGCCCATAATACCAGGTATAGTGTTCACCCTGGAGCCACCAAGATGTATCAGGATCTGAAGAGAGTGTATTGGTGGCCAGCTATGAAGAAGGACGTGGCACTGTTCGTGTCAGCCTGCGATGTGTGTCAGAGGGTGAAACTAGAGCATCAGAAGCCGGCTGGAATGCTTAACCCGCTACCTATTCCAGAATGGAAATGGGAGAACATAGCTATGGACTTCGTAGTGGGGTTACCGGCAACATCCAACAGACTAGACTCCATATGGGTGATTGTGGACAGACTCACCAAATCTGCTCACTTCATTCCAGTTAGGAGCAACTACTCTGTGGATAAGTTAGCGCAGGTTTATGTGGATGAAGTCGTCAGACTACATGGGGTCCCGGTATCTATAGTGTCAGATAGAGGGCCCCAGTTCACCTCCAGGTTTTGGCGGAGTCTGCAGAGTGCTATGGGTACCAGGTTAGATTTCAGTACTGCCTTCCACCCCCAGACCGATGGACAGTCAGAGAGGACCATCCAGACCGTAGAAGATATGCTCAGAATGTGCGTGCTAGATTTTGGCGGTTCTTGGAAGCAACATCTACCTTTGGTGGAGTTTGCCTACAATAACAGCTATCATGCTAGCATAGGGATGACTCCATATGAAGCTTTATATGGGAGGAAGTGCAGGTCACCCGTTTGCTGGGAAGAGGTAGGAGAGAGGTCCTTAGCAGGGCCTGAGCTTGTAGAGATTACCAGCAGGGTGGTGCCCATGATCAGAGAAAGGATAAAGACTGCCACCAGCAGGCAGAAAAGTTATGCAGACATCCGCAGGAAACAGGTAGAGTTTCAGGAGGGGGATCTAGTATTGCTCAAGGTGTCTCCGATGAAAGGGGTGGTTCGGTTTGGTAAGAAGGGTAAGCTAGCTCCGCGGTACATTGGACCCTTTGAAGTCCTGCAAAGGATTGGGAATGTATCGTACAAGCTGGACTTGCCTGCTTCTATGGAGAGAATCCATCCGGTTTTCCATGTTTCCATGTTGAGGAAGTTCGTGTCAGATCCGGGCAAGGTTCTTAGTGAGCCTGATATGGAGATCCATGAAGATCTCACCTATGTAGAACAGCCAGTGCGGATCCTAGACACTCAGATCAGAAAGTTGAGGAACAAGGAAATCCCGATGGTAAAGGTCCTTTGGAACCACCACAACTTAGAGGAATGCACATGGGAGACACGGGAGTCCATGCTCCAGCAGTACCCCCATCTGTTTTGAGGTGAGTGTTAGTTGTTCTATGTGTTGCATGTATGATATGTTGTATGTTATGATTGATGCCATGCTTTATATGTTAGTTGAGGAACATTCGGGGACGAATGTTCTTAAGGGGGGGAGAATGTAATACCCGGCTAGACTCCGGTATCGGAATCCCTACCGTCCGGTGGGACCTCGGATGTCGGAAACCTCTAGAAGGGTAAAACCATGATTTTATGAAATGTTTTCATGTTTTCATATTTTTAAGTAAGAATTAAATGAGTTTTTGCATGAAAAATCTTTGGAGGAAAACCCAGGTTCGGCCGCCGAACTTTGAGGTTCGGCCGCCGAACATGCATGCTTTCGGAGGGACTTTAGGCGCCCGAAAGTTTTGAGTGAGGGAAATGCAGGTTCGGCCGCCGAACTCCAAGTTCGGCCGCCGAACCTTGCATGCATGCGGAGGCACCTTCGGCCCCCGAACGTGGCCTGGCCAGCCACTATAAAAGGGACCCTTAGCCGAAATGGGCGAGGTTTTCTCCCATTTTCGGCCACAACAAGCTTCCGATCTCCCTCTCCTCAAATCTTGTGTTCTTTCACTAGATCTCCTCCATCTTTCTTGAGTTTTAAACCCACATTGCAAGTTTTAAGCTTTAAAGGCAAGTTTTGGAGCTTTGGAAACTCAGGAGCTCTCGTGCTTGGATCTCCGAGTTGAGTCGTCTCTTCCTCGATCTTCAAGAGGTAAGAGCCGATCTTAAGCTCAATGTATGTTTCAAATGAGTGTCATGAAGTTTTAAGGGGTAGAGAAGCATGTTAGAGTTAATTGAGCATATGTTAGGTTTATGTGATTTTTGAACAATGTGGCTTGCTTGATGTGTGTTTGAAGTGTTGTAGTTGGGGCATATGTTTGTATGAGACCCCTAGGAACTGGTATGATGTGTATGCATGAGTAGAATCAAGTTTATGCAGGTTTTGTGGCGTTTTGGAGGCTGTGGACACAAGGGAGCCAAGTTTCTGCCCTTCGGCAGAAACTCAGGTTCGGCCGCCGAAGTGACTTTCGGCCGCCGAACCCCCTTGTGGAGGCAGTTTCGGCTGCCGAAGCCTGCCCCCGAAACTCAAGGTTCGTCTCTGTCTGGGAGGTTCGGCCGCCGAAAGTGCCGCCGAACCTGCATGACTTTCGGCTGCAGAGGGACTTTCGGCCGCCGAACCTGCCGCCGAAAGTGCCCTGTTCAGCCATTTCTTGCATGTTTTCATGTGATGTTTTCAGGATGTTTTAGGGGGTTTTTGGGGAGCTTTTCAGAGTCACGTTCATGTATGTTTGGTGCCTCATTTGAGTCCACCTGTGTAGGTTCGGACCCGAGGAACCGAGACCCCCGGTTGTGAGATAGTTGTTCAGAGTTCGTTGTCAAGCTTCAGTTACCAGGTGAGTGGAACAACCCCTTAAGTTTTAAAGTAATTGAATAAATGAATGAATCATAAAGCATTGCCCATGCATCATTATGCCATGCAATATTAGGTTGCTTGCATTAGAATGCACGAATATGTTGCATTGCATAATTTGTTGTTGATGTGGATGAACATTGAATGATCCATTAGCCCTCGTATGACATGATAGCCTATGTGAGTCCAGGTGTGCCTGCTACGGCTCTACGCCCCTGGCACTATGATTGATGATGGAAGTCCGGGTGTGCCTGCTACGGCTCTACGCCCCCGGCATGTATAAGTAAGAAGGATAGGGGCTAAATGGTGACAAGTTCATCCTTGTTGTGAAATGTTTGTGTTATGACGCATACATGAAAGCATGAATAAGAATAAGAATGAAAATAAAAGTTATTTGATAATAAAAATAAAAATGAATAATAATGTACCTAAAAATGGAGGAATTAAAACAAATGTTTTTAGTTTCCGCTCACTGGGCTTTTAGCTCACCCCACTCCCATTATCCCCAGAGTTGCAGGTACAGGAGAGATCAAGAAGTCGGCTAGAGTGAAGTCAAGTCATATGTATGTAATAGCTAGAGTATGTGGACATGACATATGATAAGAATGTAATGTAAAGTTTGAACAGTTATGTTTATGTAACTATGTTATTGAGGATAGATTTGTGCTTGACCATAGTATATGTTAATCCCTTGGTATGTACATGATCTTATTATATGATGTGTATGTGAACCAACTCAACACAGATTTTATATTGCCATTGAGGCTTTGATGAAATCCCACAGAGGGATTAATGTTTATGTATATGATGAATACAGTGCATGCACAGGTTGAGTTTGGTGTATGAAGAAAAAGAAAAGTTTTAATTCTTAAGTATGTTTGTTGATCATGTATGGGATTAAACAGGTATACAGGATGTATGTAGGCTTGCTACGGGTCCCGGCGGCCTTAAGCCGATCTGGACCCTAGTGCCGGTAACGGGTCGGTTTTCCGGGTCGTTACACCTTGTATATGCATGTATCCTGTTTTTAGTTTCTTGATGAGAAATGAGTCAAACCAGGCTTACTAAATGTTATGTTTCGAAAACCCAGTGAATTATAACTGTGAGGGAAGACAGGGATTACTTCCTTTGACCCAAGACCAGTGCGGAGGAAAGACCAGGTTTGATTCCTGTGATCCATAGAGAGGCCAATAGAGAAGACCAGGTTTGATTCCTGTGACTCTATGGTAGCCAAGGTAACTTATGATATGCTGACCCTTACAGAGTGGGTTCTATGACACAGCGCATAGTGCACGGAGGTTACTTGGTAACGTGTCACTGGTGTATTACAGATAGCCCTAAGGGCTATTTCAGATTAGTATATCTGAGTGGTTTTTAAGGTAAGTCTGGTAGTCTTTCAGAAAAGTTTTCCAGTTGTTGGATCATGTATGGGATTGAGCAGGTACCCAGAGTTCAGTAGCAGGCTTGCTACGGGTCTAGGCGGCCTTAAGCCGATCTGGATCCTAGCGCCGAGCAGTTTGGAGCCGTTACAGAGGGGTATCGGTGTCCGGGCTGTTACAGATGGTATCAGAGCATAGGGCCTCGTAAGTACGGTGTGTTGAGCATGTTTGCTCAAGGATTAGAGATATCCCACATCGGAAAGAGGTTGGTTTAGATGTTCTAGGAAGGCAAGCACAATAAGTAAACTCATGTCCACTAGGATAAGACAGTTAAGGTTTGTTTTGAGGATGATGTGATATGCCATGAATGTTGTGCTTGTATACATTTTGTAGGTTCATGTGTTTTCATATGAACTCTATGTGTGCTAATGATTGTTTCTTGTGTGTTGTTCTTCAGGAGAGCTAAGATGAGTGATGCTGGTTACCTTGTGGAATCAGATCCGTCTGAAGAGTCTGTTGAGGAGATTAGAGAAGGAATAGATCTAGGAAGAATGGGAGGAAACAGGAAAGAGACAGGAGGAGATGTGCAAAGAAAGGATGTAGGGATACAGGTGAATTTGAATGAAGAGGTTTTAGAGGATGCTCAAACCAAGGACTCTAGGATAGGAGAGAATGAACCCTCCACTTGGAGTACAGCTACCGCGAAAGGAGTGATGTGGGGGAGAACCATTAAGAAAAAGGTTAGAGGCTTGAGACGGTCAAAGAAAACTAAGAGTCTAGGTTATGATGTTGGTGCACGTTCTGGTAGAGGCAGAGCAAAATGTTTGAGGTGTGGAAGGTTGCATAAGGGAGTTTGTCTTGTTGGGACGACAGGATGTTATAGGTGTGGACAGGAGGGACATGTGATGCGTGAGTGTCCTTTTGCGCCCCAGTTGGTTCAGTCGCAGGGAGCAGATACAGATAGAGCAGCTCAGGCTGATAGGCAAGGAGGAGAGGCTGACACATCTGACACCTCTGTGCCAGGTATGCTCATGATTGAGTGATCTGATATGTGTTTGTATGAACTATAGTAGGATATCAGTTATGTGATAAAAGTAAGTAAGATCGAGCATAAAAGAATACATAGAGTAAGAATAAGTTCAGAAAGAGGTTAGAGCCAGTCTGAGATTGGGTGGTAGTTGAGGCAGAGAAAAGGGTTCGTCTTTTCTTGAACGATTCCCGAGGGAAGGTCCATTAGTGGTAGCACCCTGACGTAATAGGAGACTAACACATCAAATACGGCGACGTTAGGTACGTTCGTTTGTAAGTATTCGGATGTGTATGCTGTTTGTGTTGGACCCCAATGTTTCGCTTTCCTTGTTGTTGTGAGCTGTTGGTCGGATGGGTTTGAGGACTTCTGGGCTTCGAGTGTGTTTCTTGGGTCAGTGGACCTAAGTGTATGATCCATCTGAAGCAGAGTCAGTCAGTTCAGTTCAGAGTTTGTGGTGAGTAGATGCGATCCAGCTGACCTTATGGTTCTAGAGTTGACTGTGTGATGTCATTCTAGGGTGGATTGGCTAGTTACTCACAGTACTACCTGTGTCAGCAGCGACAAGGTAGGAGAGTTCAGGGTATCGGATGGATCGGTGGTAGTCCGTTAGAAGGACAGTGTATAGAGGTGCCTAGAAGTTGATGTCAGCCCTACAGGCTCACAGTTATTCAGGAAAGGTTATCAGAGGGTTGTTTTAACTCGTGTGAGTAAGTTTGTCAGGATAGGGAATCAGCCTCAGTACCCCGTGCTAGTGAGCTCTGGATGTTTCTCAGACTAGTTGTCAGGTTTTCCATCTGTTAGGGAGTCAGAGTTTGGAATGAAAATGGTATCTGGACGCAGAACCAATTCTTTCTTTCCTTTCCCTACAGAATGGCACCTGCAGAGAGAGCTAAGAGTTATCAGAATAGTGGAAAGTTGGGGTAGATAAGGTTTTATCTGACTTAGTACTTCACCCTGGAATGTTTCCAGTGCTGTTGTGGGAAACGAAGGATGATTCCTTACGCTTTGATTGTTACAGACTAGTATTCCTAGTTCAGGTTGATGATCTACTAGCTGTTCTCATAGCCTGTTGAGAGTTTAAGTTAGTTTAAGACAGACGAAGAAAGGCGGGTAAAGATGAGGAGTACAGATTGGTGTCGACCCTACAGATTGGTCTCTGTTGAGAATTAAAGAGTGAGAGTTTCACACAGAGATTAGTTTAGTTAAGATGAAAAGTGAAGAGTAAGGATCAGAGTAGCGCAGCGAAAGCTGTGGAGTTCCGAAAAAGATTAGGATGCTAATTCTGGCGTATGGACTCAGATCAGGAAGTAGAGTTTCAGAAATTCTTTTGGTACAGAGCAGTGTTAGGCTTTACTTGCCTGTTATTTGTTTGTTTTGTTTTGAACATTCGGGGATGAATGTTGTTATAAGGGGGGTAGATTGTAATACCCGGCTCGTTCAGGCATCGGAATTCCTACCGTCAGGTGGAATCTCGGATGTCGGATTCGTGTTGCGGGGTTTTCTCAAGGTTTTCTAGCATGTTTTTGTAAGTGTTTTATGGTTTTGAAAGGAAAGGGCATGAGTGTGGAAGAGAAAAGACCAAGGAGGCAGCATGCAGGTTCGGCCGCCGAAGGTCATGTTCGGCCGCCGAAAGTGCTATAGGTTCGGCTTCCGAAACTTCACGCTAGGCCGCCGAACGTTGCATGGTTTTGCATGCAGTTTCGGCAGCCGAAGGAAGGGCGGTTGGCCACCTATTTAAGCCCCGTTGACTGGCCATGGAGGGTGCTGGAAGCTCTCTTTGTGGTCAAGGTGGGGTTTAGGTTCTCCTTGGATGTTTTCATGGTGTTTTCCTCCAAATGGCAAGGTTTTCATGAGTTTTCATTTGGGTTTGAAGGTTTGAGTAACAAGAGGAAGTTGTGGAGCTTGAAGCTTGAGGAGCTTGGTTTCTCCATGTTTTGAAGCTAGGATCACACCAGCCAAGAGGTAAGTGTTGATCCTTATGTTTTATAGTGTTTTCCGCAAGTTTTTGGAGGGAAAGGGAAGAGTTGCATGGTGAGGTGTAAAAGGAGGTTTTTGAGGGTTTTTATGCATGAGTATGTTTCTGTGTTATGGGTGTTGTTTGTTGGGGTTTTTAGGTAGTTTTGGACCCCTTTGTGCATATATTTGAGTATATGCTTGTTATGTGTGTTGAGATGCATGTTGAGTGAGATTTGGGGGAAGTTGAGTATGAGGTGAGCGAGGTACTGCCTAACTGGAGAACCCAGCTTCGGCCGCCGAAAGAGGGTTCAGCCGCCGAACGTGGTAAGGAGGTGGTTTCGGCTGCCTCAACCTGCCCCCGAAGGATTGGACTTTCGTCTCTGGAGGGGAGGTTCGGCCGCCGAAGGTGCCGCCGAAGGTTGGAGACTTTCGTCTCTGGAGTATGGTTTGGCCCCCGAACCTTACCCCCGAAGGCTTCGGCCGCCGAAAGAGGAGATTCGGCCGCCGAAAGTAGGCGAGTTTCGTCTCTGGAGAGGACATTCGGCCGCCGAACCTGCTGCCGAACGTGTCCTGCCCAGCCTTCTTTTGCATGATTGTTCTAGGATCTTTTAGGGGGTTTTTGGGAAGGAGTGTAGGAGATGTTTTAGAGTTAGGTTAGAGTTGTTTGGCACCTCATATGCGTCCACCTATGTAGGATCGGACCGGAGGCGAGGTGTTTAGCTCCAGTGTGAGCGTTGGCCCAGAGTTAACTACAGCTTGGTTTCAGGTGAGTAGAACTAAACTTAATCTTTTTATTAAAGAAACAGAATGCTTGTTAGCATAGTTCATGCATCATGACTGCTATGATATGTTTAGGGTGATTGTATTAGAATCACGAAGCTGGTGCATTGCATTATACATTGATAGTGAGGATTGGACCAAGGCGACATCAATAGCCCGTCGAGGGAGTTTTGAGGTCATGTCTAATCCAAGATGTGAAATGTTTGAGTTGTGGTGCATTTCATATAAAATGCGTATGAATGAAGTGTTTTCCATGTTTCTACTCACTGGGCTCTTGTAGCTCACCCCATTCCCTTAACCCCAGTTTTGCAGGGCCAGAGTTCAGCAGAGTGAGCTATGGGAGAGCAGAGGTTAAGCATGGGTTGCTGTGTTTGGCTGTAATAGCATAGCTAGGTTTTGATAGAGTAGTATGTGGCATGTATATGTATAGAAGAAGCTTGATGTATATGTTTAGGCAAGATGATGTAAAGATTAAGGATGATATGATATGTTATGTATGGTTGTATAGTATAGTTGTGGACATGATGCATGGACATGATGTGTATACAGGTTATGCATGGAAAGAGCTTGTGGTAAAGAGATAGAGTATAATGAGATAATGTCTAGAGTTGTGCTTTGCCCAGTGTGTGCTGAATCCCTTGTATATGCATGTATCCTGTTTTTAGTTTCTTGATGAGAAATGAGTCAAACCAGGCTTACTAAATGTTATGTTTCGAAAACCCAGTGAATTATAACTGTGAGGGAAGACAGGGATTACTTCCTTTGACCCAAGACCAGTGCGGAGGAAAGACCAGGTTTGATTCCTGTGATCCATAGAGAGGCCAATAGAGAAGACCAGGTTTGATTCCTGTGACTCTATGGTAGCCAAGGTAACTTATGATATGCTGACCCTTACAGAGTGGGTTCTATGACACAGCGCATAGTGCATGGAGGTTACTTGGTAACGTGTCACTGGTGTATTACAGATAGCCCTAAGGGCTATTTCATATTAGTATATCTGAGTGGTTTTTAAGGTAAGTCTGGTAGTCTTTCAGAAAAGTTTTCCAGTTGTTGGATCATGTATGGGATTGAGCAGGTACCCAGAGTTCAGTAGCAGGCTTGCTACGGGTCTAGGCGGCCTTAAGCCGATCTGGATCCTAGCGCCGAGCAGTTTGGAGCCGTTACAGAGGGGTATCGGTGTCCGGGCTATTACACGGAGGCCCGAATCCATGGGAGAAGGGCAAGAGAGTGGATAGAAAACGAAGAGGTGAATGACTATTCTGCCGAAACAACCAGGGAAACGGGAACTGAAACAGAGGAGGAAGAATGTAGTTTGGGCAAAAGATCCAGCCCGGAAGACGAGAAAATGAACCAAAAGCTGAAAAGGTTGAAGGAGCAGCTCCTAGCCGAGCTAGGTAAGAAAGATCAAAGTCAAACCTCCTTGCCTACTTCTTCTCCCTTCTCAAAGTTAATGCAGCAGGAGACCGTTCCCAAAAAGTTTATGATGCCACCAATGGCGGCCTATAATGGCGCTGGTAACCCGAGAGAGCACGTCATGAACTATAAGACCTTCATGGAGCTACAAACCCTGTCAGATGCTCTGATGTGCAAGGTGTTCCCAACAACGCTCTCGGGACCAGCGAGGGCATGGTTCAACAGCCTAGAGGCCGGAAGCATTCAAAGTTTCGGAGATCTGGCCACTCGCTTCATTAGCCGGTTCGTAGCTGGGGTGCCTGCAGATAGGAAGACAAGTTATCTGGAAACAGTGAGACAAAAAGCCGGTGAATCCCTCAGAGAGTACGTCGCCCGTTTCAATACGGAGGCCCTGCAGATCCCCGAGCTTGACGAAGGAAGGGCGGTAGAGGCCATGCAGAAGGGAACAACCTCTGCCGAGTTCTTCGGTTCACTAAGCAGGAAACCTCCGACCTCACTAGCCGAGTTGATGAAGAGGGCGGAAAAGTATATAAGGCAGGATGACGCCTTAGTAACGAGTAGATTTGCCAAAAGGGCGGAAGGAAAAGAAAAAGCCCCGGAGGAAGGGAGGTCGGAGAAGCACGAGAAGAAGCATGGAAAGCGGCCTGAACCGTACAAGCAGGCCTGGGAAAGAAGGGATCACAGGCCTCCTCCTCCTCGGATTCTCGAACCAAGAACGCTCCCTCCTTGGGTTCCGGAGAAACCGACTCCATTAAATGCGTCTAGAGCCGAGGTGCTCATGGCCGTCCAAAATAAAGAGTTTCTCCAGTGGCCTCAACCTTTGAAATCGGAAGCAGATCAGAGAAATCCTGATAAGTATTGTCAGTATCACCGAACGCATGGCCACGACACAAATAACTGTTTTCAGTTAATTGCAGAGATTGAAAGATTAATAAAAAGGGGGCATCTCAAAAATTTTGTGAAGAAACCGGAGGGGCAGAGGCCTCAACCCGGTCCGGTAGCCCAGATGCCCAGGAGAACTGGAACGGGGCCAGTGAACGATGGGTCCAGTGGGACTATTAACATGATCGTTGGAGGAACTGGAGGACGGATGAACCGTCGAGGAAAGAAGAGAAACCGGGAAGGGGAGACCAGCAATGGCGAGGTCATGCAGATCGTTGAACACTCTCCCATGACCATCGTTTTCTCTTCGGAGGATGCACAGGGCGTTCAGATGCCCCATGATGACGCGCTTGTCATTGAAGCAGTCATTCATAATTTTCGGGTGAAGAAGGTTCTGGTGGATGATGGAAGTAAGGTTAACTTATTGCCATATCGGGTTTTCCAGCAGATGGGAATCCCAGAGGAACAGCTGGTTCGGGACCAGTCACCTATCAAAGGGATCGGAGGAGCACCGGTACTTGTAGAAGGGAAGGTGAAGCTGGCCCTCACCTTGGGAGAAGCACCCAAAACTCGCACTCATTATGAGGTTTTCTTGGTGGTCAAACTCCCACTGAGCTACAATGCGATTTTGGGGAGGCCGGCGTTGTTCAGTTTCGAGGCTGTCACTAGCATCAGGTATCTGGCGCTCAAGTTCCCAACGGGAGGAGGAGTGGGAATGGTCCGGGGAAGCCAGGAGGAGGCAAGGGCAGTATACTTGGCCACAGTGACGGAACCAAACTCAGCCCGAGAAGCGCTTGATTCGGAAGTTTTGGAAGTTAGGGATGAGACAAAGGAAGCCCGGACAGAGCCCGTTGGAGAGCTGGAGACTTTCTCCTTATCAGAAGAAGAAACGAGTAAGGTCTTTAGTCTCAATGCCGGCCTCACCAAAGAACAAAAAGGTAAAGCCATGGCCCTGATCCGAAGTCACTCACCGACCTTCGCATGGAAGCCCTCAGACATGCCGGGAATTGACCCCAAAGTAATGACACACCAATTGAATGTCCTCCCCGAAGCCAGACCAGTAAAGCAAAAGAAGAGAGTAGTGGGAAGAGAGAAGCAGCGGGCAACCCAGGAAGAGGTGCAGAAGCTAGAAGAGGCAGGCTTTATTAGGGAGGTTATGTACCCACAGTGGCTGGCAAATCCTGTGTTAGTCAAAAAAGCCAATGGCAAATACAGGATGTGTATAGATTTTACCGACCTGAATAAGGCCTGCCCTAAAGATTGTTACCCCCTTCCCGATATTAATAAGATGGTCGACTCAACGGCTGGTTTTGATTATATGTCTTCTTTGGATGCTATGTCTGGTTACCACCAAATCCCAATGGAAAAAACGGATGAGGAGAAGACCTCATTTATAACTGAAGACGGGACTTACTGCTACAGAGCTATGCCTTTCGGATTAAGAAACGTCGGGGCAACCTACCAACGATTAATGAATAAAATCTTTAAAAACCAGATCGGCAGGAATGTCGAAGTATATGTGGATGACATGGTGGTTAAAAGTTCAACCTTTCAACAACATATAACGGATTTAAGGGAGATATTTGGGGTGTTAGATCAATACAGGATGAAGCTGAATCCAGCAAAGTGCGCTTTCTTCATCAGGGGAGGAAAATTCTTGGGGTACATGGTGAGCGGAAAAGGCATTGAACCCAATCCGGAGAAAGTGGAAGCCATATTGAATATGCCAGAGCCGACCTGTGTAAGGGACGTTCAGAGATTGACCGGGAGAGTAGTGGCGCTTCATCGATTTATGTCAAGATCGGCAGAAAAGTGTTTGCCATTCTTCAAAAAATTGAGGAAGGTCCCGAATTTTGAATGGACAGGAGACTGCCAAAAAGCCTTCACAGAGCTTAAGGAATACCTCAGCTCGCCTCACGTGCTCAGCAGCCCCGCAAAAGGGGAAGAACTCTTGATATACTTGGCAGCCTCAGAGCAAGCAGTTAGCGCAGTACTAGTAAGAGTGGAAGACGGGGAACAGAAACCTGTTTTCTACGTCAGCAAGGTACTCAGAGATACTGAGGTTAGATACTCGAACATTGAAAAACTGGCGTATGCCTTGTTGTTAGCAGTCCGGAAATTCAAAGTTTATCTGGAAGGCCATCAAGGAGTTGTGATGACAGATCAACCGTTAAAAAAGATCCTACGAAGGCCGAAAACTTCCGGACGGATGTTAGCATGGTCCGTGGAAATCAGCCCTTACTGTCTGGAGTACCGACCTCGGACAGCTATAAAATCTCAAGTGCTGGCTGACTTCATAGCAGAATGCTCATTCAACAAGGAAAAGGAAGGATCATCCTCGGAGATACCAAGCAAAGAAGGAGAGGGAGGATTTTCCCAAGAGTACAGTTGGAAGCTATATGTAGACGGAGCATCAGGCTCTAAGGGCAGTGGCGCAGGGATAATACTTAAGGGGCCGGAAGGCTTCAAAGTATGTTATGCCTTAAGGCTAGAATTCAAAGCTTCTAATAATGTGGCCGAATATGAAGCCTTGGTGAACGGAATGTTGGTAGCTCTGGAAATAGGGGTAACCGACCTCGAAATAAATAGTGACTCTCAGCTGGTGATCAACCAGGTGACGGGAATATATCAGGCCAGAGATCCCATCATGCAGAGTTATCTTGATAAAGTAAAAGCTGTGGAAGCCGACCTCACGAGCAGAGGAATATTGACGAGATTTCAGCGGATACCTCGAAATGAAAATGAGGAGGCAGACCTGCTTAGTCGGCTGACCAAAGAAGAGTTAGAGCAGCTCCCTGATGAAGTCTACATACAGCATGTCAGCATACCTGCTTTCAAGAAGATAAACACAGTACTACAGGTGGAGCAGAGCCCAACTTGGATGACTCCATACTTGAGATACTTGGAAAAGGGCGAACTCCCCGAAGATAAAGTCGAAGCCAAAAAGATAGCAGCTCGAGCTGCCAATTACCAGGTAATAAGGGGAACTTTATATAGAAAAGGGAAATCCAGCCCATGGCTCCGGTGTGTGAGTCCGGAAGAAGCTGCAAAGGTAATGGAGGAAATACATAGAGGCCTATGTGGGGCTCACGAGGGAGCAGGGACACTAGCTAACAAAATATTCAGGCAAGGATACTACTGGCCCACCGTTAAAAAAGAAGCAGAAGAATTTGTCCGAAGGTGTGACGTATGTCAGAGATTTGCTAATGCCATCAGGACTCCTGCCACTCCTCAAGCAAGCATCTCCAGTCCATGGCCCTTCTCACAATGGGGAATTGACATCCTGGGACCTTTCCCCAAGACTACGGGACAAAGGAAATTCGTAGTGGTGGCTGTGGAATATTTTTCGAAATGGCCAGAGGCAGAAGCAATAGCCACAATCACAGCTCGCAAAATGATAGATTTCGTATGGGGGCATATCATCTGCAGATTTGGCATACCAAGAGTACTTATCTCAGATAATGGCAGACAATTTGACTGCAGCACTTTCAGAGCCTTCACAACGAACATGGGCATATGGCATAAGTTCTCCTCTGTGGCTCATCCTCAGACTAATGGCCAAACGGAAGTCACTAATAGAGCTATCCTTCAAGGATTAAAGAAACGGCTGGATGGCGCAAAGGAGAATTGGGCAGAAGAGCTCAATAGCACTCTATGGGCACTCCGGACCACTCCCAGAGCGCCCACTCAAGAAACCCCGTTTGCACTTGCTTATGGCACAGAGGCTGTAGTCCCAGTTGAATTGCAGATCCCCACTCATCGAGTTCAATTCGTTAGTGAGAACGCTAATGGGGACAAATTAAGGAGCAACCTAGATGCTCTTGAAGAAGTTAGGGAAGACGCCCAAGTCCGAACTGCCGCTTACCAACAACGAGCAGCAAGATATTACAATCAAAAGGTCAGAGAAAGAAGCTTGAAGGTGGGAGATCTGACTTTAAGAAACCTGGAAGCCACTGGAAAAAGAGCAGCTGCAGGCAAACTAGCAAGGGAAGGTCCATTCAAAGTGACGAAAGTGGTTAAGCCCGGGGTATACCGAATTGAAGATATGCAAGGAAACCCCGAGCCCCATGCTTGGAACATCCAGCACTTAAAAAGGTATTTCCCTTGAAATATTTGTAAAGAAAAAGCATCGTATTTTGACAAATATGAATAAATGGAAATTGTTTATACAATGAAATTATCTTTGTGAAAACACATTTTTCATGATAAAGACAAAACAGGATCCCGTAAGATCTCCTGGAAAGAAAAAACCGGCGAGGCCCCGAGGTCGTCCCGGAAATTCAAAGACAAAACCGGCGAGGCCCCGAGGTCGTCCCGGAAACTCAAAGAAAACACAGGATCCCGTAAGATCTCCTGGAAACAAAAAACCGGCGAGGCCCCGAGGTCGTCCCGGAAATTCAAAGAAAAAACCGGCGAGGCCCCGAGGTCGTCCCGGAAATTCAAAGAAACAACCGGCGAGGCCCCGAGGTCGTCCCGGAAATTCAAAGACAAAACCGGCGAGGCCCCGAGGTCGTCCCGGAAACTCAAAGAAAAAACAGGATCCCGTAAGATCTCCTGGAAACAAAAACCGGCGAGGCCCCGAGGTCGTCTCGGAAATTCAAAGAAACAACCGGCGAGGCCCCGAGGTCGTCCCGGAAATTCAAAGAAAAAACAGGATCCCGTAAGATCTCCTGGAAACAAAAAACCGGCGAGGCCCCGAGGTCGTCCCGGAAATTCAAAGAAAAAACCGGCGAGGCCCCGAGGTCGTCCCGGAAATTCAAAGAAACAACCGGCGAGGCCCCGAGGTCGTCCCGGAAACTCAAAGACAAAACAGGATCCCGTAAGATCTCCTGGAAACAAAAAACCGGCGAGGCCCCGAGGTCGTCCCGGAAATTCAAAGAAACAACCGGCGAGGCCCCGAGGTCGTCCCGGAAATTCAAAGAAAAAACAGGATCCCGTAAGATCTCCTGGAAACAAAAAACCGGCGAGGCCCCGAGGTCGTCCCGGAAATTCAAAGAAAAAACAGGATCCCGTAAGATCTCCTGGAAACAAAAAACCGGCGAGGCCCCGAGGTCGTCCCGGAAATTCAAAGAAAAGACAGGATCCCGTAAGATCTCCTGGAAATAAAAAACCGGCGAGGCCCCGAGGTCGTCCCGGAAATTCAAAGACAAAACAGGATCCCGTAAGATCTCCTGGAAACAAAAAACCGGCGAGGCCCAGAGCCTAAATATCCAATTCCGACCTCGGAAAGAGAAAAGCCCAGAAAAAAAAAAAAAAAAAAAAAAAAAAAAAAAAAAGGAGGACCGAGCTCCCAGCTCGACCAGACTTATATTCTTACGACACTCAAAGTCGAGCTCCCAGCTCGGACTGATGATTCGCAAAGGCCCAAGACCGAGCTCTCAAACTCGGGTAGACTTATATCCTTAAAGGATCTAGATACGAAGGCCAAAACAGAACGGCCGAGCTCCCTCCATAGCAGGACGCATAAAATACCCTTAGAAGGATAAAAAAGGCTATCATCAAAGCCTAAATCAGTTTATCTAAATATACAAAGTCACAGTGCAGAAAGCAGGACTAAAAGCCAAAAACTGACATGATAATTGTCATTAAAGTGGTATGAGTCTT
Organism: Manihot esculenta; assembly: GCF_001659605.2. Classification (NCBI taxonomy): domain Eukaryota; kingdom Viridiplantae; phylum Streptophyta; class Magnoliopsida; order Malpighiales; family Euphorbiaceae; genus Manihot; species Manihot esculenta. The sequence goes on along the minus strand of NC_035168.2, from coordinate 4,980,578 downwards.
GATCTCCCACAATCATCAGCTAAGAGCTGAGCTCGCACATTCAGAGCTCCTAAAATTATATAGTTTACATCACAAATACAAAAAGTAGAGATAAAATGAAAGAAACTAACATTGCACTACTGACTATTACAATTTATTTCTCCGGCGAGGAAGGAGGATAAATAGTCCTTAAAGGACTTACATCAGTAAGTACACCCTCGCCCACATTATCTCTATTTACAGCCATCCCTGAAGGAAGCTCGGTGTCCCTGGGGCCAGAGCTCTCAACATTAATGATAGGGGCCACTTCTGACCTAGGGTGGAGGTCGTCTTTCTCAGAATCAAGATCATCTTCCTCCGACCCTACCTCAGATTCCTCTGACGAAGACTCAGATGGCCGGTCTATGTTCCTCCGCGAATCTCCTCGGGGCAAAGGGCAATCATCCTCCCCGTATAGCACTGACTCGCCATCTGAGTCCACTTCGCGCCTCCGAAGCTCGGCCAAAGGAACATCAGGAGCCTGTCTAGCTTCTCTTAAACCGCGATTGTAGCCAGTTACATACATGCGGTAGGCCTTATCAAGGATAGCCTTTTTCATCTCACCAGAAGCTTTATACTCATTAAGGTGTTCTTCACAAGCCTCAGCCACAAATTCCTTAAACTCAGAAGAGTCTTTGTAGTCCTGAAGATGAGCTTCACAGGCCTGATCAATTTTCACCTTCAGCTCATCAGACTCCTGATACTCCGTTATATACTGTTCATGCTTCAGCTGAACCTTCCCTTCGGCATACTTTACCACCTCAAGCAGGGCTAAACATTTACGTTCCAAAACCCTGACTTCATTTTTCAGCTGTTGTTGGCGAAGGTTGAACTCTTCAGCCGTTGAAGACAGATCTTTGATACGTTCAGAACTTGTGCCCAACTCCTGCTCAAGGACCTCCACCCGGGCTAGGGCACTTTCCTTCTGAGCCTTCACCTCACTCAGGTGAGCTTGAAGCCCCTTATAATCAGCCTTTAAGGCCTCATGTTGGCGCTGGATCTCGGTTTTTTGGCCAACAGCCTCATCCCTCTCCTGAAGGGCCGTCGTCATAGAGGACAGCTGTTTTACAACCTCTACACAACGAGTCTCCACTTCAGCTGCCCTCTCATCAAACTCCTGAAGAACTCGGCGTGTACGAGATAGCTCTGACTCCAGGGATTTGCTATGCTTTGCCGCCTCCATTGCTTTGTCCTCAGCTCTTTTAGAAGCCTCCTGGGCCGAATGCAACTCCACTCGGAGCGTTTGGATCTGCTCCCGGGCGGCTGCCAGGTGGCCCCTCACGTCGCTGGTGGCAGTCAGGTTCTCATCACGACGCGCTTCCTCGATCCGGCGGTCCACGGACTCCCGGAGAGAGAGATCACGGGCATCCACCTCCATAACCAGGCCTAACACCTAGGACGGCAGAACAATTGTCAAGAAAAGGCACAAAGCAAACTCAAAAGACAGGTAAAAACATAACTTACCATCAGCAGCATTTCTCCAATTGTGGTTCCGAGCTCCTCACGAGAGCGAGATTGGAAGGACACCTGTTCCTTGGTAGAACTGGCCAACTGACCAGTCAGGGCCAGCAGACGAGGATTCGAAGCCTCTGTTATCCCGCCGAACATCCGTTCCCGGAGAAGTGCGGCAACAGCGGAGGCCGGAGACTCCGAGGAAATGCTTGACAAGTCCAGAATGTTGTCAGTAGGGGACGACGAAGGAACAGCAGAAACGCCCTTCCCTTTCCCAATGGGAGGAAGAGGTGGGGAAGGACCCACAGCAGTCCGGGATTTTTTTCGAGCAGGAGATGGGACAGGCGTTTCAGACGAGGTCGGGCGCTTGCACCCAGTCCTTGAGGGGACACCTTCAGATCCCTCAGGCTCAGTCCTCGCAGGGGCAGGGGCACCTTCACCAGAAACCTCTGGGCTTTGATCCTCTAGGAGGATGACCTCCATCCCTGTCCCAGAGGCCTCCTTCTCGTCAACAGGGGACTTAAGTTTCCCCCCTAACACTTCCTCAGCAGAATGGACGGCACCCTGCCCCCCTTGTTCAGTAACAGCTAGGGAAGTTTCCCTCACGACCTCTGAAGTTGAGCTCGACCCACCTTGGCCAGATGTCCGAGCTGATTTAATGCTGCGAGAGCTCGGCTTGGAAGCCCGAGCAGAGGCTTTGACAAGAGATCGGCTGATCTTCTTGGAAGAAGCGGCCTGAGCCAGCTCTGCAGCAACCTCAGTTACAGAGCGCCCATCCCCAAAGGCGTCAAAAATCGCATGCATGTTCTCTCGAGACAGTTCAAAATTCTTGGGGAATTTGATGCTATCCATTCTAACCTCGGAAGCTGCGAGAAACAAGAAGTTATAAAGAGTCAGCATACTTCCTGATATCATGGGCAAAGAAAAAAAAAATAGAATAACCGAACAAAGCACTATACCCGTGTCCTGGATATCCCTAAGGTTTGACGCAGACATACACTTCTCGACATCATACTTCCTCTCAACGGAAGTCAGTCGAAGCAACCCGACCTGCTCAATAAGACTCAATTCGGGCAGATCGTTGCAGCCCGGAAAGATCTCCCCCCACCGTAGATCCACATCCCACGATCGGCAGGACCCTAATTTCAACTCCGCCACAAGGAAATTCTCTACCCATCCCTTTATAGAATCCTTGTAGCCCGTCAGAATAGACAGCCCATTACGGGGGGACAAGTAATAGAAATTTTGCTTCGCCCTGACCAGGCGGAAAAAGGTGACAAACAGACAGGCCGTAGGAGCAAAACCCCAACCCAGACAGATAGACTCGAAACAGGACATGAATAAAATGGAATTTGGAGACAACATTCGAGGAGTTACCCCAAAGTATTCAAAAACCTCAACAAAGAAAGGAGTAAAAGGAAGCGGTAGACCAAATTCTCTCTGCTTCAGGAAAAACACTATACTACGAACCTCTTGGGGATCTACTAAACCAGGAGGGCGAGGGTAAGGAAGAACTATCCTCTCATTTGGAAGAGGTGCTCGGATAAGATACAACGGAGTGTCTAAAAGCCTCCGGGAAATGTGATTAGTTATGTTGGAAGGGGTAATATGCGACTCAAGGTCAAAAACATTAGGAAGCTTTAAACTTGCCATAGAAGAACAAGGAAGCGTACCTGAGAACACGATGGGATGAAAGAAGAAACGTAGAAGGAATTGCAGGGAGACAGAGAGCAACCAAGCGCTAGTTCTTCAAAGGACGGAAGGAATTCGAAAAGAAAGAAAGAAAGGCTATTATGAGGCAAAGCGTCGATACTGAACAGTTTTGTCTTGGAGCAGTGCGATCATTAATTGTTCTCGAAGTTTACCCTCTTGACGGTTAGGTAACAACCGGCGAGACGGTAAAGGGGCAAAAGGATGATCGCTGGGCTTCTTTACATTTATCAAAGGCCAAGTATATGATGACAGTCCATCATTTAAGAGCCCATTTGCCACCCACATAATACAGGCCCAACCCATCAGTCAGAGCAACTTAGCCTACTACTTCACCATCCCTATGGTAAATGCCGAGGACACAGAGGGGCAAGTTATGAAAAGACTCAAAAGTACAAGCAAATGGGAGCATGATAAAGGTCGGATTTGTGCATCACTTAAAAAATTACAAGATTTGATTTACCGCTATTAAACAAAGGGTGGGAGATCGGAACGGAGCGCCAAAAGCACCTCGGAGTCATACAAAGCTGAGAGCTTAGAGTTCAACTCATCAGAAGCCGAACTCAGAGGTCGGATTAGTCCAGCCCGGACAGCACGACTTGAGAGCTCGGCCAGCTAAAGGAAACTCCGAGCTCATTTCACTAAGCAAGGACAGCACTCTCAGGTCGGTCAATTCCGCTCGGACAACATAACCTGAGAGCCCGGACGGATGAAGGAGTCTCAAAGCTCAATTCATCGAAATAAAGACCGACCTCACAGGTCGGTCAGACGGTTCCGTTCGAAAACTTGAAAGCCCAGTTGACTAAGTGGATCCGGAGTTCAACCCATCAGAGCTCGCAGATAGGTTAGATTAGCTCGGGAAAAAGCAGGACAGAGCTCAGTTGGTTAAAATTATAAGGTGAGCAATCTGAAGTATTTCACACATGATAAAAAGAGAACAGCTTAAGCATGAGAACAAAACAAGAACTTCATTAAAAGAAAAGCACATTACAGCACGTTACAAAGGCCTACACTACGGGATGAAAGACTATCCTTAAAGAATTTACATATCTAGATACTTCCTCATCTGTGACTATCACCTATCCTATTATTCTAGTCTTCAGCTCGGAGGACTTCTCGTAGCTCGGAATGAGAGTTTCTCAGAAAAGGCCAAGATCTGTCTCGCTATCACAGGGGAACTGAACAAGTTGATTCCCATAAGCATTTCTCACTGTTCCCCTGGGCGAACATCCGGTTACCCAAATGTGATGCACGGTACATACGAACAAGCTCAGATATGGTATGCCGACCGTGCACCACGTTTGAAAAACATAAGTCTTCGAGGCTATGGCCCCGAAGAGATCGTGAAGTACACATTCGAAAAAATCGCTGGAGACCTGACTGAATGCAGCAGATCCCAGCCTCACGTAATACTGGTACTTCACACCAAAGGGAATAATAATACTGGTACTTCACACCAAAAGGAACAACGAGCTGAGCGCCGGCGCCGCTCCCATTTATCTCAAAAGAGGACAACAGGGGCATCGAGGAAATCCCCTTTTTCTCTGCGGAAAAGGGCGAAGTTAGAGCGAACCCCTCAACAGCCCAGAACTTCTCTGGAGCCCGGACAACAAGCAGAGGAGGAGGCCGGCCAGACGACCTGGGTAAAGCAGTTTCAGCAGCTTCCCGAATGGTCCCATCCTTCGGCTGCCATACCAGAAGGATCTCCGATGCACCATCCAGACGCCTTAGAGGTAACATCAAATTTGCAAGAATTTTATACTGACCCATTTTTATTTCAGGAACTGCAAAAAAATTTCAAAAAAGAGACAAGTAAGAAACAACTCTCCCTTAGGATGATAAGAGCAAAATCAAAGCAAACCTCTGGGGCACAAGGCAATCTGTTCGAAGAAGGTGTCGAATAGACCTGCCACAGATAAAACAAGAATTTCTCATTTCAACAGAAGGCTCAAGAATGAAGAAAAGCTGGCGCTGATATATACTCGGAGCCTGTGGACTTAGTACGGGGCAGAACTACACTAGACTCTAAGCCAGCGATATCAGATTCTTAAAAGATATTCACGGAAAAGGAAAGAAAGGAGATGTCCAGATAATGATGACAAGAAAGTAAAGGCGGCAGAGAACAAGGAGAATAGAGAAAAGACAGAAAGGGGAAAGAACAGATAGAATTCAGAAACTGCGCAACGACTGAAAGATGAAAGGATGTTATTAAGGCACCTGAACCCGAACAGACGCGATCATAATAGTTCTTGGTATTCACCCCCTCGGCAGTTGGAGCAATAACTGCCGAGAAGGTGAAGGGGCAATTGATGACTGCTGAATTCCTTCACCCCGGACCAGGGGCTTGACCACAGCCCAAGGCCCATGACGTAGAGGCCCACACACACCTGATATATATAACAAGCCTGGCTCATCTTCAACCTTCAAAGCCGGGCTCGACCCATCTTCCTCACTCAAGCCGGCCCGGCCCGCACGAAGCAGGCCCTCTCCGCTCAGGCTTAGCATCCGGCCCAACTCTCAGCCCAGTCCAGGATCCAGAATAATATTCACTAGACAGCTTGGCAGATCCGCTCGAACGTACGCACGAGGAGAATCAGAGGCCGTTATGCATGGAGCAGGCGGCTGATACCCTAGTACCTCCGAATCCGCATGGCAGAGACGCGTGGCCCAATCCTGGAGAGACCTTTACACGTCACCAGCAAGCAAGATAATGTATAAAAGAGGAGTCCCCTCCTCAGAAAGCTTAGGCCTTATTCAGTAATACAAAACCCTTGTAAAACCCTATTCTATTGGATCTCAGATCATCAAGTATGATTAAAACCTAAAAACTAAGAGATTCATAATTACAAAATAGAAAGAAGTCTTATTATAATTTTTTATTATGAATCTGAAAAATAGAAAGAAGTCTTATTATATTCTCTTGTACCAGACAAGATGGAGATGAAAAATAATAACAAAGGTGTTAGAAATTTAGTAGTTTAAAAATTTTGAGTTTAATTATATTAAATTTTAAAAATTTTGATTAAATATCAAAATAGCAAAAAAATTTAAATTTTTGAATCAATAGTTTTATCTATACACTGAACGAGTAGAATAAAATAATCCACCACGTCAACGAGTATAATAAAATAATCCACCATGTCAGTAAAATACACTTTTTCTATTTAAATTTTAAAATAGATATAATTGTAATAAATTTACAATTTTTTTATTAATTTTTAAAATTTTGAATTTAATTATAAAATAATAAAAATAAATAAATTTTTTATATCAATCAGCAAATATGGAAAGAATATCCAAGTGCTACAATAAAATAATTATATAAAAATAATAAATGTAAATTTAATAAAAAATACTAAAATAATTAAACATTATTTTAAAGTAATCCTTTGCAAAGATCACTAATCATTTATTTTCTTAATAATTCATAACCCTTTAAATATGGTGAAAATCACTAAGTCTAAATTCACTCAATTTATTTAGCCTACTTTCCAAATTATTATCCACAATCAATTTTACCTCCTCTTTCCTAGTATTATATATTCATTAACTTTCACAAAAAAAATTCCTAAACTTAAAATATTCTAAAAATAATTCTCTTGTAAAATTATTTTGGCATATGAGCTCGATGTTGTATTAATAAAATTTTTAAAATTTATTTTTTTAAAAAAATAATGTTTAAAAATAGTTTAATTTTCTTTTTAATTAAAAAAATATTTTTTATTAACTAATTTTTGTGAGTTTTATCCTAGTCCTACCCCTTCTCTACCTTGAGCCAGCACCACTCACTCCTCCTTTTATCGATCGTAAGTCTTCCCGTCCGCTACACTCGACCAACTATCAGTCTTAGCAGAGAAGAGAGCTAGACTGGGAGTAGTGGATATGTGTGAATCATGATCTTCTATAGCCATATCCTGCTCTTCATGAAGAAGCCTGGTGATCTAGTTGCTCATATCAAATTCACAGTTTTGCTAATGCCAATAATTGTTGAATTTTTCAAGATTATAAATAAAATAATAGCAGCAAAAAATAAAATTTAAAAATCTCAATTATAATAAAAAATTATTAAATATTTAAAATTTTAATTAAAAATATAAATTTTTATTTTTAAGATTATTGTTTCTTAATTTTTTTAAATATTTTTTCAATACCGAATTATTGTCACCTGATTATTTTTTATAGTAACCCATATTAGAATAAAAAATTAAAAACTCTCAAAGACATATAATAATAGCTAAAATTTTCTCTTGAGATTAGTGGGAGATTCGGCTAAGAATTTATAATTTGAACAGAATAAAAAATAAAAAAAAATTAATTATTTAATTATAAAAATATAGAAATTAATATATTAATTATATTAAAATTGAAATATAATTTATAAATTTTAAATTTTAATATAAAAAATAAAATAAATATTTTTATTTTTTATTTTTTTTAATTATCTTAAAATTATAAATTAATTATTATAATTTTATTTTTAAAAAAAGTTTTAAAATATTTTATAATATTTAATAAAATTTAATATTTTTAGAATAAATATAATTAAAAATTATCTTTTTTAATATACGTGGGCAAGAGAAAGAATGTAGGGCTGATGGGCACCTCACAAAGTCTCAAGAAAATTAGAGCCGGTCTTAATGTTTCGTGCAATTAATTCGACCCCAAAGCCACCACCCCTAGCCCTGTCTCTCTCTCTCTCTCTCTCTCTCTCTCTCTCAAAGCCTTCTCTTTCTAAATCTCCTCTTCGCCTACAAATATGAGAAGGCTTCTCTTCTTGGTTTGCAGATTATTCTTCTATTCTAAGATTGTTTTGATTTGACAATACACCCACAAATTGTTACTCTTCTTAAACAACGCAAATTCACTCTTCCTCATTATCTCCAACCATTAAAGCTTGTATTTTGCAGACAATTTTCTGTTCATTTAATATACACAGGTACATATATGTGTCTCAATCTGTTTCTGCTATTCTTTTGGGATTTATTTTGCAATTTGCATTGGTTTCTTGGTTCTATCAATGTTCTTGATCTATATTTTTTTTAGCTTTGTTTCAGATGGGCTTTTTTTGACATATTTAGTTCAAAGATTTGAGGGAAATGAAATATTCTGTTATGCCATACTTCCATTTTTTTTTTTTTTTCTTAATTTTCTGTGGTGTTGGTGAGAGGATCGAGTCTTGACTGAATATCTTAGTCTTTTTCTTTTTTTCCATTTAGAATGCTAAATTGGCATCTGGGTTTTTTTTTTTGGAGTTAGTTTTTCGTTTTTGTTCTTCTCATTTTTGGATTTTTCTTCCATTTTGTGGTATATGGCTTGTGGGGTCTGTTTTCATTTTGCTTTTTTCGAGTTTGTCCATCCAAGTAGTACATTCTCTGTGATGATAGATCAAGGAATATGGATCTTTTGATTTGATCTGTTCTCTTTCCATGTTGATTGATCAGGGTGAATCTTGTATTGGAGGCATAGTTTCTCCATGGTGAGCTCTTAATTATTATTAGTATTCTTTTTTCTAAATCTTATCTCATTGGAAATTCACCAAAGCAATTGTGAACCAACCTTAGGAACAGTAACAATGATGGAAAAGTGTAGCACTGATGTCTTATTGTGATTTATTTATTTATTTATTCTTTTATTTATTTATTTGTGTTGTTCATGTCATTAGGGAGAGGCCCCAGCTTTCTTTGTTGATGATCTGCAGAATGGATGTGGCTTAAAATATAAGGACTGTGAAACAGCCATTCCCAATCAAGATAAGACGGTGAGAATACTTGATATATTAAACTGGTTTTTCCTAAAATTTAATTATATTCTTTCTTTAATCATTTCATCTGGTTAATCTTCTTGCTGATTGAAATTTTATTTTCGGGCAGTATGTCATTGGTGGTAGTGATGATGAATCTTCATCATCTATTGGAGTTCGAATTTATGATGAAGCTACTGGGAATTGGTGAGCTTATAGCCCTTATTGTGTATTTTTGCTTTAGTAGGGTTAGAGTGTTTATAGCTGGGAATTTGTGGTGGAATTATCTTTTTTTAGGGAAATTCCAATTGTGCTGGGAACCAAACCTAAGCCATGTAAAAGTCACTCAGCTGTATCATTGAACGAAGATCGGATTTTGATCATTACGAAAGGATCCTCAGCAGATGACTGCATTTGGTTTCTTGAGGTTTGTAGTACTCATGTTTTTCTTAATAATTTTTGTATCCAAAATTATGAAATAACCTTATTTCAAATGTTACGAAGAAGATGATGAGTTTCATATATATTTTTTATAAAAATGAAAATGGAGTAGTCATTAACTTACCCTATATGAACTTCAAATATTTGCAGGTGGACACTCAATATGTTCGGGAGCAGAAAAAAATTTTGGGGAGAGAGGTGGTGGCCTGGAGTAAGGGTGTGGGGGGCAATGTTCATAAGCCAGTTGTCATAAGTGGTCCTTCAGGTGTAGGTAAGGGGACATTAATATCAATGCTTATGAAGGAATTTCCAACCACGTTTGGATTTTCTGTAAGCCACACGACTCGTGCTTCAAGGGGCATGGAGAAAGATGGAGTGCACTACCATTTCACTGAGAGAAGTGTTATGGAAAAAGAGATAAAAGATGGGAAATTTCTCGAGTTTGCTTCTGTTCATGGAAATCTCTATGGAACCAGTATTGAAGCTGTTGAGGTGGTGGCCGATGCAGGGAAGGTAAAAACTTTTCCCCTTCAACACCCTACCCATCTCTCTCTAAATAAATATGATGATCAAGTGAATGCAGGATTATGATGCACATTTCTTCTTGAACTATATAAATATTTATCTTCAGTGCTTCCAACTTAACCGCGTGTTTTCTTCGATGCTCAGAAGTCAGAACTATTTTCTGTTTTTCAAAGGGTGCTTTCTGACTAGCAAGGACTTCTAAACTTAAATTATTTTTACCTGCAAACTTAAAGTAGCTTATTCTTGTTTTTAAGAGTCTGATCACTTTGGTTCATGCCTTTTTTCTTGGGTGGTGGTAGAGATGTATTCTCGACATTGATGTTCAAGGGGCGAGATCTGTGAGGGCTAGCTCTCTGGAAGCAATTTTCATCTTCATCTGTCCACCCTCAATGGAGGAGCTTGAGAAGAGACTTCGTGCAAGGTGAGCCAAAACTCTCCATTGGAGACCCTTCAATTAGCTTATCTTTCTGCATTGGATCTGATTTAAATTCTATCAATAGAGGAACTGAGGCAGAGGAGCAGATCCTTAAGCGACTTCGAAATGCAGAGGCAGAGATGGAACAAGGGAAGTCATCAGGCATCTTTGATCACATTTTGTATAATGATGAACTTGAAGAGTGTTACGAAAACCTTAAGGTAAATTCTGTTACTTGACATCGTACCCATGCACAATTTGATTTTAAATGCGTGTTTTATGTTCTGATGATGGTTTTTCATTTGTTACAGAAACTCTTGGGGCTTGATGGAATATCTTATAATGTCATTCCAGGACCCCAAAGGATTAATTTGCCTCAGGACCATTCAGTATCCAAGATTGATAATAAGATCATCATAAATTATGGAACACCAGAACTAGAGAAAGCATCAAAGAACTTGTGAGTTCTAATTTATTATGCAATATCCAATCTGAGTGCTTAAATGGTGCAATTCCTGACTTAGCACTATGATTATGTGGATTGAGCAGGATTGTTTTGGATGTATCCTCACTCAAGGGAGGGGCGCCTGGACGAACAAGGGGACTTGACGTGTATGCGATAGACTCATTTTCGGATGGATTGAATGGGATCAATCAGCCAAGCTAACACATAATACCTCCCTCATTGGTTCTAACTTGGTTTGCCAAGTTCATAATTTTTCTGCAGCATTTGCTTATAGAAGTAAGGAAGGAAAAGTGACAAAAAGCTCTAGCTATGACTTTGCGCAATAATCGCATATGTTGGTTCTTGTTGTTTACCTTTTTTGTTTTATCCATTCTTTGCCTTGTTCTAGAAAAGAGGAATATTACTGGGATTAGCATATGAATAATTGCATTTGCCTTAATGAGCAATGAGAGATGATTTATGATTGGTGCGGCAAATGAAAGCGATCATGGCCGGCCGGCTTCTTGTGTTCTCGTGCTGTTTCTTTTGGCATCTTATGTGCATTTAGTCAAATTACATGTCAAATTGGCAAACTTTAATCAATAGAAGCAGTGAAAAAGGCGAGATCTTTGATGTTCCATGTTCAAGATGGCGTTTGCGTGAAGGGGAGAAAATGGAAGGAAAGATTCTTCTTCTTACAATTCTAAATTCAAATGGATGATAGAGTTTTACACTCACTGATTGTCTATGGGACCTCTGATGCTTGTCCTTAACTGAGAGATATCTAAATTCTTAGACAGATTCTCTTGTTGTCTATTTTACGTGGGACTTACATTCACGTTTCTGGTTGGCCTAGATTGTTCAATTAGAGTTGACATGTGTATTCTCAATGGGAATTCATTTTTGTGGTTAGTGGATCCAAGATTTTTCTTTTTTATATATAAAAAAATGGCTGAATTTTCTGATTTTTTTATATTTTTTAATAAATAAGAAAAAATAAATAAATTTATTTTTATAAGAAAAAAATATAATAATCTTGATATAAAATGTTGAATTATTATTAAATTAAAAGTATAACAGAATGTTATTGGTATAGAAAAGAACAAATATATAATGGCAGGGCAGCCAACTTTTACCAGCAGTCACTATCAAGACAATCAATTTGCCAACTTGGCTTAAAATTATTAGCCATGACCAAAAACACAGTAAAGAGTAAAGAGCATTTGGCCCACCGTCAAAAGTTTTTATTTCATGGATTTTCTTTTTTTCTTTTTCAGGTTTGAAATATTCCACGTGTAAATAGAATTAGAAAACACTTTTTTTTTTTTTAAGTTCAATGAGAAGGATATCAATATGGTCCTTACCTCTTTTTGTTCTTCCATATTTTGTCCAAAAACTTCAAGTGATTTTTTTTTATACTAAAATAATAATAATTCTTTCAAATTATTTTATTATGTGATCAAATTATTTTTCATCATAAAAATAATAAATAGTTTAAAACTATTTTTGCATATATAAGGCAAAAGATTCTCACAATAATATTTATTTATACAAAGCCTCAAGTTGATTCTCCCACCAGGATCATAATTATTTAATTTTCATGTCCTCTAATATCCAATAATTTATCTTAAGGCCCCTGTTAACTAACGGGATGAGCAGTGTTAGATTCAAATTAAAAAAATTGACTGAATTGAATTAATTTAAAATTTTGGTTCAGTTTTTTATTGATTTCGGTTCGATTTAATTTTTAATTTTAAAAATTTTAATTATTTTAGTTAGATTCAATTTTAATAAAAAAATCAAATCGAACCGATTAGTGATAATAATATGTTATTTTTAATAATATATAGAAATTCTATCATATTAAAATTAAAATATTTTAATTAAATTTTAAAATATTAAAAATAAAGTATAAAAATAAAAAAAATTTATTAAAAATTGAAACTGATCAAATCGAATAGAATCAGATCGATTCGATTCAATTCAATTTCTAACTAAAATTGGTTCGATTTAATTTTTATAAATATTAAAATTTTAATTTTTAATTTATTTAATTCGATTCTATTTTAAATCAAACCGACCGAATGCTAACGTCTATTATTAACAAAATAAAATATTTCCTCTCTGCAAAGGCTCAATTTGTTTTGAGAAAAATTACTTGTGCAGTTTTATTTTTTTAAAATTATTTTTCATTATCTAATTACAATATTAAAATATAAAAATTTAATGGGATTAATAATATTTTGATAGTTGTCATATGCATGCCATGTCAATGGACCTTCCTATTGTCTCTTTTGTCTCCTAGGATTAGATTTTATTATGGGCCTAATTAATCTATGCTTGTGGATCTTCATGTTGAAGATTTCCTTCAAACCTTCACTCATCAATTCTTCTTTCTCAAAAAGAGATTGTGTTAGAAAATTGGTTTAGCTAGAATGCCTAGGTTTATCGCTTAGTTCGGTTCGATTCAAAATTGAAAATTAAAATTTTAATGTTTTAAAAATCACACTGAATTAATTTTAGTTTGAAATCAATATGAATTAAATAGTCTAATTACCACTAATGCTGCCTGCATATCAGCAACCATGCTTTCACTGTAGGCTCATGTTCAGCATCAAGAATCACATAAAAAGTAATTGATAGATAGAAACAATAAAAAATTATTGAAGAAGGCAAGTCAAAACTTCATGTTTTTACTGGATAAAAGAGTAAGAAGAAAGCAAATTTGGCTTGGCCAACACACCCATTATAAATTTCTGCAACAAACATCCAAACCCAGAATGCAGAGGAAGGTGAACATTTCACTTTAGTTGGCACTTTCGTCTGATATTACTCTATAGAATCATGCCCATGAGCCCACCTGGTTAAAAAATGGCATGCCTTTCTCAAAAATGATGCCATGATCAGTTGGACTATGGTTCTGAGCCTGACTCAAATGACTGTTCTTCTGCTGGTAACCTCCGGCTAGCAAATGGAGGCGGCGGGGGATCAACTGTCAATGTACCGTCCAGTACCTTCACTACCTCGCACGCTGAAGGTCTCATTCGTTCATCTGTTTGAAGGCACCAAAACGCAGTTCTTAACGTTCGTTCCAACTCCTCTAAATCAATACCATCATCAATTCTACTATCCACAGTCATCTCTAGGTGACCTTGCATCCATTCCATGTAAGCCCTCTCACAAACCTCCTCAACCTGAAGGCACCCAGTTACCAATATCAACAATATCTTGCCCAAATCCTCCACGTCTTTCTCTCGACTTCGTGATGTCTCAGGATGAACAATCCCTAGTCCGAATTCGCTCACCTTGGCCTCGAAATTTTTATCCAAGACTACATTTTCACACTTCAAATTTCCATGGGTTACAAACTCCCTACATCCTGTGTGTAAATAACAAATAGCTCTTGCCACACCTAAGAATATGTCAACTCTCCTTCTCCAAGTCAGTTTCTTGCTCAACTCCTCATCTTCTATAAATTTCTCCAGAGAACCATTTTTGACATATTCATAGACCAAAATTCTTTGGCCTAACTCACAACAATAGCCATTAAGCTTCACCAAGTTTCTGTGATGTATGCTTCCTATTTTTGAAATAGCAACTCGAAATTTCCTTTCTTCTATGGTTGTTTCCAAGTCCTTAACTGCTACTGGCTGGTGATTTGGAAGCACACCTCTATACATATTTGGCCCAATTTGATGCTTGAAATTTCCTGTGATTTCCTTGATTTCAGCAAATGATAACATCATCAAACCCTTTGAATAACTGCCAGCATAAGCCAAGGCCGGTTTCTTCCAAACCAAATTTCTTCTTTTATAGATGTAGCAGCCAAGTGCTAACTGCATTACAGCAAATATAACAAATGTACCTGAGGCAGCTCCAACTAGACAAGGAATACACAATCTATAAGAGTGCTTGGCTGGAGATTGTGCTGAAGAAGATCTTGCAACATGGAGATCAACAGCTACCGGGTCCAAACAGGTCTTAACGAAAGATACCGGACTTAAAGAAGGGCTGGAATACCCAGAGAAGTCTACGGTTGTTTTCATTCGGCATTCTCCAGTTCCATCATTTGTGAAGGTTGCAGCTGTACATACCGAGTTTTTCATGCACAAGTTTTTGCATTGTTCTAAACTAGTTACAATAATAGAGTCACTTGGTGGATAAATCTGATAAAGAAACGTGTGCTCATATCTAATCATACTGAAAGCAGATGTACAATCCTGCTCAAAACATTTTGAGTTAGGATCAGATGTCATCTTAAAAGGGCATTGGCATTCAGGGGAGCCTGATGCATTGAAAATGCAGATGCCATGTTGGCCACATGTTGCAAATACATTGCACTGATTCTCAACAGCTTGCCAGACTGATTTCCATGACTTCGAGGCATCTTCCCACGAGTACATCCGCAGATTACCATCAACATCTAGCCTTAGCAGTCGAAAATTTACCCTGTCATTGTGATCTTCTCCAAAGACAGACCACATGGGCACCAAATTTTGGTCCACAAGTTGCAGAATTCCACCAGAAGTAAGCACAGCACTGAGGTTGGACACAGATGGACTACCACCGGTCCAGTATACAACATTACTTTCCCACTTTAGCTGCAACTGTCCTGAAGCATTCATGTAAAGACTGTAGTAACTTGACACAGAATTTTTGCTTGCAGCTCTGAGTGTTTTATGAACAGACAATTTCTGGCCCGGAAGAAGAGTGTCACAAGGATTGTCAAAGCTTTGCCAAACAACTGCCCCCATTTTATCCAGTAGAACAAGATTTCCATCATCACAAAGACGAGCTGAAACAACAGCAGATTGGCTTGTCTCACTGGTCCACACAGTGACTCCCTTCATAGAATCAACCAAAACCAGTTCCCCAGTTTGAGAAAGCTGGAAATAGGACTTGTTACCAACTGCGATTTCGGCTCCAGCAACCCAAACCACAATTTGTTCACTAACAAGAATGGATTCTGAATTGAAGTGAATCCCGACACTATAATGATTAGGCTCATCAGCCAGGTTAAAGAATCCAATAGAAAAATCACCATTGGGAGAAACCCAAGAGTTGTTTTCCTCTACAGAAAGTTTTGAACCTAAAGGAATTGTTGAAAGGACAACATGAAACAGAAAGAACCAAGTAGAGACAAATAGCAGAAGAGATGAAATATGGAAGAATTTGTACTGTTTAAGCATACTTGATATGCTTAGCTATGCAACAAAAAGAAGAAGCTCATAAAGCCATCAAATAATCAGAAATATTAAAGCCACCAAACTTCAAGTTTGCAAATTGTGAGGGAAAGAAAGGGAGAAGGAAATGTGAATATCAAGATATTCAGAACTGAGAATAGTGCATATAAAGAAATTAATAAAAATTTAATACAAGGAAAATCAGTCAAGGGTTTGGTAATCACTGAGAAAAATTCAAGGCTAATGAATCACACTTCAACAATCATTAGGAAAAAACTGATCTAAATGCAGGAATTTGAAGGGCTCCATGACATAATCAAGCAGAAAACAAAGACTATGAATCAGATATAGTTTAAGAAGGAACTAAAAATTCAGAGTTTGGTACCTTGAAAAGTAACAAAAAATGGGAAATTGAACAGCATAGATGACCTGTAAAGAAAAAGAAAGATTTTTAATGGAGGTAGATAAGAGAAAAACGGGTTCTGATACTGAAACTTTTAGCAGACATGGGACCCAAAATTAGGCCAATTCGCTGCCACTTACCAGTTCTGCTATCATTTTAAGGGCTTGAAAAAACTTTCTAGACAAATGATACAGAGAAAGAAAGTCAAAATTAAAACAAAAATTAATAAATAAAAAAATAAAGGAAGGAAGGAAGAACAAAGAGAAGAATAAATCAAGAAGGAACATGACATACACACAAATTACAGATTTAATAAAATGGGATTGTAGTTTTTTCTGTTGCCAAGAAAATTAGCAAATGAATAGACTGTACACTTTCCAAGTTTTGATTTTTCTTTTTCCTGAATAACTTTTTTCTCGGAGAAACAAACAAGAAATTAACAGAAATGGCGTACTCGCAGAGAAAATGAGGTTGTGGGGTTTGAATTTGAGAGTTTGGAGACTTTGGAGGCAATGTAATCCAAAAGAGGAAATTGTCACAGATAGAGAGAGCAGTCAGAGAAGAAGTTCACGGGGAGACTCTGCAAGTAAGCGAGTCTGAAAAGAAGACAGTTTTGTGAGAGTGGATTTTATTTTATTTTCCTTTCTTTTTCAATGCATTTGGATTTTCTTTTATTTTCTCAAAATTAATTTACCATTAATGTTTATTTTCACCCTCATATTTATTAAAAAGGTCAATTTAATTTATTTAAAATTTTTTAATTTAAACTCAGTTAGGTTATCTCCCATGGTGCGCCAAATTTTATTTTGGTACCTCCAATGCAACGCTAAAATCCCGTGGATTTTGACGTTGAGCTACAGTGTCTCACCCGCCATTTTCTTTTTTTTTTAATTTATAATATAATTTAAATTTTATATTTTTTTATTTTTTTTAATTTATAATATAATTTAAAATTTATATATATATTCAATTAAATTTATTTTTTTTCACTCTCATAATTTATTATATTTTTAATTTATTTTATATTTTTATAATTATTAAAATTTAATTTAAATTAATATATTCACAATTATAAATAATATTTATAATAAATTTATTTATTTATAATATATTATATAGAATAATATAAATAAATAAATTTATTTATAATATATTATATAAAATAAGTAAAATGACACATATATTATAAATAATATATTTTTATTTATTTATTTATAAAATAATTAAATATTTAATTAAAATATAAAATATATAAATATTTAGAGTGAATATATAAAATTATATGAATTTTTTGAGTGAAACGTATAAATAAAATTAAAGTAAAATAAATAATATAATATTAAAGAGTGAAGAATATAAATAGAATTTTTTTTTTGTGTTAAAAATGATGCAGAAAATTGGAGATAATATTGCACTATTTTGATGTAAAGCACCAAAATAATGTAAAAAATGGTGCATAAAATTGGAGATGGCCTTAGTTTAAAAATTAAAAATTAAAAAAGAACTTTTATTTTATATCGAATCAAAAAATTTAGCTTAAAATCAAGAAATTGAGCTTCTTGATTTGGATATAAAGCAATAAATCAACAAATTTATAAAAAAAAATAATTTTAAATTAAAATATCTAAATTGATTTTCATAAAAATTCACAATGAATTAAATTCAACATTTCAATATACGCAGGTGAAAAACGTTTAGTTTTAAATTGATCAATTTTTTAATGTGAAACATGAAATAATTATTTTATGCTAATTTTTATTATAATTTACAATCTTGTAATATTATTGAATGCAATTAGGAAAAATTATATATAAATAAAATTAAGAAATTTAGATTTATATGTAAAATTTAAAATTAATTTTAAAATTAAATATAATTCATACTAATTAAAATTTATTATAATATAAAATTAAGGATATTTTTTTTTCTTTAGTCAATTTTATTGTTATAAATGTAATAGCAAAATACAGATTATTTTATTTATATAGTATATATTTATTATTTAATAAGAATATTAAGTATATGCATTCAAAAATTTACTACTAATTATTATTATTATCATAATATAATAAAATTTTGTGAATAATTCCATATTTTTGTTTTATATAAAATTATTAATTTTTGAATTTAATTATTTATAAAACATTAAATTTTGTTCTTTATTATAATAATAGCAAAGTGCCATGATTATACTTTATATTTAATAAAAAAATAATTTTAATATAATTAAAAATAAAAAATATATTTTCTCTTAAAAGCATATATATTATAAAAGTAATAAACTTTAGTTATTATTTTTAATATACTTTTTCTTTATATTAGTTAAATACTTTGTATTATAAAATTATTTTAAAATTAATAAATTTTAGTTTAATTACATTTATGATATTTTTATATTATTTTTGTAAGAGGTAGGTAGTATCATTTGAAAGCATATTGACAGAAAGGAGAGGTGAGATTCCACTTTGTTTATCCTTCTTTTTGCTTTTTTCCTTAAAAGTATAAAAATTCAATCTTATACTGTGCATGCAAATGGCAAACATAGCCCATAAAGCAGACTTTTGAATTTTTTTTTTTATCGCTTTTCCTCCAACTTCATTCTTTATCAAACAAAAATTAAATAATGTGTTGAGACTCAGAGTGCAATTCACATGATGATTCATTTTCTCTCTTTGATTATTGATGGATTTCTTCACCCCAGAACAGGGGCTTGACCACAGCCAAAGGCCCATGACACAGAGGCCCACGTACTTGATACCCCCCAACAAGCCTGGCTCATTCCAGCTTTCGAGCCGGGCTCGACCAAGCTTCCTCACTCAGTCCAGCCTGATCCCTGACCAGCAGACCCCTCTCAGGCCCAGCGTCCAGCCCAACTCTCGGCCCAGCCCGAGGTCCAGAACAGTACTCATCAGACAGCCTGGCAGATCCGCTCGAACGTACGCATGAGGAGAATCAGAGGCCGTTACGCATGTAACAGGCAGCTGATACCCTAGTACACCCGAATCTGTATGGCAGAGACGCGTGGCCCAATCCTGGAGAGACATTTACACGTCACCAGCAAGCAAGACAATGTATAAAAGATGAGTCCCCTCCTCAGAAAGGAAAAAGCCTTACTGTAACACAAAACCCTTGAAAAACCCTATTCTATTGGATCTCAGATCATCAATTATATTACTTATTTGTTGATTAGTTGCTTGAATATCACGTCGGTATTTTCTGCCTAAAAACTCGTCTCTATCCCCTCTAAACGGGTGGGAGTCTCCCTCTCAACTTGGCTATGAATTTTTCCTTCCACAATCAGTTGGGGCATAGATGGACTAAATCTATGGAAGGTTTTGTATAGGCTATAAACCGTGTTTTTCTTTTTTGTGGTTTTTTTTTTCTTTTCTGTGTTTGTGTAGATTGGAGTCTTTTCAATTTCAACCCCTAAAACAAATAGAATTTCTTTTTTATTTTTCATATATTTAATAAAATACTTTTTCGTTGCCTTTTTTAATTCATTTTTCATTAACAACAAATTAGCATATTCTCGTTAGTATTTTTCAATTAATTTGACATTAACAACAAAATTTTCTCTTTGTTTAGGTCTAGTATTACAATAAAAATTTTATTTTAAATTAAATTAGTGTATAACATAAGCCAAAATATTATTTAGAAAAAATTATTATTTATTCTTTATGGTATGGTATGAACTTATTTTAAAAAAATTATTATTTAATTTTTATACTATGAATAAATTTATTAGTTGATTTCAAATTTTAAAAAATAATTTATAACTTATGGGTGTGAAGCAAACTCTTTTCTTTTGGGTGCCTTTTGATGGACTTGGCCCATTGGACATTTCTTGTCTTGCTTCTAAATGAAATACTCGAGATATAATAATTAATCACAATACCTAATTAAATTTAAACTCGAAATCATTAATTAAAAAAAATTATATATTTCTTATTTTGCTATGATAAAAGATTTCATAAATAAAATTTTTAATTTATTTAATTTTATATAAAATTATAAATTGTAGTTTAAAAAATTCAATGTCCTTATTTAATTGGTCAATTTTGGGTGGCACAAGACTCCAACCTTTCATATCAATTAGAAACAAGACAAATCAATAGCTATTCTTATTTTCCAAATAAAATCATAGTTAATTTATCCATAGAAAACATACATCACTTGCTTGAATGTGACCTATCGAAATTAATTTTTTACAATTATAATAAAAAAATTAAATTAAAATTAAAAAATTAATAACAAATTATAATATAGTCTCTAAAATTTTATATTTATAAATATGTAATCTTTTAATTTAAATTTTATAGTGAAAATATATTTATTTTATATTTATCATATATAATATTAAATAAATATTTATTACAAATAAATTTTTACTATATAAAATATTACATATAAATATTATATATTAAAATATTTAATTAAAAATTTATAATTACCTTTATAAATTATGTTTATATTTTTAATATATAAAAATTTATATTTTATAATATTAATATTAAATAAAATAAAATATTATATATTTTAGCATATAGAATTATCTTTAAATTAATAAAAATTCATATATGTTAACCATCTTGTGTAAGTACTTGAAATATTGAGTATTTTTATTTTGTTATATAACAAGTAAATTTATGATATATAAAATATTTTATATTTTAATTTTTTTATTAAATTACATAAAAATAGAATAAAAAATAAATAATAGAATTAATAAAAAATATTATTAAAATAAAAATATATATTGTAATTATAATTGTTGAAATTTAAAATTTTAAATATAAATTTAAATTAACGTAAATTTTTTTTTAATTTTAATTATTAAATATTATAAAAATTTAAAATATTTTTAATACAGAAAAATTAATTAGTAATTTTTAAAATTTTTTTAACTATATAAAAGCAGAAAATATAAATAGGAGTTTTTCTACTAAAACAGGAAAGTGATGCTGTGAAGATAAGCAATCTAAGCAACCAAAGGAGTCCAAGTGTGAAGGCTTGGGCCCATGCGAATAATAATAGGAAAAAAATCTAAATAAGCTAATAAACTTACTTCTTATAAAAATATAATTTTGTAATTTAAATATTAAAAGTTATTTATTATTTTTTAATTTTTTAATTAATCAATAATTTTAATATTTTAAATTTTTAAAAAATATTTTATTATTAAAAAATTTATCATATACACTCACTTTTTCATTTAATAAAAAGTTAAATGGACATGGTTAAACTTTAATGAAAAAAGTTGAAGAAGCTGTAAGACTTTTTATTAATAATAATATCCCGTAAATAGAATAAATCTTAAATATCAATTTCAAGTCTTTCCATTTATTTTTATTTTTATAATAAAAAAAATAATATTATTATATAACCTAGCCATTAAAGGCGTGTAATATTCTATTCAAACTGAAAAAATCAATCAAATTGAATTAATTTAAAAATTCAGTTTTTTATTTATTTCTGTTCGATTTAATTTTTAATTTTAAAAATTTCAATTATTTTGATTCGATTTGGTTTTGATTAGAAAAAAATTAAAAAAATCAAACCGAACCGATTAGTGATAATAATATATTACTTTCAATAATATAAAGAGATTAGATCATATTAAAGTTAAAATATTTCAATTAAATTTTAAAATATTAACTATAAAGTATAAAAAATAAAAAAATTATTAAAAATTTAAATCGATCAAATCAAATTGAATCGAATCGAATCAGACCAATTTAATTCGATTCAATTTCTAATTAAAATCGATTCAGTTTGATTTTTATAAATATTAAAATTTTAATTTTCAATTTATTCGGTTCAATTTAATTTTAAATCAAACCAACCAAATGCTTAGCCAAAGTTATATTTATAATCTGCTTTTTTCTATAAAAAAAAAATTAAATTTTTATGTTTGGACTTTTCTGAATCCAAAAAATAAAGAAATTTAAGAGAAAAATAGAAAAGAGTGCAATCCCATCCCTAGATGGACCAAATCTTTGATAGTGGGGTATTGGGGACCATATTCTTTTATCTTACTTTTAGTATACATGCAATGCAAAGGTTAATGTGTTTTGTCAACTAGGACTTTGTGCTTCTTCCATGTCTACATCTCTAGGCCTTCAAAATGAGACATGAAGAAAATGAAAGGTTAAAATAAAATTTAAATATGACCAATTCTAACCTTTAAAATATTGAAAATATTTGGATATTTTTGTATTTTTTTACCATATTCAATGAAATTGTTTAATTTTTTTTTATGTCTATTTATTGACTATTTTTCAAATTTTTGTGTGTATATATTTTGAATCAGATTATAAATAAAAAGAAATTATTGGATAATTTTTACAATCAAACTCAATCCCAATAGAATCATAGATCACTATTAGGGATGAGCAGTATTCGGTTCAAACCGAAAAAACCGATCGAACCGAACCGATTTGAAAATTTGGTTCGATTTTTTATATATTTCGGTTCGGTTCGGTTTTCAATTTCAAAAATTTTGGTTATTTCGGTTCGGTTCGGTTTTGATCAGAAAAAAACCGAAAAAACCGAACCGAACCGATTAGTAATAATAATATATTTTTTCAATAATATATAGAAATTAAATCATATTAAAATTAAAATATTTTAATTAAATTTTAAAATATTAAAAATAAAGTGTAAAAAATAAAAAAAATTATTAAAAATTGAAACCGATCAAATCGAACCGAATCGAATCGAATCAGACCGGTTCGATTCAGTTTCTGACCAAAATCGGTTCGGTTTGGTTTTTATAAACACTCAAATTTCAGTTTTCGGTTTATTTGGTTCGGTTCGGTTTTGAACCGAACCGACCGAATGCTCACCCCTAATCACTATAAGACAACACTTATTGCTAAAGGGTACAAACAAAAGTACGAAATTGATTATAGGGATACATTTGTGCCTATAGCAAAAATAAATACCATACGAGTACTTATCTTCATTACAACAAATTAAGATTGGCCACTATGACAATTTGATGTTAAAAATGCATTTCTTAATAGAACCTTGAAAGAAGAAGTATACATGGATCCCCCTCCGGTCATAAACTATGATGGCAAAGTGTACAAGCTAAGAAGGGCTTTACACGGATTAAAGCAATCCCTTCAAGCATGGTTTTGAAGGCTCTCAACTTTCATGGAGAATATTGGATACAAAAAAAGTGATGCAGATTATAAACTCTTCGTCAAGTAAGTTTTCAAGAAGGTGACTGCTCTTATTGTGTATGTTGATGATATGATTATTATAGAAAATGACTCAAATGAGATGGCTGCCCTCCAAGAAAGCCTTGCAACTAAGTTTGAACTTAAAGATCTTGGGTACTTAAAATATTTCTTAAGCATTAAAGTTGCAAGATCGAGCAAAGGAATTTCTCTTTGCCAACGAAAGTATATGCTGGATTTACTAGCAGAAACTGGTATGCTTGACTGTAAATCTGTTGAAATTTCAATTGAGATAAATCACAAATTAACCATCCACCAAGATCAAACTCCCGTCAATAAGGAGAAATACCAAAGATTAGTTGGGAAACTAATACACTTATCACATATGCGTCCTAACATTGTATATGCCGTGAGTATTGTAAGTCAATTCATGCATAGACTAAGGGCATATGAAGGCTTTTTATTGTATCTTGTGGTATCTAAAATCTTATCCTAGAAAAGGATTTTTTTTTTTTTTATAAAAAATGAAAATCTAGAAATCAAGGGATATACATATGCGGATTAAGCTAGAAGTCAAATTGATCGAGAGTCTACATGAGTGTATTTTACATTTGTTAGAAGCAATCTAGTAACGTGGCCAAGCAAAAAATAAAAGGTTGTAGCGAGATTAAGTGCAGAGGCAGAATTTTATGGAATAGCATAAAGTATCTGTGAATTGCTATGGATAAAACGTATTTTATATAATCTTGATATATGTCAGTCAAAACCTATGATGCTATTATGTGATAACAAGGCATTCATAGCAATTGCAAATAATCCAGTTTAATATAATAGAACTAAACATGTGGAAGTTGATCGACACTTCATCAAAGATCATCTTGACAAAGGTATAATTAGTCTTTCATTTATCATTTCAAAAGATCAACTAGCAGATGTTTTAACAAAGGCCGGAAATAGCAGATGTTTTAACAAAGGCCGGAAAAGATTTTCAAGGCTCACTTAACAAGCTGAGAATGATTGACATATAATCACCAAGAGGAGTGTAGGCATGAGCAATTTAAGACAGGAATTCTGCTATGAAATGCTGTCAAATTTGATAACTTTTGTGAATATTTTATTTACTTATTTAGAATTAATTATCCTCTATCTTATTATATCTCAATTAGTATACATTGGCTGTAAATACTTGACAAAAAATATAGAAAATAAAGAAGAATTATTTTATCTTCTTAATTTACATGAATGTCTTTTGATTAAATAGTACGCCAAATTCACCTAATTTTTTTTTAAATTTTTTATATTCATATAAATTTAGATTTTTCTGTAATTTATGTGAATAAGATTCGAAACAAATGCTTTCTTTGTGAATAAGTTTTGAAGCAAATGCTTTCATTTTTGTGAATAAGTTTCGAAGCAAATGCTTTCATATATTATATAAATTGCTATAAATAAGATTTAGTTTTATTTTTAAGTTAAATTTAAAATTGCATTTTTACTGATAACATCTTAAACGTTTCCTATTGAATTGAAGTTGGCATACATAATTAACTGGATATAAATCATTAAATTTTGACTTTATAATATTGAAATTAGAATTTAAAATTGTGAATATTAATTTTTAAATTATAATCAAAATCAAAATTAAATTAATTAAAAAATCTATACAATAAGTAAAATTACAATACGATCATATAAAAGTAATTTTAGAAAAATACAAAAAAAAAAAGAAAATAACTCAAATTTAAAAGCAAGCCTATATATATATAGTTTGCCTTATTCATATTAAGAATGTCACTTGATGCTATGTTCAATTAACATTATGTTTAGAAAAAAAATGAATATATGAACAAAATGGGTAAATTATAATTTATCCACATAATTTAGTAGAATATAACTTTAGTTTTTGTATGTTTTGATACTTTGAAATCCATAGAAAATATGGTTTACAATGGTTGAGTAAATTTAATCTGAGAGGAGGGTTCCTCTCCTTTTATTCTGTTCTTTTGTCCGTTAGTGAAGTCCAACGGTCTTACTGCTACTGGTCCACCTGTCTATATCATACGGATACATACGTACGAAAGCGTCAGACATCTGCTTCATGCTGAACGGCCATTTAATTCTCCCACGCACGCGTGTAAACAGATATGTTGCGTGAGTGGGCCGATTATCCCTTCTCCTACTAGGCCTCATGACCGAGCTGGGAGTGAGGAGACCGAGACCTAAGGGAAGCCTGATTTCGAGGCTGAATGATCTGGACCGGCCAATTTAAAAGACTTCATGAACCTCGGACTAGAGTCGTCATCCTGAGTTTGGCCTCGTATTGGGATTGTGAAACCCAGCGGTCATCATGTTTAAAAAATTAAAAAATTATTCTTATCGTAGAAATGCAGCTAAGGTTCCTTTATTTAATTTATTATTTAGTTCTATTTAATTCTTTGTGTTTAAAAATACAGAATAAAAAATAAATCCTCATGAATAATTATTTTTAGTTTTTTAAAATTAAAATAACTAAATAATTGGATTTAAAGAATATAAGAGTTAACGTGTATATTTCACCAAATTACATGGATTAGATTGTAATTTGTGCAAATAAATCATTAAAAATGAATTTAATATGCTTTAAGAAAAATGTTTAAATTATTTTTATAAGAAGAATGCAATCTTCAATTTCAACATCATGCAGAAAATACATAATCACATGAGAAAAATAAAATTAATGTTTCTTAAGAGCAAAGTATAGCCTCAAATGCAAAATTATTTAGTAAAATTTAATTTATTAAATACCAAGATAATATATCATAAATTAAAAGAACGGTTAAATAAGTGGGTGTATAAACTGGTTTTGAAATGTGGAAAAAAAATATTTTTTATATTTTCACAGAAAAGATTTAAATTAAAAATTTAAAAGAAAATAAAAAAGTATATATAAAAATTGAAATATCTATTTATGGCAATCGCGAAATACCTTTCAACCTTTCAATACACTGTGATAACTGCTGAATTTTATCACCCTGGTCTGAGGCCTGACCCATAATAATAGCCCATTACTTGAAGGCTCTTAAGTCTCCCGCATGAACCAGGTTCAGACCGTTTGGCCTGAAAACTGGACTCCCTCTAAAGCCTCTCAATCGGGTCGGCCCAATTCTTTCGGCCCTAAAATCAGACCTCTCCTGGGCTCCAGTCCTAATCTCATCTTTCAGTCCAGTCTGGAGGAGAAAAGATAGCCAACCAATTCACCTAGTGGATCCATCCGCATGCGTGCCAGGAGGAATTAAATGGTCGTTACGCATGGAGCAGAGATCTGATATTCTCGTACGACTGTATCCGTATGGCAGAGACAGGTGACCCAATGACAGTGAGGCCATTACACGTCACTTACAGATAAAGGAAAAAAATAAAAGGGAAAACATTCTCCTCTCAGATCAAATTTACTCAACCTTTATAAAACCCTATTTTTTAAATTTTAGATTATCACATATAATATTTTTTAATAAATTACAATTTATAAATTAAACTTTTTATTTTTAAAAAATTTTAATTACTTTTTACTTAGTTTATCGATTAAATAATATTATATATTTAAAAATATCTTATCATTTTAATGTAAAATTAATGAGAAATAGACTCCCAACTTAACATAATTTAAAATGTAGAAGCTAAACTAATAAAATTTCAAAAAAATAAAGAAATATAAATGTTAATTTTAACGTAAACCAGTGTATAAAAATAACTTATGAAATAAATAATTAGAGAAAGCTTTTCCATCATCAACCGATCAAAGTAGTTAAAGGTCAACAGCAACCTGACATATGTGATTATCGATACAAATTAAAAATAATTAATCTTTTAATCATCCAGTAAAGTTATTTATATAAAATTATTTTTTTTATTATATATTTTCAATTTTATATGGTGCCAGTTCTTTCATTTAATTTAATAATTTTTAATTATATAATACGACTTTGTTTTGTCCCATTATTCCTCTTGTCCAATGCTGCTTGCAAATGCACAATAAATGAAAATTAATATAAACATCACTTTTTTTTTTACCCATGCATTTTAGAGAATTTAATCAAAATTGAAAATTAAAGGTTAAAAATTAACAAATAAATCAAATCAGAAACAAATCAACAATCAGATTAAATTAAATTAATCCACAAATTCAGAAAATAAATAACAAAGTACTCACAGATTTAGTCTGGTGTAAGTGCATCCGAATTATTTAAAAGTTATTCAACAGTTAATTTAGACTCTAACAATTTTTTTTTAATACAATATTAAAGGCCGAACATTTTGACATCAAGGCAATATATAAAATGTTATTTATTATTATTTTCATCTAATAAAAAATATATTTATTATTTATTATTTGTTTCAAATTACTTAGATTCAAAAATAATTTAATAATATAAATTATTTAAATTTTAATGGGACAATATGAACTAAGAGCACATTAGAAAGGTATTATAAAAATTTATTGCTTTCAATATATTAACTATATGTTATTAATGTGTAATTAAATCTTATTAAAAAATTTAAGTTGTACAATATATATATTTGTTAGGAGTTTGTTGATGATTCTTATTAATAGTATATTTCAATTTTTTAATATCTAAGTAAGATATGTTATTCAAGCCTATAATAATTATAGAGGAAAAGATTATTTAAAATTATTTTATTGCATATTTCCTCTCATTTTATTTTTATATGTTAAAAGAAAATTAAAATTTCATTCTTGCCGTTAAAAAAAATTAAGAATCTTTTCACAACCGTCTCAAACTGCTGTAAATAAAAAAAGAAAAAATACAATAATAAAATATAGTGATGTTATATAATAATCGTTAAATATAATTTAAAAATTATTATTATTAAATAAATTGACATGGTAAGAAATAAATGAGTAACTCTGTTTTATTTGGTTTATCATTAAAATTCGCTTTAGAGAAGTCCTGCCATAAAATTAATATTATTACGTATTAGACCAGCGTATTTCAATCAAGCGGCTATATCATCATTAAATTATCAAGAGATACTATATTTATTTTTATTTTCTTACAATATAAAAGAAAAACACTTATAGAAGTAAAGATATGCAATTCTCTAATATAAATACTCTCAAGTTCTATATTCGTATCATTCTTTGTATTGTTAACTTGAGTGTCAGAGTGACTGCTACTTTAAACACTAATCATCTCACTTTCTTTTACATGATTAGTCGATCACAATTTTATTTCAGTCACATTATCATTTTAATTTCAGCGATCTCAAATAGTAACATATTTTTTATAAAAAAAATTAATATTTAATTTCTATAACATGAAATTAATTATTGAACCTCTCTGTTTCAAAAATCACATTAGTTAGTGTCTAACTTTTCAAACCATTAATTATTTTTAATTTTTACTAAAAATTACAGGAATAAAATAGTTGTTATTTTCAAATTATACAAATTAAATGATTATGATTTTAAAATTTCAATCACTAAACAATTGTAGTATTGAAACTACAGAGATTTGAATATTTATGTTTTGAAATTACTTAAACCAACTAGAAAGAAAAGTTTTTTTTGTTATTTTATGTAATATGAACTATTTAAATAAATTGAGAGATTAAATAGTTAATAATTTTTAAAAAATTAAAAATAAATAGTTAATAGTATGAAAAAATAAAAAATCATTTAGTATATTTTAAAAAATAAAAATAATTAAATAATTAATTTTATCAAACCATGAGGATAAAATCATTAATTTTCGCTAGTGATACAGTCGGAAAATAGAATTATACTACGATTGATTAGACATACATAAAATAAGATATTAAGATGTGAGACAGTGGAGTTCATGATAGTCACTTTGACCCTCAAGTCAATATACTAAAAATTATTTAAAATTTGAGTTGTACAATAGAATAGCCTACATTTGTCTATGTATCATTCTCCTTTTATATTTTTCATTTTATATCATAAAAAATAAAAATAAATATAATATTTTATAATAATTTGATAATAATGTGATTTTTATTTAATAAGATATATTGTCAATTATAAACGTAATGAGAATATGCTTAACCGTGTTGATAATGTTAATTTTGTATTGGAACTCTTTATTTAGGAAAATGCGAGTCGAAATGACGAATCCAAATAATGAATTAAATATTTAAGATGTTTAAATATTTTTTTTTATGAGACTGCAATATTTATTTTATTATATTTTTATTGCATAAATTTATTGTATGTAACCGTTTAAGATTTACTTTGGAGGACTTTTGTGTAACATGAGCCGGCTTTCAAATGGATTTATTGATTGGGTAACTTATGATGTTAAATCATTATCATGTGAGGGCCATCTAATTTCCTTTTCTTCATGTTGCCATATCAAAGTCAAGCATGAACTTGTCGATAAACTTTCTTAATTTTAAGTTGAAAATTTTAGGCAATGTTTTGCTTTATTTTTCTCTTAATTACTAAAATACCACCAACCCTATTTTACTAAATATATTATGCAACTGATTTAATATAGCTGCGGAAAATATATTATTTGCTTAATAAATCTAAATTAGAATTCCCATTTTCTTAATTTTCTATTTAAAAAATATTACCAATTTTAATTACAATCTAAACATCAATTTAATTGCTATAATAGCAATGTTTCATTTCATTTCATTGGCGGACACTAATCCCACATTCAATTCCAGTTTATTCTACCTCTTATGCACGATCTCTTGTCACCTGGTTTTCCGGTCACCTTCTTCTTTTACTTTACCTAAGCAGTCCTCCTTGCCTCTTCGTTTTTCCACCTCCTCAACCGGTTCTCCTTTCCTCTTCAATAGATGGACGCTTTGCCCGGCCGGGAATTGGCCTTTTTATTTTTATTTTTTAAATAATATTATTCGATATTTTCCAAATTATAATTATTTATCGTTTAATAAAAAATATTTATATAATACTTTTAATTATCAGATAAGTATAAATAAATAAATTTCAAATAATAAAATTTACAAAATTTGCTATTTAATTTTTATATTATAAAAATATATTTAATATTTTAAAAAATTTCTTTATTAATTTCTTTATTAATTAATCCTTAATACTGTCATTTAAGGCTGCACAATCAAACTCAATTAATAAAAAATTATTATTCATATTTTATAAATTTTTATAAAAATTGTCACTTATTTTTTTTTCGAATAGAAAAAATATAAAAATTATCACTTATTTTTATCGTAACACTCAATAATAATAATAATATATAATATATAAAATTTAAAATTAAAACTTATTTTATATTCAAAAAATATTTTTTAAATTTAAATTAATTTAAAAATGCTATAAAAATGTACGTTATATGCTAATTGCAATTATAATATTATTTTAATTTCATTTGTTTAATAATTTAGATATGTAACGTTTTTAAAATTTAAAGTGTTATTGATTTTTCTCATACTGTTTTAAATAGTTTATATCAATATAAAATCAATTAGGGTTATAATAAATGTATGAATTTGAATATAAATATTTCGGTTAATAAATATAAAGTTAATTTTTATATAAAATTGAATTTAAAATTACATTAAAAAATTAAAATAAATTTATTTGATCTCAATGAAAAATACATAGTTATTTTTACCAAAATTCTAAAAAAACTTGTATTATGCGAAAAGAAAGAGTTGAAAAAATATCTTGAAGAAAATATGGAAGATATTTACTTTTTCTTATTTAAAAAATAAAATAATACAAAAAAAATAAATACTTTTTCCGTATTTTCTCTTTAATTTTTTTAAAATGGATTTTCTCTTTAATTTTAAAAAATAAAAATACCTTTCAGAATAAAATTATAAAAATATCATTTTTCATTTAAATTCTTTTTTAAAATATATAGGATAGAATTATAAAAAACCATTTAAATTAAGAAAATTAATAGTAATAAATATATTTTATTTCCCTCTCTTAAAAAATTCTTTTAACAAAGTGCTAATCCAATACTGCCAAATAGAAAAGAGCCAGCTCAGATGGTAGCAAATAAGTATACTAGTTTCCAAAACTCTTGATTATTACCTATGAAAATTAACTTTCATGTGGGATGAATTTAGGTTGAATTTCCATAGAATTTGACCACAATACACGGAAGGTTAATAAATTCTTACAAAAGGCTATTTAGCTTCATTATCAAGTTTCTACTTATTCATCGCGAACCAATCATAAGTTGCCAGCTCAGCCCACCAGCGTCAGTCGCTGACTTAGTAAATGACTATTTTATCCCTAATTTCCGGGCGAAATGGGTTAATCTGTCAGGTTGGACGGTGACGTGGCAGAAAATTTATGGTCAGTTAAAAAAGTTAGCAAGTACAGCAATAGAATATTCAAACCCCATACTCGGTGCGTTTTTTTTTTCTTTTTCAAATTTAATTATTCTCTTTCCTTCTATTGGATAGGCGATTTTTTCAAAAACACAACAATTTTAAAAATAATTTCTTTTTTTTTTTTTAAAAAAAAATTAGAAAAATTTTACCATGAAAGAAAGAAAGCAGAAAGCATAGGAATTGGAGATTGAAGAAGAAGGTAGCTCTCTCTCTCTCTCTCTCTCTCATGAAGTAGATACTCTCTCTTGCTCTTTTTCCCACAAATTTTCTCGGGAAAATTTTCAGGCTTTTAACTTGGTGAAGAGGGTTTAAGTGACTAGTACTACATAGATCTATGAAAATCGTAATCCCTTTTTCTTAGCTGGAACTAAGTTAAGCGGTAAGATTCTCTTACAACCTTAAAAAACATTGCTTCCTTCTTTTTCGTGTCTGTATTCTTGATCGCGCATATGTCTGCTTCTCCGTTTTTCTCTTTCTGTAAATATTAACTGTCTTTGTATGCATTAACATTCTTTTGTTTGGATATAATGAGAGTGTTTGATCACATGTAGGAAGATCTTTGTCACGGGTATGCTTCTTTTTGGTTTTGTTTGCTTATTTATTTTCTCTGTTTTTATTTTATTTTAATTTTTTTGTTTTGTGAAGTAAAAAATCGATGACAGTTTTGCCTCTAAATCGGATCTTTTACTACTTGTTGATCTGGTTATTTTGTTTTTATTTATTTATTTTCGGTTTTTTTACTCTAATTCTTGCTAAAATTACTGGGTTTTACTGCTTTTGAATGGTACTTCTTGCTTTTTGGACGATTGTTGATTCCATGTGTGTATTTGTGTTCTAACTGCTCAATCTGTGTCTTTCGATCTTTGTGTTGGTTTCTTGATTTTGGGTTTTCTTTCTGCTATGGGTACTCGATCTTTTTCTTTAAGATGATTTTTTTGCTTTTTATATTCTGTTTTCTTTAGTGTTTTTTTTTTTTTTTTTTTTTTTTTTTTTTTTCACTTCCTGTTTGGCTACTGAGAAAACTGATGAAAGTGATAATGAAAAATGGAAAGATCGAATTTTTGTAGTTCCATTTCACCACTTAAGTAAGCTCGGTTCATTGTAGGTATTATGATTTCTTCCGTAAATTAATTGAAATTCAGATTTTCAATCTCCCTTCTCTTTTCCTGTTATCTGCCTTTCATTGAGCTCTATTTTGTTTTTCCAACGAAAATTTGTGGTTTCTTAAAAATTATAACCTGCAATTTAGCCATGATGGCTTTTAGTCCATTTGGATCTTAAAATTGTAGAGCAAAGAAAATATTACTGAAAGTAAGCCACTTTTGGGTATTTCGTTTTCTCAAAATTTTAATGATCGAGGAAAAATCTAAAGCAAGTTTAGACTTGCTTACATAATCTAAGGTTAAAAAAAATTATCTGGGTTTTCTCTGATTTTTCGGGTTTGAGCTTGATTTGCTAATTTGTGTCGTTTAGTGCTTCTTATATTGCCTGGATTCCTTATAACAAAGTTGTTATATTACCTACAATAGGTATTGCCTTTAAACAGTAGTTTTGGTCCTAATCTTTGAGTAGATATACTCCATTAATGTCCCTTTTAAGTTCTTAATACAATAAGGGCCTAGCTTTTCTTTATTGTGCATTTCTTGCAGTCGTTATTGCCTTTTCTTTGTTTTTATTTTTTGAATCTTTTTATGGATTGGTGCAGTGTGAAAGAAATTGGTCTGTTTTTTCTTTGGTGTAATTTGGTCCGTCAGAATGATATTTAGTTTTATGGTTATAAGAATTTGTTATTTTATGTGATAATTACGTGATAACTTTATGTATCTGCAGGTTGATTCTAATGTGGTTAGTTTTCGATTTCAGTTGTACATTTAGCAAATGAAAGTATGTGCTGTGGATGGGAGCGGTTGAAGTCCACACCGTCTCCGACACCGCCTCTGATTTCTTTT
Organism: Manihot esculenta; assembly: GCF_001659605.2. NCBI lineage: Eukaryota > Viridiplantae > Streptophyta > Magnoliopsida > Malpighiales > Euphorbiaceae > Manihot > Manihot esculenta. The sequence continues at coordinate 4,946,755 of NC_035168.2, read as the reverse complement.
GAAGAAAGTAGACCAACCAACATAGACATGAATCATTTAACTGTTGAGACTGAAGATGCTTTTGCAAGCTTGCTTGAGCTTGCAGCTAATAATGATTCTGAGGGTTTTAAGAGATCAATTGAATGTGACCCTTTGAGTGTTGATGAGACTGGACTATGGTATAGTCGTCAGAAAGGCTTCAAGCAGATGGTTAACCAATATAGAACCCCATTGATGGTTGCTGCAACTTATGGTAGTGTTGATGTTATGAGGTTGATTTTGTCTCTATCAGATGCTGATGTCAATCGATCCTGTGGTTCAGATAAGAGTACTGCCCTTCATTGTGCTGCCTCAGGTGGGGCACCGAATGCTCTTGATGCAGTGAAATTGCTTTTAGCTGCAGGTGCTGATCCTAATTTGGTGGACGCCAATGGTCATCGACCAGTTGATGTTATTGTTGTTCCGCCAAAGCTCCAAGGTGTGAAATTGACTCTTAAAGAACTTCTTGCCACTGATGGTTCTGTCATTGAGCACAATCTGAGGGTTTCCACAGATAACTCAAACTCAAATTCTCCACCTCTTTCACCTTCAATGGATAATGGTTCTCCACTGTCTGCATCAGATTCGCCGGTGAGGTCGAAGCTAAATGACACGCCAGTTTTCTCTACATCAGAGAAAAAGGAATACCCTGTTGATCCATCTCTGCCAGACATCAAGAACAGCATCTATTCAACTGATGAATTCCGAATGTATTCATTCAAGGTGCGGCCCTGTTCCCGTGCCTACTCCCATGATTGGACAGAATGTCCATTTGTTCATCCAGGGGAAAATGCTCGAAGAAGGGATCCTAGGAAGTTCCATTATAGTTGTGTTCCATGTCCTGATTTTCGGAAAGGGGCTTGTAGACGAGGAGATATGTGTGAATATGCTCATGGAGTTTTTGAGTGCTGGCTTCATCCAGCTCAATATCGAACACGGCTTTGCAAAGATGGTACAAGTTGTGCTAGGAGAGTTTGCTTCTTCGCCCATACTGTGGAGGAGCTCCGTCCATTATATGTATCCACTGGTTCTGCTGTTCCTTCTCCTCGCTCGAGCACTCCTGGTGCCACTGCAATGGATTTTGCTGCAGCCATGAACCTCTTGCCAGGTTCTCCTTCTTCGGTATCTGTTATGTCTCCATCTCCATTCACTCCACCCATGTCTCCATCTACCAATGGCATGTCACATTCTTCTGCGGCTTGGCCCCAACCAAATGTCCCTGCCTTGCATCTCCCTGGAAGCAATCTTCAGTCCAGTCGCTTGAGATCTGCCCTTAATGCAAGAGACCTTCCAGCTGAGGACTACAGCTTGCTGCCAGATTTTGATGTGCAGCAGCAGCAGCTCCTAAATGAGTTATCCAGTCTCAATCAACCATCCTTGAGTAATAACTCCTTGAACCGGTCTGGTCGTTTGAAGATCCTAACCCCTTCAAACCTTGATGATCTATTTTCTGCAGAGAGCTCTTCTCCTCGATATGCTGATCAGGCATTGGCTGCAGCTGTTTTCTCCCCAACTCATAAGTCTGCTGTTCTCAATCAATTCCAGCAGCAGCAAAGTATGTTATCACCGATCAACACAAATTTTTCACCTAAAAATGTTGATCACCCTCTGTTGCAGGCCTCTTTTGCATCAGGCAGGATGTCACCACGGAATGTGGAACCTATTTCCCCTATGAGTTCTCGAGTGTCTATGTTGGCTCAACGTGAGAAACAGCAACAGCAACTACGTAGCCTCAGTTCTCGGGATCTAGGCTCCAACTCTGCTGCCATTGCTGGATCCTCAGTAAATTCTTGGTCAAAATGGGGTTCTTCAAATGGCAAACCAGACTGGGCTGTTGCTGCTGATGAGTTGGGTAAGCTTCGCAGATCAAATTCATTTGAGCTTGGCAATGGAGAGGAGCCTGATCTATCATGGGTACAATCACTCATTAAAGAATCTCCAACGGAGATGAAAGAAAAGTTGGCCATGCCCGTCTCCTCTAGTGTTGCAGCTACTGCTTCTTCAAGCGAGGGACCAAGTATGAACCCCCAAATTGAATCAGTTGACCATGCAGTGGGGGCATGGATTGAGCAATTGCAGATTGATCAGCTTGTAGCTCAGCAGAATTGAAATCAATCCTACCGAGTCCCGAGATAGTGAAAACAGGCAAGGTTTTGTTAGATAATTTCATGTTCTTTTGGGGTTTTGTTGTTAGTGGTGTTGAAGGTAACATTAACAACACGGTAAAGGGAAGTGAGAAAGTTCACTTTGGAAAGGGAAATATTCATTCACCATTTTGTTATTACAGCAGAAGTTAGGGAAAAAAAGGGCGAGATAACCGTCTGGGTTAGAAACAAAAGAAATGAAGCCCAGGCCAAGTGTATTTTTTTCCTCCAAAATATTAGATTTCTTTTATTGTCAATTTTTTTAACCTTTTTAGGATGAGCAACATCTTAAAGTTACAATGTAACTGAATTTCTATGTGTCACCTCTTATAGTCATAATGACCTTAAAATTCAATAGAGAGCTATGAGTCTTATGTAAGATGGATCTTTCTTGAAAGCAACATGGTTCTTATGTAACTAGTTCATCATTGCTATTATTCTATTACTTTCTATTTCATGTACATCTAGTTCTTTATTATACTCTTTTGTTAATCTTCTGAAGTGGGTTTTGGTTTTTGGAGATGGAATTGGAATCTGATGTATGGATACCAAATCCAAGTGGTGGGATTTGAGAATTTGTGCTTGGAATGTGCACATGAGATGTAGATGGGTAAAGAAAATGGTTTTTTATTCTGATTCTTTTATCTTTACATGCCAGATCAAGTGTTAGATTTAACATTTTCTTCTAAACCTAGAAGTTGTGGACGTCTTCACGTGAAATATTTAGCTTTGGTTGCCTTTCTATTACTTCAAGAAGAGATTGTAGGAGATGTGTTGCTCAAGTTTACTGTGTAATAGGAAATAATTTACATTTCCCAAGTCTAAAAACTGAAGTCCTTTGATCAAAATGGATTAGTCTCCATCTGATGTGCCTGAATCTCTGCCGTTGATTGAGTTTTCTATCTTTTGTTTTGTTTTGTTTCTTGCAAGACAGGGACTGGTGACTGGGATTGTCTTTCAAGACCTGATCTTATTCTTGCCCTTTGTCATTGCCTCTGTTTCCATTATATTTTTGAACATATGATCAATAAAAGTTTAAGGTTTTAATGATGGAATTGCTTTTGTGTCTGGTTTTTGTAGAAGGTGACCATCGGAGTTCCACAGTCGATGGCCTAGTGAAGTTTCACCTCGTCCCTCTATTTTGTGGTTAATCTTGGTCATCTTCTCTAGTTCATGAAGTTGACCATGGAAATAAGTTTCCTTTTTTATATTTAGAAATTTACTTTTTAATCTCAATAAATTCATCAGTGAGTTATTTGATTTTGAAAAATATATTAATATACATTTTAAAAAGTTTATTAATTAATCTTTTCATTAATTTTAATTATGGAGTAGATATTGTCTTTCCGTTAATTTTAATAGTGAAGTATATATTAAAAAAAAGTATTAAGAGGGTTGAATTATTAAATTTTTTACAATATTAAGAAATTAATCAATGAATTTTTTTATATCATGGATACGAAATGATAAAATATTTAATAATTAAAATTAATAAGGAGATGAATTAATAAATTTTTTAAAATGGAAGGAATATTTTAATATATTTTTTAAAATTAAATGATTAATTTATGAAATTTTATATAATATATAAATTAAATATTAATTATTTCTATTTTTTTATGGCATTGAATTTTCACTAACCATTCACATCCATTCACAAGAAAGGAATTTGGGTAAAGAAAGACAAAGATGCCTAGGCTGATTTCTTTATTTATTAGGTAATGAAGAACAATAAAGGCCTAGTGGATGCATGAGAAAGACATAAAGAAATCAAACAAAAGAAAAAAAAAACAAGAAATGTAAATGACCATGGTGATGAGAAGCTTTCTTTTAGATCAAAGTGGCTACCAATGGTAGCTATATGATGTTGACTGGGTTAGGTCTTGATAATGATTTTTTTTTTTTTTTGGTAGAGGTTGTATATTCACAAGTTTTGTTTGGTTTTTAGAAAAAGTTTGATTTAGACCCAAATAGCAAAGAGTGAAAAGTTGGCATTTTTCTATTTTGCTATTTCCTTTTCTCCTTGTTAAAAAATATGGAAAGTTGCTTATTCCTTTCCTTGTGCTTATTCCACCGCTTATAATAGACAATTCCCTTGTCTTCCTTCTATCTTTCCATTTCTCTTTCAAATTAATTTTTATTTCATTTTTAATCCAAAAATTTTATTGATGCTACTTTGGTTCTTTTTTCGAATAATGAATATGTAAAATAACAAAAAATACTGGGTGACTAAATCAGTAAAAAATCCCATTAGATTGACCATTTAAATATTTTATTAATAGTTTTATCCTCATAGAATTTGGATTCTATGATTGAGTCCCAATAAGATAAGAAAAATAGAGTTTCGATAAGATTTTAGTCTAAAAATTGACCTTGAGGACTTTTTTTTAACCTCAATTGAGTCGTTGAAAGGCTCATTTAAATTTTTTAGACTTTTAGTCATTAAAAATTTATAGACCGATGAGAAACTAATTACTAATATAAGATATTTTCATGTAAATTTTATTTACCCACCTCTTTGGTTATTGTGAAATGATAGTGGATAAAATTTCCGATGCTAAATGAGTAAAAAATATCATAAAATTGGCTATTTAAATAGTTTGTTGGTAGTCTTATGATTGACTATTTAAATAGTTTGTTGATAGTTTTATTCTCGTAAAATTTAAATTTTATGATTCAGTGCTAATAAAATAAGAAAAATAAATTTCCAGTAAGATTTTAACTTGACTCGTTAAAAGACTCATTTAAATGTTTTTAGACGATCCAAGACTAATATACTCATACAAGATATTTTCATGCAAATTTTATTTACCTACCTCTTTGGTTACAGTAAAATGAGTAAATCTCCTTAAATTGTGGGAGTTGTTTATAATGCCATCATTACATCATCACCATAGGATTATTATTATTATTTTCCAATATTATTATTATTATTATTATTATTATTATTATTATTATTATTATTATTATTATGTGATGATAGAGTTGATTTTTGGACATTTCAATTTATTTTGGAGGGTGTAGGTTTAGTTTGGTGGGCAGCTTGAAAGGTAGTGTTGCTAATTTTGGTTAGAAAATTGGCTGATTAGGCAATCATTATTATAGTTTAATGCATCAACTGATTTCATTTCCCATGAATATTAATTTGAATAATTTATTTAATTTAGTTGTTGTGATAACTTTAGAAGTGGTAGTTCATCTTTTATTATTGTTTGAAGTATTGCATTTTATAAATTAATTAAATACATTAATTTAATATCTTAAAAAATAAAAATTACACACATGATAAACCCATGTATTGCATTCTCATTATTTGGCTATGGCTTCATACTTTCTCAACTTTAAAAATCTTTTCAATACCACTACATATATATTTATTAATATTTTTTATTTTTTAACGCTAAAATTAAGTTATAAAAAATAAATTATTTATTTAAAAAATATTTTTTATAAAAAATATAAAATATTTTTTATAAAATATTATAATTTAATATTATATTTTTAAAATGGATCAGACTAAATACATCATATTTAGATGATATACTGTTGTCAAAATCATAATAATTTTGATAAAATTCTAAGTAAATTCTCCACATGCATTACAACTCATAGAGAATTTTGAAGGAATAATCTATAAGCATATATCTTTAAATGTTCGTGATGTTTTGAAATTCAGAAAATAAAATTTATAATAATTGTATAAACTTAATTGGAGAAGAAAATATTCCTTCCCTTTTATCTGCTAGTGACGTGTGCTAAAGATCCTCTCTACGTCAACGCATGCGGGCAGAGCTACAAGGTGACTTGATCTTCTCTCCTACATCTTATCACGTTACTAGGCTAGACTTCTTTCAGAGAGGCTTGTGCGTATCCGGTCTAATTCTCAACACCGGACTAAACTTGTCGCATAGGGCTTGCTTGCTTTGAGAAGGGTCTGATGGGTCTCAGACCTGTGCTCTTCTTCTGGGCCTGGCCTGATCCTCGGGTATAAGACGCCCGACGATTTTTAGATCTTAACTTAAGACCCGTGCTACATTATGCACACACTCGCTCACCTTCGACTTATATTTATTTTTGGGCAAAAGTAAATACAAGAACATAAAAATCACCTGCATTACAAAGAAGTAGATCGTCCTTTCAACGGAGTTAGAAAGCAAACATAAAACAGAAAAATTGTCATAATGAAGAGAGAGGGCCAGAAGGTGAGTGGGTGGAAGGTTGGTGTGTTGTTTTAGGTATGAGCTATCCAATTTTCATTTTATTGAGGTTCAAAGATTAGGTTTTGGTAACCAAATAAATGCCATAAGATAAGGAGACCAATCCCCCTAAGAGGAGGATTCTCAAAGGACATGTAAATTAAATAGGATGCTCTCTTAGTTCATGATAGAGACATCTCATCTTCAATCAATAAATGAAAAATCTGCAATCACATTAGAGCTGGTCAAGGTGAAATCTCATCACATTTATGAACTTTAGCTAACCTTATTCATTATTTGTAATTATGAAAAATGCTCCCACCAGTCATAATACATATTTTATAATTTAATTTTAAAATTATAATATTATATATAAAAATTTTAAATGTATAATTAACTCATTCAATCTTTAATTTATTATTTGCACATATATAAATTAATTTATAATAATAAAATTTAAAATAATATATACCAAAATAGAGAAACAAATAAAATTATATTATAAAAAAAACTTTAATATTTATATTTTTATTACAAAGATTATAATAAATATTTTATAATAAAATATTAAAATTGCAATATTATAATATTATATATAAAAAAATTTAAATAGATAATTAACTAAATCAATCTCTAATTTATTATTTATACCTATATAAACCAATTTATAATAACAAAATTCATAAAAACATAAATCAAAATAAAGAAAAAAATCATATTTGCATTCCAATATGTAAAAAAATAGTCAATAAAAATATAATATTAAAATTAATATATAAGATATATACAATAGGAAGAATTTTTATTGATCTTTGTGGCAATATGAAACTCTTTTTTTTCTTTTTTGAAATAGTTTTGACAGTGAGCACTATTTTTCTAAATTTATTTTTACTGAAAATGTTATGATATGCACATTCTAAATAACTCATTTTCTTTTAGTACCGTAAAAATAAAGACTTATCAATATAAAGATAATGATATAATTATCTAATTTTCAAATCTAATCAATCTTTTTTTGTTTTTTTTATGAAACACTTAATATTGATTGAAATTGAAATGTGAATTAGGGATTATGTTATGTAATGAAAGTTTCTTAAAATAATTTCTTAAACTTTATTTTAATAAAATAATCCTAATTCACTTCTGGGCTAATATTAAATGTCTTATAGAAGTGAGTTACAAATTGTTTAAGGAATGAGAGTTAGAAAAATGAATTTAGAGATTTACCCAACACGATTATATAGTGTTCTTATTAATAACACAATAATTTTCTCAATAGTAAGATAGATTGATAAGGGTTAATAATTTTAGGGTTTAATCTGTAACTTTTATATTATACAGTAAAATTTTAAAAAATGAAAAATATAGAGTTTTTATGGGAGTTATTTGGTTTTCCATGACGATGTTGTGGCGTCTCCAATAATGAAATTCACAGTTTTATGAATGATTGTACAATTAGTAATTATTAAAAAATATATGGTTTAATCAAATTTTTTAATATATAATATAATTTCAAAATTTTACAAATGACATGATATTTTGGCATTTACCCGTTTAAAATACAATAATCTATAATCTATATATAAAAATTTTATCAAAAAAATATATTATATATAAAAGTGAAAGAGGAATATTAAGACTTTCTAAACTATTTCTATTATATTTTATTAATCACAAATTTATTATTTTTAATTTAATTATTTAATTATATTATTAATTTATTTAAATTTAAATTAATTGAAGAATATTCTTAATTAAAGTTTATTTTCGATTTCAAACCGGTAATACACGAGAAGCAGCAGCTTTGGCCTTGTCATAGTCCCATGTAACAAACTCTATTTTAAAATATTCAAACCATTAAGTCCCATATAACAAATAAATTTATTTTTGACATTTTAAAAATATATTTTTAAAATTTTAATAATAAGCTCAAATTAAATAAATTATGTTAATTTATATTCTTTATAAAAAATAATTTTATAAAATTTATGAAGTAAATAAAATATTAGTAACACCTTACAAACATCTAAATTTAATTTATTAAAAATAAAAAAATCCTTTATTTTAATAAAAGACTGAAAAAATTCAATTTTCTTTTTATTAACCAAACACTCAACTTTAACCACATGGCCTCTATTAAAATTTTATAAGTATCATTAAAAAATAGTGACTATTACTTTATATATAAAATAAATAATGAAAGTAAAAAATATATATTAAAATTTAATTTTTATTTTATCTATAAATATGATATTTAAACTATACTATAAATAAAAGATATAAGAAAATATCTTATAGTGTAGCATTTATTATTTATCTTATATGTAGAGTATTATCAATAATTTAATAATATTGTATATTTCTAATGATACAGAATTTCAACACTCAAAACACAAATTGAAGGATACTTATAAAATGCACGCCTATTTCGTTCAAGATTGGTACAGCAGCCAAAATGAGGTCAAGCACAAAACAGCAATAGAAACAGCAACAGCAGCAAGCTACACAGGCTCTATAAGTAACAACAGGAATGAGCCATTCATGATAACTAAAAAGAATAAGCTATTGATGATAACAGCAGCAAGCTCCACAGCAAAATCCCCTGTTTCCCCAATCACATTTCTAACCAATACCTTTCATATTAAGCATGACGCCTTGATTGAATCTTCAGGAGTTCTTTTTCTTGACTCTTTTTTTTTTTCTTTTTTGGGATTGTGTTAGTCTATTAACATAATTGCTGCACAATTTTAGAGAGTAATAGGATCTGATTTTGCGGGATATTTTGTTATTTAAAATGTTTTAATATAATAGAAATGTGGTAATGATTTTCTACAGTTTCAATGCCACTAGATTGAACAGCAGCTTTCATCCATAAATTTACACAAACAAAATTGTCAGACCTGGTATGGAAAGAACTGAAAACTGAAAAATCAAACATTTTATGGGCATGGGAACTCCTTTTACTCCTCACCCCATGAGTGAGAGGAAGAAGCCTTCATCTTCGTGCAGTCAAAAGAATATTGAGCCAATTTAATTCTGTAATGGGTACATATGGGCAGAGGTTATTGGGAGGAGACAAATATCACTACCCAGTTCATAGTGGGTTCACAAAAGCCCTTGCCACCAGGAAAAGCTTAAACATTGCATCCATGTGAGACAACCAATTAAGAAGTATGTGGCGTAGGATGTCCAAGTATCAAAATGTTCCCTGCAACAAATCAAAATCTGCTCACAAGGCTAGCAACTGCATGTCCAGATGCTTCATGCTTTATTCAATGCATAAAAAGGTGCAATTCGCCTGCACTAGCTTGCAAACCTAAGTGCCATGGAGCTTATGAGGGGTGTTACTGGCCAAAATTGTCAAAAGAGGCTCAGGGGACACAAATTCAAATAAAAGAGGCAAGCGAGAATGTCTTAAATGAACTCATGGATGTGTGATGGCTCCTTCATCCTCCTCATCCATGACAAATGATCAAGATTTGGAATCCTTTCATGCCAAACTAAGTTTATTTGCAAGGTTATACCAGTTAAGGTAATCTATAGCATACCTTTGCCAGTTGAAGCGTGATGCGATGATTTATTCCTCATTGTATCTCCAAAACTGTAAGAAATGGAATACCATGCCATTCTAGCTTTAGACTACTAGTCATGTTTTCACAATCACAGAATGTTTAATCATCAGATGTCTTGGTTGTTGTCTCCAACAGAGAGCATTTTAAGGATCTCTCTCCCACACTAGAGAACAGCACTGCAGCAGTCACCAGTAGTCATCACATGAGCATTTTCCATTTTCAAACCGATGAAACCGGTTATTGTCCCTCACAATTATTACTCTTCCAGAGCACTGGGACATAAACTTAATTGCAGTGTGGCAATCACCACATATGCGCAAATTTTTCATAACCCTAATAGGCCTATTGGCTTTGAAGGCAATGAGCCCGAATGCAACTGCAAGTCTTTCACTATGGTACCTAATTGTCTGCCTTTTCTCTTCACTATCCACCTCTCGAAGCACATAACTTGTGTCTGCAACATAACCAGCTCTCTCCATATCTTCTTCCAATTCCTCTAATTTCTGATATATTTCTTTGGTTCTTTCATGACACCTATCCCCTGCAGCAAATGTGTGAACCCTGTTGCCTTCTTCAATCCAACTCAAACCAGTCTCCTTTTTTACACCATGGTCCCTAAGTATCTTTCTGGCTTTGGCTGCATCGCCATATCTTCCAGCAGCAGCATATGCATTGGATAACAGCACTACCATGCCTGAGCTAACAGGCCCCAACTCAAAGATTCTATCAGCTGCAAAGGCTGCCGACTCACTGTCCCCGTGAAGGCGGCACCCTGTAAGAAAAGCTCCCCACACAGATTCTGTAGGCTCTATGGGCATTTCCTTAATAGTTGCTAGTGCTTCTTGTAATTTCCCAGCACGACCAAGCAAGTCCACCAGCGATGCGTAGTGCTGAGCCCCTGGCTCAATTCCATACTCCTTCATAAGTCCAAAATAAAACTTCCCTTCATCAATTAACCCTCCATGACTACATGCATAAAGCAAACATAAAAAGGTAATAAAATTTGGTTTCATCCTAGCAATTTTCATTTTTTCAAACAAATCAAACACTTGCTCTGTATGTGCATGTTGAGCGCAAGAAATCAACATAGCATTCCACATCCCAAGATTCTTAATAGGCACCTCATCAAAAACCCTAGAAGCTGCTTCAATAACACCGCATCTTGAATACAAAGAAATCAAAGAACTGCCCACAAAACTAGACGAATCATAACTTGTTTTGAAACATAACCCATGTATCTGCCTTCCTAGTTCAAGCAATGTTGAATTACCACAAACCCTAATAACACTCGAATAAGTAAAATCATTCACATCCAAATCTTCCAATAAAGCTTCTTTGAAGAGTCTTAAAGCCTCCTCATCTTCACCCAATTGAGTATACCCATAAATCATCCCACTCCAAGAAACCACATTCCTTTCTGGCATTTGATCAAACACTTTCCTCGCATCTCTTATCTCCCCACACTTTGCGTACATATCAACCATAGAACTTCCCACAAACACGTCAAAATCAAATGCAGTTTTAATCACAAGGCCATGAAGAGATTTCCCAATATCACACCTACCCAAAATCGCACAAGCTTTAGTAGCACTAGGGAATATACGGTCATCAGGCCGGATATTATCAACAAGCATTCGACGAAAGTATTCAATGGCAAGACCAGGCAGCTCATTTTGTGCCAATGAGGACAATAATGAGCTCCAAGTGGTAGATGACTTCTGTTGAGCTTCCTCAAAAACTTGAAGGGAAAAGATGGGCAACCCCGTCTTGGAATAGAAATTGATGAGGTGGTGGGAGACGAGAGGGATTGCTCGAAGGCCTGATTTGACGATGTGGGCATGAAGCTGAAGGCCATTAGAAAGGGACCTTGAGTGGGTTTGAGACAAAAGGAGGTCGCAAATATATCTATACTTCACTTTAGATGAAAACTGGTTGAGTTGATTGTGTGTAGGCTTGTTGTTTTGTACAAAAGCAGATTGGTTCAAGGGATTTTGCAGGGGTTTTAGATCTTGCTTGGGTGGAGTCAAAATATTCTGCAGGAGCTTTGAGAGAGTAGTGGATGTCTCTATAAATCTCTTGGGAGCTTGGTGAAGCATTAGATAGTGAATTTTGCAGTTTTGAGTTTTGAAAAATGGAGCATTCCTGCTTTGTTTGGGTTTGGCGGGAGGCAGGAGAGAAATAAGCCTCCATACTACGGGCGTGAGAGAAAATGTGAGGAAGTTAAAAACGCCGCGTTTAATCCCCCTGCAGTTTTTTTTTTAACCAATGCTCAACCAAAGGCAAAATTAGGAAGTGTGGTCTAACCACAAATAGGAAGCCCAATCCAGAACTGAGAGTGATAAGACAAGTTTTTAAATCAAACCAACCAAAAATCAAGAAAACCAAACTAAAACCGAGAAATCCTAAGATTCTTTCACACCCTTCCAACCACTGCAACCTCATCGGTGTGTACCACAATGCCATTGGTTATCAGCCTCATCTCCATGCAAGCAACAAATTCTAGAGCTAAAAACCAAATTCATAGTCCTTAGAAATAGCAGCAAAGAAAACATGCTAGAAACCTGAAAACGTCAAAACCTCCGTGCATACAGTCAGAAATTAAAGAATAGTCTGTTGAGCATCCCCATAAGAACTGCATCAATAAATAGATCAACACATTCTCTCAATATACAAGTTTAAATATAAAAAAAAAAAAAACAAAAAAAACAAAAAACAAAAAAAAAACAAAAAAACAAAATAAAGAAAAGAAACAAACAAACTAAAGAAAATCAAAAGAAAAAGCAAATGAAAATACAAACACTAAATCATGAATAAATGCTTTTAGAAATGCCAATTTAGATAAAATTACTATTTAATTTAATAAAAATTAATTAGTCAATATTTTTGTTATTAAAAATACAATGAAAGCTCTCTATTATTTTAAATCATTAATTATTTAGTCTTTTTATTAATCGTATGAACTAAATCGTTGTTACTTTTAAATTATAATAATCAAATGGTCATTATTTTGAAAGTATAGTATTGCATAATTATTTTTTTAAAATTATTGTGATTAAATAATTATATTACGAAATTATAAATAGTATTTGAGTATAAATTAATATATAAATTAATAATAGTAAATTATGAAAATTGTAATGATATTTAAATTAAAATTTTAAAAATTTTTATGATATAAATTGAAGTTAAATATTGGTGATACAATCAGTTAAATTAAAAATAGTACGAGAATTTAATCTGTGAATATAAATACACCGATTAATATGTGAATAATACGAGAATTTGTCCACCTCCTTGGCTTTCCTTGTTCATTTCCTTCACTTCGTATTCACAGATTAAATTCTCGTATTATCTCTTAATTTAATTGATTGTATCGCTAATATTTGACTTTAATTTATGCTATTAAAATTTTTAGATTTTAATTTATATATCACTAAAATTTTTATAATTTACTACTATTTATTTATATTTTAACTTATACTCAAATTAGTGTTTATAATTTTGAAATAAAACTGTTTAGTTTTTATAATTTTAGAAAATAATTATATAATACCTGTAATTTTAAAATAATAATTATTTAATCTTTATAATTTAAAAAACAATAATTATTAAAGTTAAATAATTAATAAGAAAATTAACTAATTAATACTTTGAAAAATAAAAAATTAATTAATTAATTTTATTAAATTATATGAACTAAATAATATTTTTTTCTAAATATCTATTTATTTTTGTAAATTTTTATTAAATATTAATATTTGATTGCTTCTAAAACGGCACTTAAATTAGCGTTTATTAAAATAATTGAATCACATTGCTCAAATCAAATTTAAAAAATTTAATTAATGGTTTTAGAAATTAAAAGAAAAAATATTTTTTCAATGGAGTTTTCTTAAACCAATAAGAATTATGTGAATTATTTCAAAATCACATTGAAATTATAAAAAAAAATTTATCTTAAAAGCTCATACGTTTGTGTTTTAAAGCTCGTTTATAAAAAATTTTTCAGCATTAATAATAATTTTTTTTTGCAGTTAATTTAGTAACATATATGAATGACAGGGCCGGTTCAGAACTTGCGGATTCCCACAAGTGGAAAAATTCAGCACATTCATCCCTGAGGTCGGACTTTTTTCAAGATTCAGTTTTTTCTGTCTGAGTCTGGCCTGGAAACTTAGCAAAATAAGGATCACCGGCCCAGTTTCGAACCGCTCGATTCACACGCGTGCTAAAAAGGTGAATTAAATGGCCGTTAACATAGCACAGAGGCCTGATTCTCCCGTACATGCGTATCAACATGGCTGGGACAGATGGTCCAATGACGAAAAGGTTGTTATACGTCATTAGCGGATAAAAGAAAAAGAATAAAGGAGAGAAGCACCCTCCTCTCGCACCAAGTTGGTTGAGTAAAACTCCACTTTCTAAATCTAATATCATTAATATATTTTGCAGATTTTTGTAGTGTCATATCAAATACGCGTGAGCTACTAAAAAGGGTAAAAAAAACGAAAAAAACAAAAAAGTGTGCATGAGAGTGATAATTCATAACCGAAAATATTGATGGGAACCCAGTAAAAGAAAAAATTACTAAGGTTTGACCAATCAGCCAACCCACAATTCAACAGTAATACAAATAATTAAAAGGTTTCCAATATTGAGCATGAACGAGCATCACATTTCTCACCCCCACCGCCACCAACCCATCTAGACCAGTCAAAATCACATTGTTGTTTTTCTCAGCTACCATTCAAGGCCTAATTCTAAGGTTCTAAAATTCACAAACTCACATAACCAAAAACAGATGGAGTTAATCCTCATCTACCACCAAAATATCATTTTTCTACCAGTCTGTTTCATAAATTCTCAGCACTCAAATCAAGACTTCTTGATACAGATTTCAAACATTTACTCTTTACTCCTAATACATATACGCAAATAGAAATGCCCAACATCAGAAACTAAACATTCATACATTCAGAATCATCTATGTCTACTCTCTACAGTGCATAAGGCAAAAGTTAAAAAAATAATGATAAAATAATTAAAGAAAAAAGGACAAGCTTGAGTAAGATCCAAATATAGTTGAAAAAGTACAAAACTAATCTAAATCATGCATTAATCTGAATTCTGAACCATTACAACTCCTGGAAAAAGTTTAAGAAGGAGCTGGGAAACTGATAAACCACAAGTCAAATCCACAAACTCTGACATGCAATAAGAAAGATAAACCCCAATTCATTGCCAGTTCATCCTTGAAATAATTCATTCTAGTGTAATTCCAAAACTAATATCAAAATCCCAAATCAATAGCAACAAAACAATGAAAATCAAACAAGAAAGAGAACCCAAATGACATGATCAAGAGTTGTTCCATTAAGACGTATTATATCTATGCATACAACTATGAATTCTAGGATTAAATTCAGTAACAACATTGACAATAGAATACACAATAAGAAACTAAAAAGGGCTTAAAAGAAATCAACATCAAATTGTACAAGTAACAAATTTCCAAAAGTCTACCTAGACGAGTGAAATAGATTGGAGAAGATTCTAGAGAAGACGAGACGCAGGCGAGGATAGAGCCTGAAAGAGTATAAAGCACTCTGGCGAAGCAAATCCTCGACGATCTCGACGAATAGGTTGAAAGATCGAATCGGCGGAA
Source organism: Manihot esculenta (assembly GCF_001659605.2). Taxonomy (NCBI): domain Eukaryota; kingdom Viridiplantae; phylum Streptophyta; class Magnoliopsida; order Malpighiales; family Euphorbiaceae; genus Manihot; species Manihot esculenta. The sequence goes on along the minus strand of NC_035168.2, from coordinate 4,931,160 downwards.
TGTAGAGAGTCAACGGCACCGCCGAGAAGGCCACGGCAAAGAATAGTTGCAGCATTTGACAGATACAGATTGGCTAATTTGTCTGTTTGTTTGGTGTGAAAATGAAGGGAAAAAAATATCTTGAGTCGGCAGAGTCAGAGTGAGTTGGGGAATTTGTATTGATGGTTTCTGTTATCAGTACGAAGCACTAATAAGCTTTTGAGATTGTCTCTCGTGATGCCGAGAGTTGCAACTGTTGTTTTTATTATTATTATTATTATTATTTTTTAAAATTTTATTTTATACGCTAGTTACGTTTTGAGTGAATTACCAAAACACCCTTGCATAATGTTATTATTAATAAATTAATATATTTTAAAACTTCCGATAAATAAATTCATCCTTCTATGATTCTATCTACTTCAATGTTAATATTTAAATACAATATTGAAATACCCTTATGAAGTTAAATGTTACACAGTATTTTAATTCATTTGAAAAATAGACAAATGAAATTAAATACAAATGAAATTTAAAAACAATTTATAATGGTATGTATTAAAATATTCATTATTTAAATTCGTTATATAAATAATTAAACATTAATTCGTAATGTGACTCAATAAATAAAATTATTATAATTTTGAAATGGATTAAATTTTATTTTTAAAGAATTGTTACAACTATATGATGGGATCATTTCGTTTAATTTTTTGGGAGATTTTGTTTAATTTTAAAATATTAAAAAAGATTATTACTTTATAGATATCTCCCATTTAACATGTATAATTTTTAAAATAATTTTAATTTTAAAACATTGTTAAAATAATTTAAATCAAAGAGAAAATTTTTAAGTATAGAAAAATATGGAGTGAGTTTTAAGTTTAAATGCATTTTAAATATATTTTAATTTTTATGAATTTCAAATTTAGAATTTATATGTTATGTACAATTTAAATTTTATAAATAAATATTAACACATTTATAATTCATGTTACTTTTGTAGAGTATATCATGTATACATGTATTTAATTAGTTGTTGGTATTTATATTTGTTGTTGTATATAATTTTTTTTTAGTTAGTAGTCACATGTTTTACACCTGACAAGAGATAAAGCTAGTATATAAGATCTTTTAAAGCTAGTATATAAGATCTTTTTGTACAAGTTTAAAGTAGAAGTTTTATAATATCAAAACTCTAATTTTCTTTTTAGATTGTTTGTTTTACAAGGTATCATAGCGAGAGATTTAAGGGAGTGATTCCGCTTCTTCTCTCTCCTCTTTTTGTTTTTGTCGTTACCATCACCGATGTGTTTCCATATATTTTTCTCTAAGCGAAATAGATATGACTACAAATGGTAACTTTGAAGGAACACAAGGATTTGGATTTGTCATGAATGATTCGAGAGCGTCGAGGAGCAGAGATCGTTTATTGTTGCAATCTTTAAATCATCCAAGTATGATTTTAGTTTCTACACCTCTAATAGGGACCAATTTTCAGTCCTGGAGTAGAGCGACAAAGACAAATTAAAATTAAGTTTTATTAATGATAGTCTTATGGCTTTGAACGAAACCTTCGCACAGTGTAGACGATGTGATTATATGGTCACATCATTGATATTGAACTCAATATCCCGAAATCTAATAGAAACGTTTATTTATATGTCATCTGCTAGATCTCTTTAGTTGAAAGTAACTGAGAGGTTCAGAGAGAATAACGTACCTCAGATCTATGAATGGAGAATTTCTTATATTTCTTAAGATAATTCTTTTTTCTCTGTTTATTTCACAGAATTGAAGGTGTTGCAGGATGAATTAGGAGCCATGGATGTCTTGCTATCCTGTACTTATGGAGCTTCAAAACTTTTTGATGCTATTAACAATAAAAATAAGGTCATATAATTTCTAATGGAATTAAATGACTCTTTAGATCCTATTAGGGATCGTATTTTGATGATGGATCCTTTGCCTTTTGTTAACAAGACATACTTTAGGGTTCTAAAATTTGAATAATAGAGACAAGTCCTGTCTAGTATCTCTAACACAAATGAGTCTCTAGCTCTAGCAGGTAACACTTATAGCCCTGTGTAAGGGACTAAATAGAGGAAACATGTAATACCCGGCTAGATTCAGACATCAGAATTCCTACCGTCCGGTGGAATGCGCGGATGTCAGAGGTTTCTAGAAGGGTAAGGGAAAGGTTTTATAAAATGTTTTCGAGTGTTTTAAAGGTTTAGAATGGAAATGGATTAAGTTTTGAAGAGAAAAGGCCAAGGAGGCATTTTGCCATGTTCGGCCGCCGAAGGTAATGTTCGGCCGCCGAAAGTGCTCGAGATTCGGCCCCCGAAAGTCTGAGTTCGGCCGCCGAACGTTGCATGGTTTTGCATGCGATTCGGCTGCCGAAGCTGAGGCGGTTGTTCATCTATAAAGGGCACCGAGTCCAGAAAAAAGGAGGAGGATTCTTCTCTCTTTCTGGCCTAGGTGAGTTCTTGATCTCCTTGGATTGTTTTCATGGTTTTTCATCAATCTTTCAAAGTTAAACAAGTTTTAAGTAAGTTTTATGTGTTTTTTTGAAGAGTTTGAAAGTTTGGAGGATTTTGGAGCTTGGATCTCCATATCTTCGAGTTTGGATCACACCAGCCTTTGTTCTTCAAGAGGAAAGTGGAGATCCTTGGTTTTTATACTGTTTTCTATGAGTTTTATGAAGGGAAGGGGAGTTAATGCTTGAGTTTGCATGAGTTGTGCATATTAGGGTTTATGGACCCTTTATGCTTTATGTTTGCTTGCTGAGCTTGTTTGTTGGAGTTTAAGTTGTCTTAAGCTCCTATATGCTTGTTGTTTTGAGATATGGATGAGTTAGAGAGGTTGGATGCATGTTGGGAAGGATTGGAAGGTGTGGGAGGCGTGTTTATGCACGAAGCTGAGTTCTGGATGAACTCAGGTTCGGCAGCCGAAGGAGGATTCGGCCGCCGAACATGCCCGACTTTCGTCTCTGGAGGAGACATTCGGCCGCCGAAGGTGCCCTGTCCAACCTTCCTTTGCTTGTTTTTCATGCATGTTTTGAGGTGTTCTAGAGGGATTTTGGGGAGTTGTTTATCAGTTGCATAGAGTATGTTTGGTGCCTCATTTGCGTCCTCCATTGTAGGATTGGACCCGAGGAACCGAGGTGTTTAGCAGTAATAGCTGCTTCAGAGTTAGAGGTAGCCCAGAGTTAGCCAAGCAGTGGCTACAGGTGAGTGGAACTAAACTTCATATTTTACTCGAGAAATGACACGTTTCTAGCATGATTCATGCATCATAAAATGCCATATTATGTATTAGGTTGTGTTGCATTAGAATTCACGAATATGATGCCTTGCATAAGATGTTGTTCATGTGGATGAATGTTGGATGATCCTTAGCCCTTGATATGAGATCAGAGATTATGAGTTGAGATATGGCATGAGATAGCCATACCAGGTCGCTCCTGGATAGTCCAGGTCGCTCCTGGTACTATGAGTTAGACAGATAGCCTGTCAGATCAGAGATCAGAGAAGTCCAGGTGATGACCTAGTCTCCTTGGCATAGTGGGACATGTTATGATATGAGACAGATAAGAGAAGTCCAGGTGATGACCTAGTCTCCTTGGCACAGCAGGACATATGATGACATGTAGTAGAGGGCTATTGGTGACAAGTTCATCCGTGAGATGCTATGTTTGTGATGTGATGCATTCCATGAGAGCATGTAATGAATGAATTGTTTTATTGTTCCTACTCACTGGGCTATAGAGCTCATCCCACTCCCTTAACCCCAGTTTTGCAGTTTCCGAGATAGCTATAGGAAGTCAGAGTCAACAAGAATAAAGAAAGAAATGCATGAATGTATGTTTGTAATAACGTAGTGGACATGATGTAATTAAAAGATTAGTTGTAATGTAATGTATAGATATGTACTGTCATATACTGGATAGACTTGTGCTTTCTCTAGTGTCTTTGCTTTAGTGTGATGTATGATTAATCCCTTGTACATGAATCCTGTTTTACGTTTCTTGATGAGAAATGTGTGTATCAGGCTTAATGTATGACTTTGATGAGATACCAGTGGATTGTGTTACAGATTAAAAAGGGTTTCAATCCCTTGAGCCACAGCAGATAGTAGTCACTGGTATAGGCCCTGAGGGCCACTTCAGATTGGCATGTCTGAGTAGCAGTAGTTAAGCCTGGAGAGTTCTACAGGATTGTTGAGTATTTTTTATCATGTATGGGATTTATCAGGTACACAGCGAGTATAGTCGGCTTGCTACGGGTCCCGGCGGCCTTAAGCCGATCTGGATCCTAGTGCCAGTGATGGTTCGGACCGTTACAGAGGGGTACCGGTTTCCGGGCTGTTACAGATTGGTATCAGAGCATAGGGCCTCAAGAGTACGGTGTGTTGAGCATCTTTGTTCAAGGACTAGAGATATCCCACATCGGAAAGAGGTGTTGTCTTGTATAGGAGGGTAAGCACAATAAGTAAAATCATGTCCACTAGGATAGGATGTGGAGTCCTGTCTTGCATGATGATGTGAAATGCCATGATGAGCTGCATGTGCATTATTGATATGTGCTAAGGATTCATGTGTTCTCACATGGATCATTTGGTGATATTTTTGTGTGATGTTGTGCTTTTCAGAGGCAGGATGAGAGGAACTCGTCGATCTGCAAGATTGACTGGAGCTTCGCTGGAGAATGAGGACATGGATGCCCATCTCCCCGTTCTGCAAAGGGCAACATCAGATAGATTAAGTAGAGAAGGTACATCAAGGGACCCTAGAAGGTCTGTTGATGAGAGTAGAAGGGGAGTCGTTCATAGTGGTATGTTAGGGGATATGAGGGAAGTAGGGGAGGATGAGCAGAGCAGAGATGGTAGCTTTGGCATGAGTAAGTTAGGAGGAGATATGGGTGAGTCCCAAGGAGGCACTCAGGCCTCGAGATTTGTTCCACCTCAGTATCTGCCCTACCCGTGGGGGTCAGGGTATCCGATGGGTGGTACAGCGGGTTTCCCTAGATATAACCCATATCCCACCTTTATGCCTTATCCTTCCTTCTACCCGCCATATCCACCGCCATATCCATAGTATACCATGTTTCCACCCTTTTTTTGTTAAGGGCATGTTGCACCTCCTCCACCACCAGTAGAACCAGTAGCCCCAGTTGTCCAAACACCTAAGCCTAGTTCACCTGGAGGAAGTATGGTACAGATGACAGACTATTTGAGGTTGGATGTTCCCAAATTTGAGACAGGTGATGACCCTTTTGAGTATCTCAGAACGGTCAAGATGATAACTGATGAGTTGGGAGCTAGTGAGAGTAGAGCCATTCAGATGGCAAGGGTCACATTGAAATGTGAGAAGGCAAGGGAATGGTTCAACCAGTATGTGGACCCGAGGGTAGAAAGCTTATCCTGGGAGCAGTTTGCTACAGAGTTTGCTGGATGGACTTTTCCAGATAGCTCAAGGGAGCGTAAGGAGAGTGACTTTGAGCAGCAAGGGCAGACAGAAAACATGAGTGTAGAAAATTACCCAGAGGATAGTGATCGTTTCCCTTTGGGTGAGGCTGCTGCAAAGAATAAAAAGAAAGGTAGAGGCCTGAAAGGGTCAAAGAAAAAAGAGTTCTGGAAACGGTTTAAGTCTAGTATGGGTTTTAGCGATGGCTCGAATTCTGGTTGGGATAGTTCTAGATGTACAAGGTGCGGTAGGAGGCACAAAGGAGTCTGTCTAGTAGGGACAACAGCATGTTTCAGGTGCGGACAGGAGGGGCACATAGCACGTGAGTGTTCCACCGCGACTTTGATAACACAGTCCCAGCAGACAGCCTCAGACAGGGTGGCTCAGCCAGGAGCTCTAGCCATGGCGCAGGGCAGAGGCAGAGGGAGCGAGATCACTCCTTCTTCCACAGGTTCCCCAGGTGAAGGTCCATCAGTACCAGCACGGATCTTCGCTTTGACGCAGCAGGAGGCTCACACATCGGACATGGCGGTGACAGGTACTTTTCACTTCCATATGTTTTGATGTGTCTGCTATTAGAGACTCTGATGTTTTGCTTTTCTTAGTGCTTTGAGAGCCACAGAGAGCCATAGAGAGTAGGGGTTTGATAGTTTCTGGGATTAGAATGTCCTCTTTGGGTCAATAGACCCAAGTGTGATCCATCAGCGGCAGAGTCAGTCTGCCAGTTGAGTTCAGTGCTAGTTGTGAGTAGGTGCCTTCCAGCTGACCTAGTGGTTCTAGAGTGATTGGTTGATGTCATTCTAGGGGTGGATGGGCTAGCTACTCATAGTACTGCCTTAGATAGCAGAGACAGAGTAGTCAGGCTTAGAGATCAGGATGGATCACAAGTAGTTTGTTGAGGAGACAGTGTAGAGATGCCTGGAATTTGATATCAGCCCTATAGGCTCTTAAGCTGTTCAGGAGAGGTATCAGAGGTTTCTTGCTTGTGTCAGAGAGCATAGCAGGTAGTCAGATCAGAAGAGGAACCAGTTTTAGTGCCCGCAGCCAGAGAAAAGTTTTAGATAGTGTCCCAGATAAGTCGTCAGGTTTACCACCTGCTAAGAGAATAGAATGGGATATAGGAATGGTGTCTAGACCCAGAACCATTCCTAGTCTTCTCTGCAGGATGGCACTAGTAGAGTGAGAGAAATAGTAAAGTGTAGTAGAGTAAAATGTTCAGAGCAGAAGTTTAGAGATAAAGGTTTAGAGACAAGTGAGTAGCTAGAGGTTAGTAAGCCAGGAAAGAGCTCGAGAGTGTTGCTATGAGATGCTATGGCCTTGGATTTTATCCAGGTATAGGGAGAGTGATCTCTCATCTCCGAGTGCAGCCCTCAAGTATAAGAAATAATTCAGAGAACAGAGTAAGAAGTAGAAGAGGAAGAAAAGAATAAAAGTAAGTGAGATAGAGCAGAATAAGAGGAAGAGAAAAGTAAGTGAATTAGAGCAGAACAGAGAAAGAAAAGAGTAAGAATAAGGGTAAGTTCAAGAGGAGATTTCAGTTTTAGTCTGGGATTAGGTGGTGGTTGAGGCAGAGGAAAGGGTTGGCCTTTCCATTAGTAGATTCCCGAGGGAAGTTCCGTTAGCCTTAGCTCGGATCTTCATCCTGACTCAGTAGGAGGCTATCACATCGAACACAGTGACGTCAGGTACGTTCACTTGTGGAAGTGTTCAGATGTGTATGCTTTTTGTTTTGAACCCTAGTGTTTCTCTTTCCTTGTTGCTTTGAGTGAGCTGTTGATAGAGTGGGTTTGATGACTTCTGGGCCTAAAGTGTTTTCTTTGGGTTAGTGGACCCGAGTATGATCCATCTGAGGCAGAGTCAGTCAGTCAGTTCAGTTCAGAGTTTGTGGTGAGTAGATGCTATCCAGCTGACCTTATGGTTCTAGAGTTGACTATTTGATGTCATTCTAGGGCGGATTGACTAGCTACTCATTGTACTACCTATGTCTGCAGAGACAAGGTAGGAGAGTTTAAAGTACTGGATGGATCAGAGGTTGTCCTTAGAGGGGACAGAGTATAGGTGCCTAGAAGTTTTATGTCAACCCAGCAGGCTCTTAGTTTACACAGGAAAAGTTGTCAGAGGGTTCTAGCTCTTGTGAGTGAGTTTAGTAGTCAGATCAGGGAATCAACCTCAATGCCTGTAACTAGTGAGTTCTAGATGTTTTTCCCAGACGAGCTGTCAGGTTTACCATCTGTCAGGGAGTTTGAGTTTGGAATAGGAGTGGTGTCTGGACGCGGAACCATTTCTTTCCTTCTACCCTACAGGATGGCACCTGCAGAGAGAGCATAGTCAGAGTAGTATAGAGAAACGTGGTAGATAAAGGTTGTATCCGGCCTAGTACCTCACCCTGGAATGTTCCAGTGTCAGTGTAAGAAACGAAAGATGAAACCTTGAGATTTTGTAACGACTGTGAGCAGTTGAACAAAATCACTACCAAGTACAGATGTTCCCATACAAAATGGGCGATCTATAGGAACCGCTAGTAGAGCTGGTTGTGTTCCATAATAGATCTAAGAGTTGGGAACTATATGTCGAAAGGTCGAGAAAAGTTAGTTTAGCAGTTGAGTAAAGGTGAGATCTTTATTGATCAAAGGAGTTTATAGTGAAGAGTCTAAAACAGAGGTAAGGGGTAAAAACCTGCTCAGCGACTCTGAGTATATAAAACAGTATCTACTGGGTGAGGCAGATGAGATGTTAACTGCCCTCAGTCAGAAGTCGCTTATCAGTTTATCCTATAAAAACAGGTATTACTTCAGACTAATGATCGGTTGGATCAGCTGGCAGGAGCCAGTTGTTTTCCAAGCTAGATCTGCATTCTGGGTGCTAGCTGTTGAGAGCTAGAGTTAGTCCAGTGTAGTAGGAAGGGATCAAAAGAGAAGAAGCCAGTATAGTAAAGAAGAAGAAAGGCGGGCAAGGATCAGAGTGCACAGTAAAAGCGTAGAATAGTTCAGAAAAATAGAGAAGCATGCCCATTATCTACTAAGTGTTGTAGATTGTAAGAGAACACGGCATAGAGGCCAAGTTCTGTAATATGAGTTCGATTTCAGGGCATGTCTGTGTGAATCGTGATGTGTCACAATACGATTTCTGAAGTAAGTAGAGAGTTGAAGCTATAAGCAAGTCATCTAACATTTCCTTAGAGTTGTTGCTCCTCTGACCGGGTTGAGTAAAGAGAAGCAAAGGTTAGTGTAACCAAAGTAGTGTGAATAAAGCTGAGAAGAGCCAAAGAGAAAGAAAAGTCAGTAGTCAGATGAAAGAATCAAGTCAGTTGTGTACTGGCAGAAGTGATAAACAGTCAGTGTAGAGTGTGGACGCAGATTAAGCAGTTAAGAGTCAGGTAATGATTGTATACGACCCGGGAGTGTTTACTCCAGTAATATCTGTGTCTCTTTTCAAAGGAAGGTGTTAGGCTTTCCTTAATTGCTTGTTTACATGTGTGCTTGTTGTGTGAACATTCGAGGACGAATGTTCTTAAAGGGGGGAAGAATGTAATACCCGGCTAGATTCAGACATCGGAATTCCTACCGTCCGGTGGAATGCGCGTTGTACATTAATCCTGTTTTACGTTTCTTGATGAGAAATGTGTGTATCAGGCTTAATGTATGGCTTTGATGAGATACCAGTGAATTGTGTTACAGATTAAAAAGGGTTTCAATCCCTTGAGTCACAACAGATAGTAGTCACTGGTATAGGCCCTGAGGGCCACTTCAGATTAGCATGTCTGTAGTTAAGCCTGGAGAGTTCTACAGGATTGTTGAGTATTTTTTATCATGTATGAGATTTATCAGGTACACAGCGAGTATAGTCGGCTTGCTACGGGTCCCGGCGGCCTTAAGCCGATCTGGATCCTAGTGCTAGTGATGGTTCGGACCGTTACAGAGGGGTACCGATTTCCGGGCTGTTACAAAACAAGACTTTGAAAGGAGACATTGTACCTACTGTGATATGGATGGACACAATAGAGAGAGTTACTTTAAAATCATAGGTTATCCTAAATTGTACAAAGGGAAGAAACAATGAGATTCCCAAACTGGAAAGTGGAGTAAAAGGTATGCTCCACCAAGGCTTGCTGCAGCTGTTGACAACTTGGGTGTCTTGGACACACCTCTTGAGCAGGTTAATGAAGAGCATAAAATTGAAGAGCTCAATTCTATGCTTAGCTTTTTACAATAAGAACTGAACCATTTGGCCAAAGGGAAATCTGTGACTGGCGTAATGAACTGTATACTTCTCAACAACAACCAGGATGCTCATCTAGTCAGTCTTTCAACCAAAATCCTCCTTCTTTTGCTGGTAATTTCATTTTAGTAAAGGTCTATTGTGTTGAGTCATGTGAGGAAAATAAATATGTAATAGATACTGGTACTATTGATTATATGACTTCTTCTGCACATTCTATGTTTGACGTTTTTTAATTATCTTCTCTTGTGACTATCTATTTGCCTGATGGAACATCCAACATGGTCAGACAAGCTAGTCATATTGGTTTTACTCCTTACTTTTCTCTAAATCATGTTTTTATATGCGCCTCATTTCCATTATAAACCCATATTCATTCCCAAGTTATTACAACACAACTCTTTGAGAGTAATTGTGTATCCTCGTTATTGCTTATTTCTCCTCTTGTCCTCTTCTCCTCTGTTATATTTGGCCATCTCCTAGCCGTCATCTTCTTCTTCTCTTTTCTTTAGTTCTTTGCAATTTTATTATGAGGCTAAACACTTCTTTTCAGTTGAAAATTAATCAAAACTGAAGTTTATTCAAGTTGTGAAATTATGTTTTTAACTTCTCATTTTATTTCTATTTTCAATTAATTTATATTTTCGAGAAACACCACCTTCATTGTTGTTTTTCTAGAAATTCAAGGGGCCAATTGAATATCTTAAAAAAAAAATTAGCATATTCATTTATGCTAAGGAATTAGTTTATTTGATTTAAATAATTTTCATATTATTATTGATCAAATTTAGATTTTTCTCTCTTAAATCAATTAACTAATTAAATCTATACGTGTCGAGATTATTAGTTAATTAGAAATTAATTTAAGCGTCTAGCGGATTAATTTAATTATAAAGAAAAATTGATAGAATTCGAGTATTTAAACACTCTATAACCAAGCAATAAATAATAAAATATCAATTACTAGCCCCTCAATTTAATTACCTCCGGCTGAATTTTAATTTAATTATTTATTTTACCATTTTAATTATATTTTTTTTCTTTAAAGTTTTTCGCTTATTCAAATTGAAATCAATTTTTCTCAACAACGATTTTGTTCTTCTTTCTTTTTATTTTAAATTATTTTTTTATTTTTTTTATTTTAAATTATTTTTTTTATTTTTTTTATTTTAAATTATTTTTTTATTCGACTAATTATTTAAATTAAATAAAATTAAAGTCACTTATACCCATTTGTCCTATTAAATTAAGGAACGAAAAATAGATTTTCATTTACAGATTCTGACTGACCGTCAAATTTTCTATTCTATTATGGAACCTTCTGATTGTTTGCTGGCAAGATATTATCCAGAAGACGGATTCTTTGTCTTACGAGGATCCGGTGCTAGAGCTAGACCTCTCTAATAATGCTAGTTTTATTGTTACAACTAAGAAACTCTTACTTGAGATATTAGGAATCCGCAAATATAAACTTTGGCTCATTAAGAATGCGATGGTTAAGATTTGACAATTTGTGGATGATTATCAGGTTCAACGTGGTTCACCTAGGGTGTTTATTATGCTGTTTTAGAGGGAAGAGAATCTTTCTTATGTTCTTAATGAGGGCCTCTCGGCATTGATAATAATCTTAAGCTCTTTAGCCGCTGGACAATTGATAGAGCTATTCAGGAGATTGAATTTAATATAGTGGACTTTTGGATGCGGATTTATGGCCCACCCCCCATCGACTTCAAATACGGATTTGGTTGTCGGCTAAATTAGTATCTTGATCGGAGGTGATTCTCATGTTGTTGGTGATCCCGTTTCTTCTGCACAAGTAGCTCCGCTTGCTATTGTTCCAAGGTTATCTTCTCTGGCCATTTCGTCTTTATAGTGGCGTGTGGTCGCTCTACCATCCATGCATGTTCGGGAGAGGGCTCAGCATGTGCATGATTTGAGTCCACTTGCTTTGTCCTTTTCTACATCTGCTTCCACATCTCATACAACGTTGGACACTTCTTCTCCTTTTGATTCGGTGTGGCACAGTTTGCATGGTTCCTCAAATGATAGCAATGTGTTTTCTTGTGCACCTTTTATGGGCCCTTCTCGTTTGGCTGAGGAATATGTGTCTAGTTCCCTTGAGAATGTTCGGTATGGCACAATTTCCATGGAAACTCAAAGGATAGCTTTATATTTTCTTGTGTAGCTTCTGGGGTCCTTCTTGTTTGACTGAAGAATATGTTTCCAATTCTCTATTTTCTTAAGATCTCTTTTCAGTAACTGCCTCTACTGGTAACCCTGTTTCAGTATGTGGCCACACAGGTGGCGATGAACCTTTTGTTCCCATTGTGACTGATATTTGGCCATCTCTCACTAAACCATTGGTTGGTCGAAAGAGACAATTTGCATTGGTGGGCTCTGATGTGGTTTCTTTGCAACCTTCCATGCCTTCTACTTTACAGTCTAAGAGGTTGTCTTTCTCTACAGGTTTACGACCTATTCTTGTTGGCCAACGTGACTTGTCTCTGAATCAGGTGGAATCGAAGCCATTTGATTGTCTTGTTCATTTAGCTTGTAGCTTGCTGCATCCTGAAAATATTTTGGCATGTCCTAGTTCCACTCATTGAGGATATTCTGCAAATTACTGCCACCTCTCCCCTATATAGTCGGCTCCATCCCACTGCCTCTCAGCTGCCAACCACTTCTTTATCAGGATGTCCGATATGGAGGCGACATGTTTGTCCTATTCCTGCATTATCCTGTGAATAGGTTGGTGTTTTCTTCTCTGATGCAGTTGTAACAACTACGAAAGTTCCAAGTACCTCCTCTGAGGCCCTGGTGGATATCCAGAAGCCACCCAAGTCCCATGACTACCTTGGTATGGAACTGTCAGGGAATTGGCCACCCCTTGGCAGTAAAAGCTCGAGCATTTTTTCGATTCATGCACGATTTAAAAAATAATTATCAGTTCATGCAGAATCCGAAAATATTTTCGGATTTTATGTGTCAACGGAGCGTGTTACTGTCGAACACGCTAGTACGACACTCATATTGTCGAACAATGGAGCGTTCGACATTATGGGTGTCGAATTGCCATGTGGCGTGTCTGATGTGGTGCAAAGTGCCGAACAGCCTATAAAGTGGACATGTGGACATGTCCTTGCATGCATGACATGTCTCATGCATGCAAAGGGTGTCTTACATGCATGACATGTGTCATGCATGCAAGGCACTTTTCAGGAGACCCATGTGGTACTGTGCATGCAAGTCACTTTGAATGTCGAATGGGGCGCTGTGCATGCAGGTCATTTTGGGTGGAGTGCCTGCATGCATGAAACATGTTATGCATAAGGGGTGCCTTGCATGCATGACATGTGTTCATGCATGCAAGCCACTGTCTGGGTAAAGGAGACCCACGCACAGCTACGCGGGGAGGAGACTTTAAGTCTCCTTCCATACACCATCTTTCTGCTTTCATCTTCTCATTCTCTATTTTATCTCTCAAATTTTTTCTTCTCAGCATTTTCTTCTTCAAAATTTTTTAGTATTTTTTTTTCCAAATTTCTTCAGCAATTTCTTCTCCCTTTCCAGCTCCTTCCTCAACAGATTTCCTTCTTCACCTTTCAACATTTCCATTATCATCAGGTTCTTTTTTTACTTAAATTTATTTTTAAATATAGATATTTTTTTATATATAAAAATAAAATTATAAAATATAATTTTATATATAAATATAATTTTAATTATTATATGTATTAAAAATTTAAGTATAATATTTTTTATTTTTAAAATTTAATTATGTAAATACTAAATGATAATAATAATTATTTTTAATTTCTGTTCATGCCACTGGACCGGCCAGGGGAGCAGTGAACAGTTTGTTCGACACCATGGGTGCCGAAGAAGCTGATGAACTGGCAGTTTGACACTCATGGTGTCGAACTCCCCATTGTTCGACACTATGAGTGTCGAACTAGCGTGTTCGACAGTATGACTGTCGAACACGCTCCGTTGACACACAGAATCCGAAAATATTTTCGGATTCTACATGAACTGATAATTATTTTTTAAATTGTGCATGAATCGAAAAAATGCTCTAAAAGCTCTTTATATATGGTCTTATATGTAAATACAAGCCGTCTGTTTTTTTTTTTTTTTTCTTATTGAAACTAAGAACTCATGTACATATATGTCTAGGTTATAACAACATTGTGGATATCTTTTTTCAACTGTTAGATCCATTGGGATGAGCGGGTGGTCTATCTTTACAGTGGAATGATTCGTTAGTGTTTCATACTTTTCAAGATAAAAAGGTAATAAAAAAAATAGATAAATGGAAAGGGTAAAATGCAGTTCATGTTCTTGCTAGTACTGTCTGTAAAAGTGCTCATGTTCATGTTCTTTCTCTAGTTTGTGCTAGAGAGAGAAACTCTCCCTTCCTTTTCTTGTTTTCTGCAGCCTTGTTTGTTGGTTCTTGCCACCCGGTGCAGCCGTTCTCTGCCCTTTTTGGGTAGAGGACAATTGTTCCTTTCCCTTTCTATAAGCATAGGTTATTCTCTCCCTACTTCTGGGTGGCTGTGAATAAAATTTCTTTTCTTTTGTTTCATCCAGTTCCAAGCTTATTGGTGAGGATTTTTATTGGATCTTGTTTTCTTTTGGTTTTTATGTATTTTGGTGGTTATTTTTTTGCACTTGCGATGAGATTTTAAGATTGTGGGGATTTTCTCTTTTATAAATTTACAAGTTTCTTTCATAAAAAATTTAGCATTTATCTATTGAGCCACGTGATAAAACACACTATTAATAATTCATTGTCTAATTGTATGCATAGTCTTCTTATTCATTCTTCCCTATTTCTTATCAGTTTTATTTGTTGATCTACCTTTTGTACCCTTAATAGGATCACAAAGGTCTTTATAAATTAAAAAGTCTATCAATTTTTGTTTTCAAATAGAATAATTTTAGAAAGTCAATTTAAATGTGTTATTTAATACATCCATCTTAATTAGCACATGTTATAAATAGCTAACATGTGCTATAATGCCAGTTGTTGAGAAAAATTATCTCAAACCATGCAAAATTAAGTATAGGTCATTCCATCAGTTAAAGAAAAGAGAATTGAACTCTATCTATATGAATGAATAATTGCATCCTCTGAATGTATTCTGTAACTCATCTACTTATTCTTTCATGTGAAGGAAATGTGTACGCATGATTGGTTAGTTTATATATATAAATATTTAATTAAATTAAATGTAACAGTCACCTACTTGCTTGTGGAATTACGGCAGCTGATGTGATTGCGGAACTGATCGTCCCACATCGAAAGATTATAAAAAATTAAAATTGTATATAATAGCTAGCACGAAACTACTAAATAATTTGGATTAATCATTTTGGGCCAAGTGGAAAGTGGGTCTAAAAAGTTATTTAGGCCAGTTCGGGTCCGGCTGTTTCAATTGGTATCAGAGCCACTCTGGGTCAGAAAAATTGTGCGGAGCTAGTGGGCCTGCGAGGAAAGAGCTACCCGTGAGAGACGAGACGAGGTGGATTCAGTTGCGATGAGAACGTCGCAAAATTTAGCGGGACCGAGTGTAACGGTCAGCTGCCTGCTTGCGGAATTGCGGCGGCTGATCGTCCCATATCAGAAGATTATAAGAAATTGAAATTGTATATAATAGCTAGCACGAAACTATTAAATAACTTGGGTTAACCATTTTTTATCAGTTCGGACCCGACTGTTTCATTAAATATATATTTACACCCTTAAATTTTATTAAAAAAATTTTATGTCGCTTAAAACTTTAAAAATGTTACATGACACAAATAAATTATTTAAAATTATAATTAAAATATATATATACAAACTCTTAATTAAATCTAAATTTACTATTAACGATCAATAATCTAAAAATAATAATTATATCTTAAATAAAACAGATTGTGTGATATTGTTGAGAAAATAATACAGAAATTAGTTTTAATATTTTCTCATTTGACTTGGACTTTAGGTTTTTTGATGTGATTCCTATTTCTGTTGTTAGTTTTTGGTATTTGATTAAGTGTTGATTTATTCCTATTTTGGCAGAGGTTGTTGAGCTCCATTCTTTATTTAGGTATTGTTCAGATTGAACAAAATTCACAGCCCCCTCAGCACATTGTTTTTGCCCACTATATGTCTGATGAATTGCCTGTGGTAGTTTTTAATCACTATTTTGCTGTTTCTTGTTCTAATCTCTTGTTCTTTCAAGTGTGAAGACAAGCCTAACTCATCAGGGTTTCCATTTGGTATCAATGGAGTACCAGAGCTTTTCTTCCTTTTCACTTGAATGTCATTTTTGGTTTCCTTTTCACTTGAATGTCATTTTTGGTTAATGCTATTTAAACTGCATCTTCATCAGTACCTTTTTGGTATATAAAACTTAAAATAACTTGTATGAAATTATTATTTTTGTTATTAGTGATATTTGTTTACTCTAAAAAAGAAAAAAAAAAACATTGTGCATATTTTTTTTTATCTAAAATCAAGGAGGAGGATTTGTTAACATGGCAACGATGCTATGGCACATGATCATTGATGTGGCCGAAACAAAGTTGTGCCGGATTGGTCATTTTGCAAAAAAGAAAATCGCGAGGTAGTTGGCACCTATAACCGTCATTCCGACACTCAAATCAATAAACTAAAAAAAGAACGAATCCAAGGAATTGCTTAAAATTCAAGAGCAGTAGAATGCGTATTCTGGTCTTTGCTATCATTAGTTTTTATATTGTAAGAAGATGGGGTTAATTATCGCATCTCTGGAGATTCTAGTTAATACTCCCTAATTGATAGGAAATCTCATGATTATAGATGTAATGGGATTTGTTGGATTGCTCCTACTAAAGGTAATTTTATGTGGAGACTCAACTTATTTAAGAGAAAGCGAGTCTTATGAAGAATCGGGTGTTACAGTATTCGGATCTTCCTTTAGAACCCTATGCTATAGCAAACGCGTTAAGTATCTCGCCTGGGGAGTATGTTCGCAAGAATGAAACTCAAAGCAATTGACGGGGCCCGTACAAGCGGTGGAGCATGTGGTTTAATTGATGCAAAGCGAAAAACCTTACCAGGTTTGACATGCCGCAAATCCTCTTGAAAGAGTGGGGTGCCTTCGGGAACGAGGACATAGGTGGTGCATGGCTGTCGTCACCTCGTGCCGTAAAGTATTGGATTAAGTCCTGCAATGAGCGCAACCATCGTGTTTAGTTGCCACCGTTGAGTTTGAAATCCTGAGCAGACTTCCGGTGATAAGCCAGAGGAAGGTAAGGATGATGTCAAGTCATCATGCCCATTATGCCCTGGACAGTTCGGTTGTTTGTTGAAAAAAGGCCCTGGTTTTAAGAAGCTTTTATCTTTGATTTTATAAAAGAAATCTATTTCTAAACTATGAAAAGATTCATGTATGCAAAAGCATCATGATTTGGGTTATAATGCATATGTTTACAAGTTTTAGGGTGTAAATAAATCAAACTATTCGTAGGATGTTTGAGGTTCAACTCAATAAAAACTCTATAGTAAATAAGCCGACCTATTTATCTTGTTAAAACTCGTGAACTCAACTAGTCTTCAAATCTATGAGCAGCACATAAATTGTCTTATTGAGAAGGCTCGGGAATAGACTTGTTAAATAGGTTGAACTCAATATGATATGAGAATTAAGGTCGAGTCTGCATAAATTTTCATGAGCCAACTTTGAGCCTGATAAAATTCAGCTATACTCAATTAAATTACCGTTTTAGAGCTCGCAAATATTTGCCTCATTAAAATTTAAGAGTTTGTTTTTTATAAGTTTGTGAGTTAGGTTTATATATATACTTATTTAATTAAATTATTTAATTTTAAATTTATTAATTTTAAATTAAAAAATTTATTATAATTATAAACAAATTGAATTATTTATGAACTATTCGAGATTAGTTTGGATAAAATCTTGATTCTCTTTTACTCGTTTGCTTAGCAAACCAAATATGAGGATATTATTATTCGACTCCAATTCCAAATGAGTGAAAGTCATATTTGATTTGAGCTTTAAAAAAATTTTAGAACCAAATTTGAATTTTTGAAAAATCAGCTCTTATTTTATAGGTTGTTCAGTTGCTTATTTTAAAAACATGATAATCTGCAGAAGAGCAGAAGATTGTGGTGGTGCAAATTTAATAGAATAGATAAAAGAAATCCAATAATTTTGCTATAATGTCTGCATTATATATGCTATTTTGTTTGTAATCGCCAACTTGAAATTGTCACCATCGAATCATTATGGTTATATTTGATTGTTATTCTTGTTTTTGGATTTCTTATCCTAATTTGTATTATGATATAGTTGTCTTCATGATCATCAAATCATGGCCATCAATTCAATACAAGCATTAGTGTTTGTTCTTGCTTTGCCTTCTTCCACCATCTCCTTCTTTTTGCCAAGTTGATTCTGAAGTACTAGTTTAATTTCAGCTGATGTGATATGTTTGGTAAAATAGCATTGCAGCACACTTATCCCTTGTTTGGAATTAAAAATATCACAATAATTTAATTCAATTCATTTTCTTTATTAGGAATAAATAAAATTATAAGAGTCTATTAATATGTTACTATAGTCTCAAAATAAAAAATAAATAATAGTTTTGGAATAGTTATAAAAAGAAAGATTAAAAAAAATTATGAGATGGAGAGAGTATTTTAATTTTATTAAACTCGAGAAAAAAATATATAATGATATTAAATATAGATATAGAGAGTTTAAGTTTGATGGATTTAAAATAATCGCACTAAATCATTGATTTTAAAAACTTAATCGAATTTTGTGTTAATTTTAATATAATTTAAGAATGAAAAATTAATTTATTTAATATTAAAATAATAAAAAATATTAATTGCATTACATTTTATTATGGCCTCCCAAATGTAGCACAAAATCATTAAGATAACCTAAACGCATAATATACCCACGAAAATTACCCTATCCGAAACTATTTAATATATTCAACACTTAAATTTGTTCTCAATTTGATTAAATTTTATCACAAATATGTCTGAAATCCAATTTTATTACTTAAACAATATTTAAATTTGTTTAATTTCATAATTTTTAATTTAATAATTTACATCAATTATAATTTAAAAAGTTATTTATAATTTAAAATCTTTAATAATGAACATATATTAAATTCTAATAATATGTTAAAATATAAATGCTATTACAAAAATATATAAAATATATTTAGTTTCTCAACTATTATGTTTAAAATTCAAATGTATTTCAAAATTAATTATATGTTATATATAGTCATAGTATTCAATCCGATTAAATATTCGAATAATCGGATGTAATCCTTGTATTTAAGGCGTAACGCGATTTTACATATTAACACCCGTAGGTAGGGGTGAGCAGTATTCGGTTCAAACCGAAAAAATTGACCGAACCGAACCAATTTAAAAATTTAATTCGGTTTTTTATACATTTTGGTTCGGTTCGGTTCGGTTTTTAATTTCAGAAATTTTGATTATTTCGATTCGGTTCGATTTTGATAAAAAAAAAACTAAAAAAACCAAACCAAACCGATTAGTGATAATTATATTTTTTTTCAATAATATAGAGAAATTAAATCAGATTCAAATATTTTAATTAAATTTTAAAATATTAAAAATAAAGTGTAAAAAATAAAAAAATTATTAAAAATCGAAACCGATCAAACCGAACCGAATCAGACCGGTTCGATTTCTGACCAAAATCGGTTCGGTTCGGTTTTCATAAATATTAAAATTTTGGTTTTCGGCTTATTCGGTTCGGTTCGGTTTTAAACCGAACCGACCGAATGCTCACCCCTACCCGTAGGTGTCTGTTGGTTCATTCTTTTACCATATATATTTCTAAACATGAGAGAGAGTGATGGCATGGGATATAGGTGAGGAGGCTCTCGGGAATCAGGTCATGAAGAGCAGAACATGTGAAGTAGCTAGAGCTCGTGAAAGTGAAAAATGGTGGAGGTGGGTGTTTCGACCACTGCTTCTTCAACTCAAGTATTGAATTCATGTGGATTTATATAGAAGCACTTCTTCGGAATCCAATGCACACAAACACAATCCTCAGTTGCTCAAGTGCTCACCACCACCCCATAATTTATTGAGAAAGGTTTTTTTATTTATAAAAAAGAGAGATTTGAAAATGGTAGTATTAACAGTCACTAACGGTCACATGGGCATGAAATTTTCCCTAAACGTGACCACATTTAAACCATAGTGCACTCTCGCTTCCTACATATCTCGCGCCTTTCCACCCATGTTCCGCAATATTCCCCAACTCTCACTCTCTTCACTCAGCTTTACTTCTCGCCTCCATGGAAAATTGCAGGAAATCTCCATTGAAGCCATGGAAGAAAGGTCCAACAAGAGGCAAAGGTGGCCCTCAAAACGCCATGTGCGAGTACCGAGGTGTTCGCCAAAGAACTTGGGGAAAATGGGTGGCAGAAATCAGGGAACCTAAGAAGAGAACCAGACTCTGGTTGGGTTCTTTTGCTACTGCTGAAGAAGCTGCCATGGCCTATGATGAAGCTGCAAGGAGATTATATGGACCAGATGCTTATCTCAATCTCCCCCATCTTCATCCTAGCTCCATTGCTCCTCTAATTAACAATAAATCACATAAGTTCAAATGGATTCCTTCCAAGAATTTCATCTCTATGTTTCCTTCTCGTGGGTTGCTTAATATACATGCACAGCCTAGTGTTCATGTCATTCATCAGAGGCTCCAAGAACTCAAGAAAAATGGGGTTTTTGGTCAATCCTCTAATGTTTCTAGTTCATCGTCATCTGATTCTAGAAACGAAGTAAACATTGTAAACGACAAAACCCACGTAGAAAATCCTCCATTAATGGAGAAAGATATGGAGATAACATCAGAGGAGATGATGGGATGCCATGTTCATGAGGAGAAACCACAGATTGATTTAAACGAGTTCCTTCAGCAGCTGGGCGTACTAAAAGTAGAGAGGCAACCAGAAAACAATGATGCCCCAGAAAACTTTATGGAGAACGAATCTCCATTAAAGTATTATGATGAGGAGAACAATCTTGCAGCCCTGGAAGACAAGAGTTTCAACTGGGATTCGCTGATTGAGATGCATGGACTTGCTGATCATCATCAGGCAGCAGAAACAGCTACTTTACAAGTTCACGATGTCCAAGACGACGTCTCTTTCCCAGCTTCCATTTGGAACTTCTAGCTAGCTAGGAAGAATAACTACATATTTTGAAAATAGTGGATTGTTTGTTGCTTTCCGAATTTTCCATGCTAGAATCTAGAAAGCATTCAACTTCGATCATGAGATCTAGAGAGAAATTAACTTGAAGAGAGGGAATCCGATCACTTGACGCAGCTGTAGTAGCATCAGTCCAGTTCTTTTGGCCTATGGTTTGATGTGAACTTACCAGGTGTTTATTTGCTTGGCTCACATTAACTGAACATGAATCCTTTTTGTTTCTGTTCCTCCATTTTATGCAGCTTTGTTTCTGGCTTGACTATGGAAATTCTACCATTTAAAAAGACATCAAAGGAATGATTCTTCTTGTGGATTTTCCATATCTTAGCCGATGGAAAATGATAGTTTACTCAAAAAGTAATAACACAAAATTTAAAAGAACTAAAAGAAATACTAAACATGCTCTAAATATTTGGTAGCTATATGTTATGCACATGAGACAAAAGATCCTACATAGTTCTTGCTAAAGTAGGAGCATGAACAATGACAGATGCTCCTCGTGATGCACCATAACTCTTGCCAAGTAAAATGGGGCAATGGAGCTTTTTGCTTAAAAAATCTCCCTTGAAGACTCTTTAGCCAATTATCCAAATTACTGATGACTTCAATGATAAGCCAAACTTTTTTGCTTCTCTCATTCTTGTTTTAATGACAAGTTCAAGCCCCAGCTGTACAGTCAAAATCAACAGGTTAAATACTCGCTTTTGGTACAATACCATACCTAATACTTGTGATGATAGAAAACTTTACTTTGAATGTGAACCAAAATAAATTTGGATAAGACTCAGTTTCAAAATTCTGCAAAGCTGCAAAGCATTTTGACGATATTTTTTTATGTTCTGAAATACAAAAAATAGAATTTTTTTTCACGGTGTATATATAAGCTTGGTCAGAGAAGATCACTTCTCTTCCCTTTATCTATTTTTAGTGCCGTCTGTTTTTGTCACTAAGATGTCTCTCTATGACGACAGCCATTTAATTCCCTCGATGCGCATATTGATAGATTGCGAAGTGACCGGACCGGCTATTCTCCCTCACGTCATATCACCGAATTAGGTTATCTTCTGTTGGACTTGCACTTATAGCTGATCTGGCATGTCCCACATCTACTCGGCCTCACTTCCAAATGTAGGAAACCCGACGGTCATCATTTCTCAAAAGAAAAGAAAACAACAAAAAGAATTTGAGTAAATCATTATTAATAAGTTGATCTGTGTTTTAATACACTCATTGAAACACCCTTAAATTAAATCAAATATTTTTCTAACTCATATACATTTAACTATAATACTCAAGTTAAAAGAAAAATAAAAAGATGAGATTTTTAACTATATAGTTAAAAACCTAAATGAAAGTATTAATATTTCAAATTTAAGGACTAAATAGCTATTTAATCAAACTTATGCATGTTTTAATAAGTGTTTTTGACACGTAAGTATCAATTTATTAATAATAACAATATCAAAAAAAATGTTTTTGTAGTTTTTTTTTATAAAAAAAAAGAAAGAAAAATGGTGTGATGGTCACCGTTATTGTTTCAAAGGGCTTCTTTCTCTATGGATATTTGATGATTCTGTTAGACTCTGCAGCCGAAGAAAGCTTAATTTTTACTTTCTCAAAACAGCATAAAATTATCAACAAATTACAATACAAACAAGTTTGAAAATAGGGAGAAACAAAATTCATTTATAAAGCGATTACATTTTTCAGCAACAATTTTTTTTCTCTTTATATGGAAAATTTGCTATTTTATATTAATAATATGTCTGCTATATTTGTGACAAAACAAAATCTATTGCGGATATGAACTATATATTTGATTGGTGGATTGATTATCTTTTTAAAAATCGATTAAAATTACATTCATTAATTTATTTAAAATTTAAATATCTCAATTAAAATATAAAATGACGGTGTTTTTCAACCATGCCTTATTATAATATATAAACTTTTAAGCTTTTCCTAATATTTATTAGAAATGCAAATATATTTGAAAAAGAAAAATTATAGATAATAAAATAAAACAATGAAAATAGAAAATATAAAAGAAAATAGAAATGAGAGAAAGGTAAATAAAATAAAATGAGAAATAAAATTAGAGAAAGTGATAATAGATATAGTAATGAATTTAAATCCATTATTACTAAATTAATAACAAGATTTATAATAACATAATAAAAATATTACTAAAAATGTTAAAATTATTTCTTTTAGATTAGCAACGGAAAAAAGACATAAATCTGCAAAAAGAAGTGTTCCAATTACGAGAATTTGACTCACTATTCTCTATAAAGTTATCAAATTTCTATAAACATCTCTTTGAATATGCAATTCAATGCCCAAATGGCTCAAGCGGAATTGCCTATTGACCTGACAGTTGTTCACAAACAGAACATTTCACTATTTCCCCTGTTTTTACTCTGTTTAACTCTCCTTTATTTCTTGACCTCAAGCAGAGGAACCCTCCCCTTTTCTTCTACTCTCTCTTTCATCTCACCCAAAACCTTCTCTGTTGTCGCTCTCTTTGATCCCTTCTTTGCCAATTTCTTTAATTCAGAACAGAACTCTGTGATCTGATTCAAAATTTCTCTTCCACCTTTCAAATTCCGGGCTGAAAATGTGCTTCTCAGCCTTGGCGGCTTTGATGAATTTACTTGCGGATCACCCAATTGCTGATTTTTCTCTGCACATGATTTGGTCATTGCTTTCTTTGACACAAGATTAGTAAAAGGATGGAAATCATTTAAGTTTGGATCCTTGTTCTCCACATCTTCACCTAAGTTTTCTACAGATTCAAGGCTCTGTTGATTGGCCTTTTCTGCTTCTTTTTTCTTCGCATCTCTGGTTCAAAAGAAACTATCAGTGAATCATAAGATCGGTTTAAAAGTAAAATTTCAAATATCATTTTTTCTTGTTAATGTACCTGCAAGTTCTGTCCCTGAAAGGGACCATTTCAGATATGTTCATAGATCTTAAAAATTTCACCTGAAAGTAACAGAGATAAGAAAAAAAATCATTATCAGAAAAAGATTGGAGAATCATTTCGTTTAAAAAAAAAGGAAAAGAAGAATTAGGGACCTTTGAATTAAAGGTAGATTTTTTAAAATCTTCTGCAGTCTTCGGATGCTTGCAATCTGCAACATGAAACCATAAACACAGAATCTTTATGACTACCCATTTGCAGAAATTGAAAAACCCATAAATAAAAAACTAGAAAATTAAGGAAAAAAAGCCGTACTTGATTTGCAGAACCAGGCATCATCATCATCAGTGGGCTGTTCGTCATGGCTAGTTGCAGAGAAATCAAACCACTTTGGTGCATCCAAGTTCTCATATACTTCATCTTCTACAAAAATAGATTCAATGCTGCTCCAATCAATGATTTCCGGCTCCATGGTCTCCAAGAATCTGCAGAAAACAGAAACAGAATAAAAAAGATTGTATTAACTATGTAAATCAGGAAGTAGAAGTCGGAAGTGCAAAGAAAACAGAGAGAAAATGAAGGAAAATTCAGGAGGCTTTTGAGCTAATTTCGAGACTCTGCAGGTAGGTTAGAGCTTGGATCCAGATAAAACTGGGAGAGAAAGTGGAGGAATTGAATTCTTGAAGGGGATTTTGCAACGTCAAGAAAGAAGAATAATCAAGAGGGGATTTTAATTTTTGGATTTTTAATTGCATAATTCGACCGTTAGAACCTGCATGACTTTTTCTTTCTTTCTCTCTCCTTTTTGCGGGCTCTCTCTCTCCCTCTCAAAATAATAAATAAATTTCAATTTTTAACATTTTCTTATAAGTTGTTGGAAAAAAATCTAAATAATAAAATTTATATTTATATTCAAAATTTTAAATTTTTTATATTTAAATTAAAAATTTTAATTTTTTTTAAGTCATGTAAGTCATTTATAACTTCTAAAATTTAAATTATTTGAATTTCAACATACTATTTTTTTTTATGAAATTTAAGTTTTCTTTATTTATTTTGTATTTTAATGGGCCAATTTAATTATATTTTTTAATTAATAATTGATAAATTTTAAAATGTAATTTAATCTATTCATTTGACCTCATCCTACAATAATTAACATAATCTAATCAAATCCTAAACTAAATTTTTAAAATTTTGAATTATTTTAATCATTTATATATATATATACACGTTGAAACAAATAGGAAATTTAAAATATTTTTTTGACGGTGAATTATAAACTAGCAAAAAAAAATAAAAAATAATAGGAGGTTGTTCCATAAATACCTCTCCATCTAAAAATATAGACCGCACGTCTAACGGGAAGATAGGCCAATGGGCCATACATTTTTGTTACCAAGAAAATTACTAATCTAATGGTATTTAGTCTTGCAATTAGAACGAAAACCTCTTTGTAGTCTTCACACATCGGCCTATCGCATTCTTGCTACCAAGAAAATTATTAATTTAATGGTTTCTAGTCTTGCAACTAGAACGAAAACCTCTTTGTAGTCAACACCGTGCTCTTGCTTATAGCCTTTTGCTACCAAGCAAGCTTTATACTAGTTAACTTCTCCATTTTCTTTTAATTTTATATTGTAAACCCTTTTGACATGGATAGTTTTTTTTTGTTGTTCGGCAAATTTGTTAGCTCCCAAGTTTAATTTCTTTCAATCGCTCTAATCTCATCATTCATGACTTATTGCTGCTTCACATCTTTGATAGCATCTTCAAAGGCTAAAGGATCACAATACGAAAATAAAGCAAAGTAATTAAATGAATTTTCAGATAACCATTCCCATATATTTCATAATCTTTCATCCATGCAGATGAGCTTCTATTCTATTAAGATCGTTCATTTATGGGTTGTACATTATTTGTTTCATGCCTTGTAGGACCTAAATTCACTTGTTGATTGGTCTCTATAGATTGTTGTTGTTGTTATTCTTTCTCATCTTCAAAACTTGATGGCACTTGTTGATAAATATCATCATTGTCCTAATAATAAGATGCTTCTTCATAAAAACCAATATCATGGCTAATAACAATTTTTTTGTGATAAGATTGAATAACTTATAAGCTTTTATTCATCACTAACACTAAGAAAAATGTACTTCTGCCTTTTGTCATCTAATTTTCTTTTTAGTGCATGTAGGCATATGCAATACACTAAAAAAATTCTAAAATAAGCGATTGATGGTTTGCATCTACTCCAAACTTCATGAGGAGTCATATTTTGAACAGAAAAAGTGAGACTTTTATTCAATATGTGAATGCTCCAAAAAATAACCACAAGCCAAAAACATTTTGGTAAGTCGCTTCTCTTTAAAAGACTTAGCACCATGTTAAAAAATGTGTGATTCTTTCGCTCTCATACATCATTTTGTTGAGGCGTGTAAGTTGCTATAAGTTGTCTTTTGACTTCATACTTCTCACAATATTCACAAATTCTTGCACTACAATAATTTTAAAAAATATTAGTGGAAATTTCTGTTAGTGAACAATTTCACTAACGGATCTATGACGGATTAATTCCGTTGTAAAAAACCTCGTTGGTAAATTATTCACTAACAGATTTAAAATCCATTAGTGTCACTAACGGATCACCAACGAATTTTTCCATTGGTGTCACTAACAGATTCAAAATCCGTTAGTATTGGAATAGCTTTCTTTACATATGCTTCACTAATGGAATGCATTTCCGTTACTAATACTAACAGAATTTGCGTTAGTAATCCGTTAGTGAATATGAAATGGTGTTGTTTTCCTTTGCGACGGACATGGATCCGTTTGTAATATCAACGGAAATTTCGTTGGTAAATCATAAAATTACAAAATCATCCCTATATTTTCAAACATTATCAAATACACCTTGCACCTATACCCTGTACATTCATATACATCCATCATCATCCTGGACATTATTAAACTATATATGTAAAAAACCAAATTAATCATTAAAATATATTTAAAACTTAAAGATTTCATAATTATATTACATATACTAATTTTGTACAACAATTGTAATTTAAAAATAAAATTATCAACTGGTCAGTACAAAAGATACATACTAAACTAAACTAGCAAGCTCATCATCTATATCATCATCACTGTCTGTATGATGATCACCAATGACAGGGGCATCATCATGGCGCTGCTGTGGAGACGGAGCTGGAGGTGCCCTAGGAGCAGATATCTGAGTGGATGTCCTAACACTCTGTTGTGCCATCATCCTATGCATAAACGCCTACAACTCCTCCACCACTGTGTTAAGTCAACCATTCTCTGTCTCTAGCCGATCAATTTTATTCTGTATCCTGTTCATTGCTTCAATGGTAGGAGGATTCACTCGGGGTGCAAACGTATATGAAGCGGAACAATGAGATGTTTCATGAAAATATGCAGAAGTCTGGGACCCTAATCCATAAATTCGACTCTTTTTCTGCCCGCCAATCGCTTCGTAGTAAAGCTGGGCCTCATTTATGGGTGTCAGCTCATTGCTTCCCTCCTGTTGCTGTGTTGTTGTCTCCTTTAGTTGTATGTATTTATCCTGCATTATAAATTTTAAATAACATATTACTAATACGATTTAAGTACATTAAAATTGTTTATAACTACATTTATTATCAACTTACATAAATAGCTTTTGACCTAGCATCAACAAACTCCTCCGTCCCCTTTCTCTTATGTATGGCCTCGAAAAGCTCATGAGAATGTGGTTATCTTCCTAGTCTTTCTCTCTGTTACCAAGTATAAGAAGGATAACAATTAGCATCGCAAAAAAATATAACAAAATAAATATTAAAGGGATTACTAATATCATCCTCTGTTGGTGAGTATACTGTGAAACTGATCTGCAAGCGTACTTGGAAATGCTAGATCCTGCCCCTCCAGCCTCACTGCGCCTATTGGCAGAAAACTTATCACACTTCTCTTTATATTCAGAAGTATTCCAGGTTTCCTGCCACTTCCTCAAAACAGAATCTGATGTAGCTAGAATCTGATGTAGCTAGATTTTTCGTCTTCCCTTTCCTGATTTTCCACATAAGGCCTCTATATCTCTCAGTAGCCTTTTTCTTCCATACAATTTTGACCAAGCTGTCAATTGCTTGGTCCCATAGGAAGTATTTCTGCAAAAAGATTAAAGTATATAAGTAGTTAGTAATTACACATTTCATATTATAGCTCAATATGCTTTAAGAATTATGGTTCACCTTGAATTCCTGCCAATAAAATTTCTTAGTGTCATTTGGTACTGTCTTCCAACAGTTCCCTTCTACGACCAATCTTTCTTTTATTATCAGAGTGATCTTGCGATTGCACAACTCCAACGGATATACGCTACATGAACAACAGTGAGTTAGTATAGGGAAACATTGAAATTAATAGTAATTAAGAAATAATTAACTATTACTTGTTATTAATGAGTGAAATGGTCTGTCGGAATGATTGTGTGCCGCCTACAGCAGTGGTCGAACCCGCAGATGCTGGAGCAGATGATGGAGTACATGCTGATGCAGATCCTGCCACTCTAGCTGATGCA
The DNA here is from genome assembly GCF_001659605.2 of Manihot esculenta. Classification (NCBI taxonomy): domain Eukaryota; kingdom Viridiplantae; phylum Streptophyta; class Magnoliopsida; order Malpighiales; family Euphorbiaceae; genus Manihot; species Manihot esculenta. The sequence continues at coordinate 4,902,714 of NC_035168.2, read as the reverse complement.
GTAGCATAAGAGGATGCAGGATGAGATGACTGTGAATGTGATGTCGAAGGTCGTGGAGATGGAGTGGGACGGTGAGGAGGTATAATGTGACAGTGAGGAGGTGGAAGGGGACGGGGAGGCAATGTATCGGTACATGGTGGAACTGGTGGACATGATCGATCACTATGACATGGTTGTACACTGGATGCAAGTGGTACCCATATCTAAAGCTCCGTATCCCCAAGTCCTATCGATGTCCGTGGTAACTGCGGCTCATGCTCTTGTACGTCAACTGCAGTCGCCTCCTCTTGACTTGTATGAGCATGTGCAATGGATAATGCACCTGCTGGTGCATTACCAAGTGCATCAGTAGGTGCATTATCCAGTGCACTGGATTAACTTAATTCTTTTTCTTCACTGGATTTCAAAACAATGATATATATAGTTGTGGATTGTGACACAATTCAATTGCCATAGACAACCCTTTGCAGTTTGCACAATATGAGTTGGGAGATGAGGAAAGTTCTAGCCCCAACCCAACCAAAAGTTGCACAGATTATATTTGATGAAAAGAAATTAGCATTCCCCAACAAGGATAATAGTACAATTGTAGTTGAGCAGTTGCAGGTCGAAATCAGGCAGAAATAAAAAATTTCACAAAAATAAGGTAGAACATGAATCAGACAAAACATCACAAGACTGGAGAACATGATTCAGGCAGAACACGAATCAGGTAAAACATGAATAAAAAATCAGGCAGAACATGAATCAGGAAGAAAATAGCGCACATGTGGACAGTTCCGTCGAGAATGGCAAGACTGGAAAGAGAGAAGGGCTCACTTGTGGACCGTGATGCCGAAAATGGCACACCTGTCAACTATGGATGGCGGCGGATGGCGGTGAAAGATACAGTGGTTCGATGCAAATTCAAATTTCAGACAGATTTAGATTTTCCAAAGAATCTAGAGATTTCAGATAGGATATTTTGTATTTGGGTTTATAATTCACTAATGGATTATTACTCTATTAGTAAAAAAACATTAGATAAAAATATAATAAAATCACTAACGGATTTTTAACGAAAAATATGTCTATTAGTATTTCACTAACGGATCTTTGACGGATGTTTACGAGCATATTTTTCACTAACGAAAATATTAATGATTATGTACCTCCGTTAATGAATAATATATTTTTTAGATTCCGTTAGAAATATTCGTTAGTGATTTTATATTCTCCTTCACGATTACACTAATAGCCTTTAGAGAACTAGCTTCTTTTTCAACAAATACCTTAAACTTTTTAAAAGATGCGTTTAAATAAAAAAAGTTGAAAAAATAAATTCAAATTTAAAATGCTTTTGATTAAAATAATGAAATGCAAATATTGACATGTGGCGAGAGAAGCTAATATGACATGTGATGCGCATGCAATGCAAATCCACTAACCACTCTAATGTTTTTACTAATATATCATAAAGCTCCAACTCTAAAAGCTTGATATTTGATTTAACATATTATGTTAAAAAAATTATCCTTCGACTTTATTTTAATAATAGATTATTTTTATTAAAATTATATAATATAACAGTAAAATTTAAAATGTAAAATTATAAAAATTTTAAATTATATCTTAAAATTAAAATTAAAATATTAAATATTTAATAATTTAATTTCTATCTGAATCAAATAGCGAGGAGTTAATAATATTCGATTCAAATTGAAAAATAGATCGAACTGAATTAATTTTAAAATGCGATTTGATTTTTTATTCAATTCGATTTGATTCGATTTTTAATTTTAAAAATTTTAATTATTTCAATTCAGTTCGATTTTGATCAGAAAAAAATTGAAAAAACCGAATCGAATCGATTAGTGATAATAATATATTATTTTCAATAATATAGAGAAATTAAATTATATTAAAATTAAAATATTTTAATTAAATTTTAAAATATTAAAAATAAAGTGTAAAAAATAAAAAATTTATTAAAAATTGAAATTAATCAAACCAAATCGAATCGAACCGAATCAAATCGGTTCGATTCGATTCGGTTTCTGATCAAAATTAGTTCGATTCAATTTTTATAAATACTAAAATTTCAGATTTCAGTTTATTCGATTCGGTTCGGTTTAAAACCGAACTGACTGAATGGTCACCCCTACAGATTTGGAGGAGATTTCTCAGAAAGTATTTGTAGCAAATAGCAGGGTGTTTAGTTCAATACCAACTTACTTTTCTCTTCCTACCCTCACAGCTTCATGGATTTTATAAAAGAAAGAATTATCAAAGTCTTTCAATATATTTGCATAAATTTGTATTTTTTAAAAAATAAATTTATTTTTTATTATTTAATTGTAATTTAAAGTAAATAATATTAACAAATTTAGATGTAGTACTATAAATAATATTATAAAAATCTAAAAATACTTTTAAAAAATTAGTTTTAAAAAAAGACTTAATTTTTAATCAGAAAAAATAACTTTTTATTCACTATTTTTTTAAGTGTCCAAATTATTTTTTTAAAAAATATTTTTTATAATACACCTCTTTATATTTAGTGGTTAAGAAAAGTACTTACTCAATGATTATTAGTTTTTCGGTTATTAATTGTTTTTTAAAATAAATAAAATTATTTTTTATTTTAAAATACATTCATTTTTTTATAGAATTAATGACTAAATAGTTATATATTTTTTTAGCCTTTTTCTATTTAAAACTTTTTTATCTAAATCAACTGTAAATTTTTAATTTAATCTCTAATTCACTTAAAATTAAGAAATTAAGTGAAGAAATTCAATTTTATAACTAAATTGATGTTAAATTGATATTATAGAACTAATTTAAAAATGAACAAAATTAAACTTCTTATACATGAAAATATTAACATTATTTGCTACAGCCATAATGATAAATTAGTTTTTTTCTCACTTGTTTCAAAAAAAATTTTTAATTAAAAAAATTAAAAAAAATTAATATTTATTCTCTGTAATATCAAAAATTTTAATAGTTAATGTCTCAATCTTGAAAAATATATTGAAATATCACTGAAATTTAAATATATTTATTACTTAATTTTTTTATTATTTTTAATTATTAAGTGTTATATAGAAAAATTTAAAATTAATATATATTTTTATGAATTTAAATGATTAATTAAAAAAATTTTATGATAAAAAATAAAAGAATAAATTCATATATTTTTTAATACATTAAAAATATTTTAATATTTTAATATTTTAAAACTGATTATTAGTAAATTTCTTTATATTATATGAATTTAAATATTTTATTGTTCCATAATTTTTATTTATTTTTTATTTTTAAAAAGTTATTATTCTTTTTTTACATTATATTAATATATATTTTTAAAAAATTTCTTAAAATACTAATAAAATTTAATATTTTTAAAATAAATATAATTACAAAATTTATGAAAAAAATTATAAAACTAAAAAAATAAAAAATTTCTCAAAGGATACGGCGGTGACGTTAGCTGTTGTAATGAAAACATAAATGGAGGCCGTTGGGGTAGTTGAGAATTTAATTGAAAATCTTCCATTAGGCTTAGAAACAGTTGACCAACCATCAAACAAATTTCCCATCATTTATTCAATGTGAATTTCAGATCTCCCACCTTCTACTTTAAAGTTCAGTCTAATTTTGTTAGACCGCATCATATATTTATGGAAGTCCATATATTTAGGAAAAGTAGAATATTAAAGAAAAGATTTTGAGATTATATTTTAGGTGATTAATCAGTTTGATTCAATTTAAAATCAAATCGAATTGAATAAATTAAAAATTAATAATTAAAATTTTGATATTTATAAAAATTAAATCGAATTGATTTTAATAAAAAATCAAATCGAATTAATTTTAATTAAAAATCAAATTGAACCGAATTAGTTTGATTCGATTTAAATATTTAATAAATTTTTTATTTTATACGTTTTATTTTTAATATTTTAAAATTTAATTAAAATATTTTAATTTTAACATAATTTAATTTCTATATGATTGAAAATAATATACTATTATTACTAATCAATTCGGTTTAATTTTTTTTATCAAAATTCAATCAAATCAAAATAATTAAAATTTTTAAAATTAAAAATCAATCAAAATTGAAATGAATAAAAAATTAAACTGAATTTTTAAATTAATTTAATTCGATTAATTTTTCAATTTAAACCGAATGCTGCTCACCTCTAATTATATTAAATTTAAATTAAATTTAATTTATTTTAAAAATTTTAAAATCTTATTCGAGTTTTATCTCATAAAAGTTTTCGTCCGTAACTTTATTCAGAAGATTTTAATGATTTATACTCGAGAAATGAGAAATAAAGATAAATATCTTTGTCAAATTATTTTATGCAGAGATTTAAATGAGTGCTTGAGAACTATTTTTACCGAATTATCTAAAAAAATATATAATTTTAAGAAATATAAATTAAAATATAAAAAAAGTTATATTTTTACCCAAAATCCTAAAAAATAACAATTAATTAATATTATAACTAAATAAATAACATTAGGTAAAATTGGTAATTTCATTTAACTTTTTATATATATAGTATAGATTATAAATATTATTATTAAATAATAGAAAATAAATTATTTTTTAGAAAATATCTATTTATTATTGATATTATTTTAAATTTATATTTTATATTTAAATATTATTGTAGACTTTAGGGATTTTTCATATTTATTTTATATCTCAAAGTATTCAGAAAAGCTACAAACAAACCCTTTTACTTATCAGCAATATTCAAATAACTAAAAAATTAACTTTGTCAAAATAAAAACATAACCCTTTGTAACTCATCAAATTAATCATACCATCATCCACTACAGAATATGTATGTTTTCATTTTCTCAGTAATTTTTTTTATCCCATAAAAGAGAATTATTATTATGTTTTTTAGTTTTTAAAAAATTAATTAGTTCATTTTATTTTAAAATTATTAATTAAAATATTTTTATATTTTATAAAATTAAACTTTTTTAATTTTTTTAAATAAATCGTTAATCAATTTATTTTAACCTTTTATCATAAGAACCGAATAAATGAATATTTAAGATTATAAGAATTAAATAATATATATAATTAAAATTATAAAGATTAATAGTGTAAATAATTTAAAATAATTAATAGTTTTTTAATAAGATTTTTTTTCAGATGAAAATTAAGAATTGGAGGAGTAGAGTCTGAAGGTTTTCAAATTTATTTAGATGTATTTAATATCAGACTAAAACTGTGAGTGCAGTTTTTTTATATAATTTAAGAGTTAGATTTCATAAAAATATTTTAATTTAATAATTTTAAAAAAGAGACAAAGTAGTTGATTTTATAAAAAATCAGGAACTCAACAGTAATTTACTCTATTATTAATACGTGCATGATGACGAATGCAGAAATTTAAGTTAGGAGAATTTATTTTTATTTTTCAATAAAAATTTTAATTTTACTTAATTCATAAAAAATATTTATTTATATACATAAAATTATTTAGAAAAAATTACATTTCAAGTAGAAAAATAAAACAAAATTCACATGCATAAAATTTTATAATCTAAATTAATTTGTTCATATTAAATATTGAAAATAAAATTTTAAAACTTTTTAATATAAATTGTTTAAACTATTATCTATTAAAAAATACTATTTAATTTTAATGTTTTGATTTATATTTAAAATTTTTTAAATTTAAAATATAATTGTGAAATATTAAGCTATTTTTTATTTATACTATCTACATTTTCACAAAATTGTTAAATTATTATTGTTTAATTATGTTAATATATAAAATTTAGAATATTATCAATAAATTTAGAGTATAATTAATAATATATGTGATAAATTTAATATTTTTTTAATAAATAGTTAATTTATATTTAATTATTATAATTTTTATAATTTTAAATATTTAAGAGATTAATTTCAATTTATCACGGTGCAGATTTAGTTTGGTGGTAAATATATATCAGTAAATTCGATAGGTAAAATTTTACTTCTTCAATTTTTAATTTTTATTTTAAAAAAAATATGGTTAAGTAAATAAATTAAATAATTAATAAATAATTTATCTTATATAAAATAAAATAAAATATAAATTTTTAAATTGAAAAAATAGAAAAAAAAAAGAAACATACATTAAAATAGTTATTTTAAAATTATATTAATATTAAAACTTTATTTATAAGAGAATTATTATCAAATTTTTAAATTTTTAAAAATTTTGTTAATTTTCATCTTTATAAAAATCACTCAATTAAAATACTACAATTAAATTATTTAGCATATTTATTATTATAACTGCTAATCAATTTATTTTATTTTTATTAAAAAAATAAATAATACAAATATTTAAATATATAAAAACTAAATAATACATATAATTAAAATTATATAAATTAAATGATATAAATATTTAAATAGATGTTAATGAATTTATTAAAATTGAAAAAATTTATTTTATAAAATAAAAAATATTTTAATTGAATAATTTTTAAATAGTATAAATTAATAATTTTTTAAAAAAATTTAAAGACTAAATAATAATTTTTTTATTTATTTAAAATTAATAAAAATTACATAAATATTCCTACAAAATTTTTAAAATGTTCAGGAGCATGGCCCCTTTACCCCTAAATGGGTCCCTCATACTTATATTATTATTTATTTTATTTTTATTTAAATGAAATTAAAAAAAAAATATTATCCGCATTCTTTTATTTATTTCATATTGTGGTTTTAGAATTTAAAATTATTATATTCATTAATAATAAATACTGTTCCCAAAAAAAAAGGATATTCAATTTTTTTTTATCTTATCGTTAGAAAGGAAAGAACAACAAATTAAAAAAAAAATGTAAATGCTCCATTTTTCTCTAAGCTATTTTAATTCAAATATCAACTTCTTCTTATAAAAATATAATTTTTTATTATTAATATTTTCAAGATACTTATTATTAATAAAATATGATAATTTTAAATTACAAAATTAAAATTTTCATTTTATTTATAAAATAAATGGAGGAAAGAATATTTTTCTTTAAAGTCTTGAACTTTAAACCAACACCTTCATAGTCAAAACTGATGTTTTGTTTGGTGGGGTTAGTTAACTGAAAAAATTTTAAGTTTTAAGCAAGTTAATTGTATTGAATCTTATTTAATTGAATTTTTCCCTCAAACTTTCTATAAATTTAAGAAAGCCAATTATGTGTGATTTTTTTTATGAAAAGGTCCACTTATCATATTTAAATAAATTTTTTTCTTAATTATAATATTCTTTTTATAAATTTAAATGTAATTTAAGGAATGAAAGTAAGTGACTTTTAGTTATGAGTTTAAATAAAATATAAATAATATGAAATTTAATTATATCTTACATTTTAAATAAGCTGAACTCACAGGTTTAATTTACTAATTAATATATCTGAATAAATAAGAGAAATCTCAAATTTTACTCCAATCTTACTCTTAATTATAATAATTTAAAAAAAAACAGTACTAAATTTCTACGTGCAGTTAGGAGTGAGCAGTATTCGGTTCAAACTGAAAAAACCGATCGAACTGAACCGATTTGAAAATTTAGTTCGATTTTTTATATATTTCGGTTCGATTCGATTTTTAATTTTAAAAATTTTAGTTATTTCGGTTCAGTTTGATTTTGATCAGAAAAAAACTGAAAAAACCGAACCGAACCGATTAGTGATAATAATATGTTTTTTCAATAATATAGAGAAATTAAATTATATTAAGTTTAAAATATTTTAATTAAATTTTAAAATATTAAAAATAAAGTGTGAAAAATAAAAAAATTATTAAAAATCGAAACCGATCAATTCGGACCGAATCGAACCGAATCAGACCGGTTCGATTCGATTCGATTTCTGACCAAAATCGATTCGGTTCGGTTTTTATAAATACTAAAATTTCAATTTTCAATTTATTCAGTTCGGTTCAATTTTAAACCGAATCGACCGAATGTTTACCCTACGTGCAGCTGAAGCATAGCTCACCAAATTAATTGGTGTACAAAATATGGTTGCTGCCAATTTATTCAACCCTACCCCACAAATTAATCTCAACCAAATTGGAATTGCTCAACATGTTTGCATTGTTGTCAGGACAAAATTAGAGATCAAATGAGTTCGTCAAAGCAATAGAAACTTGATGGCTTTTTTCTAATCTTGTTTGGTAAGAGAAAAAAAACATTGAAAAATAAATTAATTTGATTGCGATTGCAGTTTTTGCCGAAATATGTCACATCTTTTTAAACGATTTATAATTAACAAATAAATAATGGAAAATTAGATTTCTTTTACCATTCATAGATTATTTGAAGCCCCATTAAGGATAAACTATAGAAAATGGGGATTTATTTGTATGTTTGACTATACTTGGGGGACTTTTTTTAAATTATCCCTAAGAATTTTACAAATGATCATCGATGCGTCCTATAATTTCTTCAGGGATCGGTGCGTACAACGAGGAAGAAAACTCGTCATCTTCTTAAAAAAAAACAAAGAAAACTTGTCATAGCATAGCAGAGAGAAGAAGGAAAAGAAAAGGAAGTGAAAGGAAAGGAAAGGAAAGGTAAGGAAAGTTTTCTCTTCTCCTTGAAATGGGAAACTGCGTTTAAAGCTCTCTCTATCTATATATCATATCATAGCTCACGCTTGCACACAGTGCATGAGCCTCACACTCTCATCTCTCAATCTACCTCAATCCCTTTACATAATTACCCAAAAATCCACTTCGATACTTCCAAGATATTGAAAAACAATAAAAAAAGCTTGAAAATTTTCATCTTTTAAGCCTTCATTTACTTTTTGGATTTGGGTATCATCCCCGATCTCTCCAATCAATCTGTTTTTAAATCTTTCTCGATCGGTGTTGGTGCTGGAGGTGGTGGTGATTTCTGGGTCATGGCGATTCCTGCAGTAGCTGTCATCTTGCCTTTGGGACTTCTCTTCTTCTCTTCTGGCCTTATTGTTAATCTCATTCAGGTATCTCGTGTGATTCAATTTTGCATTTATGGGTTTTTAGACACTAGTTGAATACGGTTTTTGTTTTTGTTGATGGATTCGATTTCTGGTTTTTTAGTTTCAATTTGTTGAGTTCCATTTCAGTCTAGCTGTATTCTCTACTTCTTTATGCAATTCAAACTCTTCATCTCTTGTATATGTTTATGTTATGGAAATCTTTAGAGTTGATGACTTTAGATGGACAGTCGATTTAACCAAAGCTATATCATAATGACTCAAATTTTCAGGCTATCTGCTTTGTTCTTATTCGGCCATTGTCCAAGAGCACATACAGAACGATCAATAGAGCTTTGGCAGAGCTGTTGTGGCTGGAGCTTGTATGGGTTTTTGATTGGTGGGCGGGAGTGAAGGTTTAATTTTTTTTAAAAAAAAACTCATCTCTTGTCTTGCCATATTCTTCTTATTATTATTATTATTATTATTTTGGTTTATAATTTCTCCAATTTGACATCATTTGTTTAGAAGTTTGAGTAATCTTCTTCATCTGAGCGGCAACTGTTTAGATGATCATGCTTTTGTTTCTGGAAAGTCGTTTCTTGATTGAGTTAATGGCATAGTGTCATTCTTAATCTGTGGTTGCTTTTGCTCTTTTCTATGTTTGGTCTTTGATGCAGAAAGCAAATTATTGGAGTGTTCTAGACAAGTAGTGTTGTCAAGTTAAACATTTTGTTGCTTGAGGATGCTTAATGCACCCAACGAACTAAGGATGTTTGCTACGCAATCTAAATAATACACCAATCTGTATTAGTATTTTAGGATTCAGTATAGGTTCTGTTTCTCATGTTGTAGAAAGCAAACCAGGCTATGAACCACTGAACTGTATTAAATCATATAAGTTTTTTTTTTTTTTAATACTGCATTTAGTTTTATAGGTATATTATTGTTTTTCTTGGGGTTGGGTCTTATATTGGACTTACGCTCAATGAAAAAGTCCATTTTTTGTTAAAAACCAAATTATGTTTGGTTTATAAGATAAAATTGTTTAGTTTGGTTCATGAAAATTTCCATATGATAAATTGACAATGCCAATCTATAAGTAGCTGTATGCAATTAGTATTCATTGTTTGTCAGATAAGAGGATGCGTTTCCTATTTAAGGGTGATAGAAAGAGGGAGGGTTATCTAGTCAAATTAGATCCATAAAGATCATAATAATATGTTTCTTGCTCCCATTGGAATTGAATTTGAAGGTTAGTAGATTGGTGACGAACTTGGGATTTTGAACATGTGTAGTGCTTTTTCTTAACCATTTTAAAATGGTTGAATACACCCATAATTTAATTAAGAAAAGTATATTGAACTCCTATTGTTTTATTTTGATTTATTAAACTCTTTGAACTTTGACTTTTTGACCTTTTGCATCCTTAATCTTTTATTTTTATAATCAATACGCATAATTTTCTGGATTCATTGATGGCTAATTATCGAATATGTTACTAGGTATATATTTTTTCTTTACTTTATAATAGGTTAAATTTGATGAACATTTCAATTAATTATTAATAATTATTCTGCAGGTGCAGTTATTTACAGATAAGGAGACCTTCTCTTTAATGGGTAAGGCAAAAACACTTTTTAAGCAAGATGGTGGCTTTTTGTTTTTTTTTTCTCTTGTTGGTCAAGTATAAATTTAGGTCTAGTTCAAAAATATACTTGGTGGTTTATTTGTATGCTCATGATGTAAATTTTTCAGGCAAAGAACATGCACTTCTCGTACCCAACCACAGAAGTGACGTTGATTGGCTTGTTGGATGGGTTTTGGCTCAGGTATATAGTTGATACACAGAGCAACTTGTTTTCTGTAGCAGAAAACATGTGAAAAGGCACAAATTTAAATATTTATATGCTCACTCAGATGAGTGCTTATATAAGTACCTTTCAACACAAACAAATACCCATATGTAGTTATTTACCATCAGCATTTGAATATGATCTATGCTCGTGCTGTACTCATATTATAAGGCAGAAATAGTTTGATCTAGAATGAGTTTCTTGTGCATTTATTTTCCTTACTTATTTGAGAATTCAAGTCTCTCTTTTTTTTCTTTATTTTTTTATCTTTGTATTGCTGGCTAATCACTGAGTTCACTTCTGACAGCGGGCAGGATGCCTTGGCAGTGCATTAGCTGTCATGAAGAAATCATCAAAAGTCCTTCCGGTATATTTTAAGTTTTTAACCTTACTTTCTTGATAACTTGATCAATTATGATGCCTCAAATTCAGTTGTGGTCTAACTTTTTGTTCTTAACATAGGAATTGAGGTTTTTTTTTTCTTTTTCTTTTTCTGCTGAGCATTGAACTAATTCAGTAATTCTTAATGGAATCTATTCAAATAAATGGGAATTGGAACTCGGAAGTGATTTAACAATTAACACCAATATTTTATCTCAGACATGTACATCATAAAGGCAGGATAAGTTATCTTAAGTCTTTAAGAGATTGCAAGTTAAAGTTGGGAACTTAGGGAGAACCAATATCCTTTGCAGATTATATTTCTATCCTCCTCACATGACTAATCATTTATTTCTGTCTTTAAAATTTGCTGGAAAAGTGGAAAGAAAATCAACAAATGTGATTAAGCAGCATTAGTTACTGAATATTCCATTACAGTATGATATCTGAGGTATTAGCATGTTTAAGTTTTTCACGCATTTATTTCTATCTCCTAACACGTGTTATGTGCAATGCCATATGAATTTGCATTTGACTTATTGTTTCTGTGATCTGCACTTCCACATGCATAGGATAATTGCTGTTCACAACATGATGTAGGTCATAGGCTGGTCCATGTGGTTCTCTGAGTACCTCTTCCTGGAAAGAAGTTGGGCCAAGGATGAAAGCACTTTAAAGGTAAGAGTTTGTAAGTATGTTCTCCCTATGTTTGTAGTGTGCAACTGTGTGTGTCACTTACTGGTGTTTCCTTTATTGCCTTTCACATTGTCTTTGATGCATATGTATCCGTCTACGTATGCCTCTTGATCCTGTTTTTAATTTGTTGAATTCTGTCTGCAGTCAGGTCTTCAACAGCTAAAAGACTTCCCTCGACCTTTTTGGTTGGCTCTTTTTGTCGAAGGAACTCGTTTTACGCAGGCAAAGCTTTTAGCAGCACAGGAATATGCAACCTCAGCTGGGTTGCCTATTCCTAGAAATGTTTTGATTCCTCGTACTAAGGTCAAATTCTTATTGCATCCTTTTTTTCCTCATTAAGTGCACCTTTCTTTTTTGGCCTAAAAAAGGGGAAAATAAACCCAAGAAACAAGATAAATTGGTAAATAAACAACAGAGAAATAAGTGAATAACAAAAACATCTTGGGTTGGCCTAATTTATTGGCTTGCTCCTTAATAATTTTCTAGTTCTTGCTAAAGCATTTTGGCTGACATGTATTTTTAAGACGCAACGTAATTCCTATTATAGTCGATTATTCATTGTTTATGTTTACTTACTGACTCTAACATGTCCATTTTTGCAATTAAATATTGTTTCTTGACTGTATTTATTGACAAAGAACCTTACCAGTGACTATTATGGTTTATATGCTTAAAATTTCTAAAGAACTGAGGTTGACCTGGTCAACCTGGCGGGGTTTACTGCAGGTGGATCCTCTTATTAGAAAAAAAAAAAAAAATATATATATATATATAAAGCATCTGTCTTTGGGATTTTGACCTGGATTAATGGATAGAATTTGAAGCTGGTTGATATATATATATATATTTTTCTTCTTGCAAAATTACTAAAATGAATAAATTTTTTACCATAAAATAAGAACTACCCTTCTTAATTGTTTATTAAGTTCAAAATATTTTTATTGATCATTAGTAATAAAAAATGTAATACACCCAAATTATTTTTATTAAGTTAAAATTATATTTAAATATAAAATAATTAGTAATAATTGATCGGTGACAATTGCAAATAAAGATGAAGATTTCTTCATTTCGTCAACTTGTAACTTCACAAATTAATGTTTAGTTAGCAAAAGTTTACTGTGTTATAGAACTATAAAAGAAAATTCTGTTTGTTTTGCTATAAAATTTTAATATATTAAAGCTTATTTTTCATTGATTTAAATACATTTATTGTTATGAAAATTATATTCTTACTATTTTTTACTAAAAAATAGAATTATAATGTATATTTAATATTTATTTAAAAGTATGTCAGTTAAACTTCTGTTGGATTCTGGTTCAATATGGAACTCTTAGGCTGATTGGAAAATCTCAGGTTATATTTCAGCCATGGATGGCATTTCAGTCTTTCTGTATCTTGAGGCAAAATTATGGAACATATATTATCAGTGATATGAAAATGGTTTTGGGCTTCAAGGGTGCTACAAACCTGCTATAGCTATTGTTTTTGCATTTTTGATCACTTTATGGACACATAATAGGTGCTGTAGGCCTGGCTGTTGATATAGCCTTGTATGGGGGAATTCATGGTGGTTGGAGAAACTTTTAAACCAAATTGTACAAATTTGTTTTTGTAAATTTGAAAGCTGACTTAAACTATTCAACTCATGTATGCTAACTAAACCAACATATTATAGTTTTTTGGCATAATGCATAAAATCATCTCTGAACTTTTATGGTTTGGTCAATCCACATCCTATACTTTTTTTTTATCGCACCACACACAAACACAACCCTAAATTTATGTTTTTCATAATATTCAAAAATTCCTTTTAAGGGTTTTAACTTTACTTTTTTCCATATTCACTTAGTTCAACACATCAAAAAGGAAGAAAGAGAATATACAAATAGAGAAAGAGTGAAATATTGAAATGCATAAATTATATGAAAAAATGTGTTTTGGGTGTTATAAAAATATAAGTTAGGGTGCGCAAGGGGATCAAGAATCATGTGGATGTGTGTGATGGGGTCAGAAGAAGTATTGAATGCGAAGAGACGAAACCAATATAGTTCAGGTGCATATTTTTGCATTAGGCCATGGGGTTTGTAGTCGTCTAAGATGATTTTGGGTTAGAAAATGAGTTCTCTTTGGGATTAAACGTTATGCTGCTTGCAATATAGCTTTTGTTTGCCTCTAAAAAGTAATAGGAAAAAGTTTGATATTTATTTTGAATGATTCGCACTAAGAACCCTTGGATTGTTGCATGGACACATGCATATTTCTTGTGCATGCTATCCAAATCTCATGAGCTATCACACAATTGGAAGTGTTCTTTTAGTTTTTTTTTTCCCCCGTTTTGTTCTGTGGACTGTGCATATCATTTCCTCAATTTGCTTGCTGGCTGCTGCTTGCCTAGGAGTGTGCAATTGGTTGGTTCTGTTTAGAAGTTAGAATCAAATTGAACCAATCAAACCAAAATTAACTGAGCCTCTTAAAATTTAAGACTGAACTGTTCATAACAAATAAACTGACCCTAATAAAATAAAATAAAAGAAAATTTGGCTCAATTCAGTGGTTCAGTTTTGAAAAAGAGAGAATTGAGTTCATCCAAATTTAGAATATATTCACCATGATGAAGATAGGTAAAAGAAAATTGTAAAGAAAATCTTGATAGACTGTTCCTCACCCGTTAACATGATTATAAGGATAAATTTTTTTTACAAAATGGACAATAGTACTGCACTCTTAAACTCAACTTAGCAACACAGATATTATTCTATACATGTAGAAAGCTTAAAACATAATAACCTCATTGAGTTACTGTAGATATTTGTCCAATAGAGTTTCTCCATAAGAAATGAGGAGATATAATTGTACTTTTGAAGATCTGAGATTGTGGCCCTGAGTATATGAGCAGGAAATGAACATCTAGAGGGAATCATTATAGATAAGCAAGCATAAAAAAAGAGCTTAAATGAAGGGATGGATATGACCAGCTATGGGTTTAAGGTCAATTTGAGATTCTATTGGCAGCCAGAAAGGAAGTTGATAATTTTGTAATGGGCAGGGAGTTTGGATAAGGGCTGCGTTGTCAGGGATGACTTGAGGCCATCGTGTGACCTTAGGGTGTTTTCAGACAACCACTTATTTGAGGCTATGACTACTTTTATGTGGATAGTGTTCTTGTAAACAAAGAGGGGTCAAAGGGCCAATTGGGGCTTTCCATGCTTGGCACTCTAATGGCTAAGTAAAGGTGGTTAAGAGGTAGTAAATGGGAGAATGAGGGAGACAGTAAATAAGACAGATTAATGCAGGAGTTATAAGTCTCAGAATGTTCTATACTTGGTACTCTAAGGGTTATATGGTGCTCTCCGCCCAATAGGTGTGTGCCATATGTCCCGTCCAGGCAAGCGTACAAATTGAAGGCATCATTGGATTGGTGCATGGAATCAGATGAGATCAAATCAATCATTTCTTGGGTAGACTACTCCCTCTATTCTTATTTGGAGGTGTCAATAGTCATTGGGAGCTTAGGGATCCATACCATGTTATTGTAGCTATATTAGTGCCATGTCTGTTAAGAGTTTATTGAGCTCCTTGTTATTTAATATGCCCTTTTGGCTATAAATCCCCTATAAGATTCTTACATAAGGATCATGTGGTGCTCATTAAGAAAGATTAGGTGACTTGGGGTATTAATTAGACTTGATCCTGATGGTCATGGTTGTGAGGAACATGGCATGAACCCTTGAGCCCAATTAGTAGTATAAGCAGATCTCTATCATGTGGGACCTATATGACCTCTGCTCTATGACCAATAGGTCATGGTTGAGGTTGGGGATATGTGGCATAATAAGAAGAGAGGTAGGTTTGTTCTTATAAGCAAATATAGGCGTTGGAGCTCTCTTGGGTTTTGTGTGGAGAAGGGAGAGGGGAAAGAATAAAGAGGATATATGCCTTGAGGAGAAATAGAGGGCAACAAAGAGGTATCAGTCTTGACGGGAAAGGGAAAGAAATCATGAGGGAAAAGAGTCTACAAAGTTGACAGAGAAATAGAGAGGGACTGGGGCAGTCGGTAGAGGGCAACGGCGTCTGCAAGGAGAAAGGAAAAGTATAAACTAACCCTAAATCTAAAACAAAACATGGAGTTTTGTTAATTTTGTTCTGGTGATTTTGGTGGTTCTAGGAATCTCAATCAAACTGAAGGAGTCCAAAATTTAGAAATTGGCTCAAATGAAATTCTTTAATATACCAAACCAAATTTCCAAATTAGGGTGGCTCCACCCTAATCTGTATTGTATGTTTGCATGTGAACTTCAGTTTTATTCTTATCTACTAACTTAATGAGAAGTTTTACATGATGTTGTTGTGTTGAAACCTTCTTCCAATAACAGAAAAGATGATAATGAAAGGATGTGACTGGGTGTTTTCTTTCTGTTTACATTTTTCTTCCTTGCTTTTGATGGTGTATGCTGAACATGAATGTCTCTTGGTAAGTGATAGCAAGTGTTGCATTCAAGACCCACTTTGCATTAAGTTTCTGCCCTTGCCCCCTCACCCCTTTTTCTTCCTTCTGAACAGGCTGTGTACTCATTTCAAATTTATATGTGCTTACTGCTTAGTCATCCATCTTGATGGCTTCAATCTTTGTTTCTTTCAGGGCTTTGTTTCAGCAGTGAGTAATATGCGCTCATTTGTTCCAGCCATTTATGATGTAACAGTAGCCTTACCCAAAAGTTCCCCTCAGCCTACATTGCTCAGGATGTTTAGGGGTCAATCCTCAGTGGTAAGTGAATAGACTTAAGCTTTATTCTCAACTAAATAAAGCATTTACATGTATGAATTTAAATGTTGAAACAATCTGGTAGAGCGAGGAACAGAGTAGAGAACAAGTCAACAAAATACTTAATGAGAGGGTAGCTAAATTCAGGTTTCTATAAGAATCAACTTCCTAGAGCTTTGACAACAGAAAAAAAAAAGAAGAAAACTTCCTAGAGAACACAATAACTATTCAAACAATAGACCAGGAATACCCATCTAGCACTAGCTAGTGCAGCTCAAGCTGAAAAGAAAGAAAACCTCGCATAAAAATCTTCAAGATACCTCCTACCATGCCTACTGTGTTTATTTATATAACATGAAGGTATAACAGCACAATATTCCTTCATGATTGCACCAGGCAATTTTCTCAACAGCATAACCTCCCCCTTTGTCTTTTCTACAGCTGTCCCACTCTGAATTTTTCTACTCTACCCTTGCCATTCTTCCTATAGTAAACCCTTGGTGGTTTTGTGACTGGGCTAACTAGGCCCAATGCTTCTATCAATGCTTTCCTCCTGAAAATCAGCCTTGTCCTCAAGGCTGAAATAAGGAAACTAGTTGAGGAAATTCAGAGTGTCCATCCATGTTGCTTCTTCATTCGGACTGCCTTTCCATTTAATTAATACCTATGACATTGGGGACCCATCCTTATGAACCCTTCGACACTGCAGGTTCGACTAAGTTGGAATTTCCATCCAAGTTTTTTGGTAACTCATTTGTTACTGGATGTTGCCCCACTGCTCTTTTCAACTGGGAATACGTGAAAGACATGATGTGTTTTTTACTCGAATGGTAACTGCAAACGGTAAGCTATTGCTCCTATTCTTTGGATGATTTTGAATGAGCCAAAATATCAAGCTTTTCATTGACGTCTATCTATGAGGACATATTTTAGGAAAATGAATTCTCCTACATTGAACTCCACTTCTCTTCGATGTTTGTTAGCAGCTTGTATCATACGTTGTTAAGCCTTTCATAAATTAAATGAGAGTTGTCTCAACAGTTCATCTCGAGTGACCAATTCTTGAGCCACTGCTTCAACCTTAGTTTCCCCTACAAGAATCAGTGAAGTGTAGGAGGAGGTCGCCCATATACTGCCTCAAATAGGGTCATGCCAGCCACGGTATGATGATTGGCATTGTACCAATACTCAGCCCAACTTAACCACTTGTATCACTATTTGGGTTGCTTCGAAGAAAAACAACGAAGATAGGTCTCCATCTGGGGTAGGCCGTACTCTTCCTCAATTTAGCACCTTGTAAATAGAACGATTTAGACTAGAAATTGCTGAGAGAAAGAGAGGATCATGGTCACTAACAATTGTCTTTGGCATGCCATGGAGTCGGACTATTTCCTTGATAAATTTTTTGCCACTGCTTTTGCTAAGTATGATTGCTTCAGGGCTATGAAATGCGCATATTTAGAAAATTGATCCGTGACAACTAGAATTGCATCAACCCTTTGTGAATGTGGCAGTCCGGTGATGAAGTTCAGGGAAATATCCTCCCAAAATCTGTTTGTTATAGGCAGAGGTTGCAACAGTCCTCCTAGAGATGCAGTTTCATATTTGTGTTTTTGGCACACTAAACATTTAGAGACAAATTTCTGAACTGTCTTCATTATCCCTAGCCAATATAATTTTGCAAACAATCTTTTATAAATCCTCACCTACTTGTAGGGGAGGAATGAAATTCTGCCAACAATCTTTGTATACAAGAAGATATAGAAGGCAATACAATCCGTCCCTTGTAGAACAACCTATCTTGCACTAATGAATAGGTTCTTGGGTTGGAAGATGAACATTTTAATTTCTGTATGACAGTTTGCAGATGAGGATCATCAATTATCTCCTTCTGAATAACATCCCAGTCAACTCAGAATATTCTCTCACCTTCATCACCGATCCTAAACAAAGCATCGGCAACCGCATTTTTAACACCTAGCTTGTAAAGGATTTTAAAGGCATAGCTCAACAGATTAGCACCCCAACACTGTTGTGCTCGGTTATTAATGTGTTGCTCCATCAAGTGTCGTAAACTTTTCTAGTCAGCATGCACGACAAATTTCTCCCAAGTAGGTAAGGTATCCAATGTCTAATAGCAAGTGCCAAAGCCATCATCTCTTTTTCGTAAGTTGATTTGGCCAAATTTTTGTCCGAAATGGCCTTGCTGAAGTATGCAATTGGTCGCTGATCTTGCATCAGGATGGCCCTCAATCCAGTGCTAGAAGCATCACATTCCACTGTAAAAGTCTTAGTGAAATCCGAAGTAGCTAAAACAGGGGAAGTGACTAAAGCTTGTTTTAATTGTAGAAGGGGAAAGCCTCCTGTGTCGTATGTGACCAAGCCAATTTTCCTATGTGTTGCTTTTTTAGTAATTGAGTAAGGGGTTGAACAATGCTAGCCATAAATGAACCTCTGATAGTATCATGTTAAACCCAGAAATCCACGTACAGCCTTGATACTTTTCAGAATTGGCCAATTGATAACAACAGATGCTTTGGAGGGATCCATTGCTAACCATTGACTTACCAAATGTGCTTTTCTTTTGATTCACTTGAAATTATTGAGACAATAGCAACAGAAGAACTGTTTGCAAATGTTGTAGGCATTCATGCCAGGTTCTGCTATGGATGAGCATGTCATAAAAAAAAAACCAAGACAAACCGTCTCAAGTCAGATATGAACAATTCATTCATAGTCGTCGGGGCGTTGGAGACGGACTGAAAGGCATGACGACAAACTCATATTGGCCCCAATGTGTGCGAAAAGCAGTTTTGGGCATATCAGACTCCTTGACTCTCATCTAATGATATCTTGACTTCAAATCCAAGTTGGAAAAGAATCTCGTACCATGGAGTTCATTTGGCATTTCAGTGATCTCGCTTGAATTGGGTATTTATGAGGAATTATAGCCTTGTTTAAAGCCTTGTAATCCACACAAAATCTCCAGCTCCCATCTTTTTTTCTCACTAGCAAGACAAGACTAGAAAAAGGGCTTGAGCTTGGGCGAATTATCCCGGCTGCTGGCATCTTCCCCACAAGCTTTTCGATTTTGTCTTTTTGGAAATGGCCATAGCGGTAGGGTTTTACATTCACAGCAATGGTTCCAACCTCCAATGGTATGAGATGGTTCACAAGGCGATTGGGGGGGTAAGGAAGTGATATCTCTAAAGATTTCAA
The DNA here is from genome assembly GCF_001659605.2 of Manihot esculenta. Taxonomy (NCBI): domain Eukaryota; kingdom Viridiplantae; phylum Streptophyta; class Magnoliopsida; order Malpighiales; family Euphorbiaceae; genus Manihot; species Manihot esculenta. The sequence goes on along the minus strand of NC_035168.2, from coordinate 4,882,820 downwards.
AAAGGATGCAACAATTGTTGCAATTGAGTCCGTTGGTCTGCTATAATTTCATTCTCCCCAGGAGGAGTGGATGGTGGAGAAATTTCCAATAGCAACATAAAAAAGTCCAGATCCTTTAATTTTTGCAGCTTTGCAGTAGGTATTACCTCTCGGATGATAGAAGGATTGCTCGACAAAGTTACATAACCCCTATGATGAATGAATGACAAACGCATGGTGGCCCAATTGATTTGGACATCCCCTAATGTTTCAAAACATGCAATGCCCCCGAGAGGAAAGAGACAATAATTAGAATTAATTTCCAGCGATCCCAATTGAAGTCAAACATTGCGACAAATCCCTGAAGATTCTACATGATGCCCATCCCCAATTGAACCCCAAAATAGGAGTTGCCCCTACGTTCAATTGTAATTGTAAAACTAAGTTCCCCTAAATGAAATTATGACGGTGCCGCTATCAATCATAAGGGTAATGGGCCTTTGAGCAATGCTTCCTTGTAGCTTCATCGTTTTAGAAGAAGAAATGCCCCCTAATGTGGAAGTTCCATATTAGAAAAATGAGCTTCAATACTCTGAGTAGTTTTTGGAAGTACTGAATTCATCACAGCAAGATCAATCTCATCATCCGGTATTGGGTCTTCATCATCACCGACTATGATAGCACGAATCAATTTGTTAGGACACTCATACATGAGGTGGAAGGGTTGTTTACACTTGTAACATAATTCCTTAGCTATGAGATTAACATAATCCCTTAGCTCTGAGTTCAAGGAATTCCTAGTGGGTATATTGTCTGGAGCTTCAAGATCGAGGTTTTGATGCGGTGGAAGAAACAGTAGAAGATGGTGGTTTTGTGGTGGAATAGAAAGATTTATCGGGTGGTTTTGCGGCTAGTAAGGCTGGAAGGCTTAACTAGGTTAAGGGGTTCGGCTTTAATGGGTGGCCCACCATGCGAGGCCCACTGAGGTGCCCCAACAAGGAAACGATTGGGAGCTTTAGAATGATGAAGTGATTCTCTAACTCAATTTCTTAAGCAATGGCCATTGTCTGGAGCAAATTCATGGCATCGTGAGCGGATTCTGATGCGAATATCATCCAGGAGACCACTTAAAAAATAATCCAATGATTGATGAGCAGACTCGTCAACCTGAGAAGTAAGGGAAACAAAGGCATCAATATATTCATTCACTGAATGATCTTGCCATATAGTAGCCAGTCGTTCAAACAGATTGGTTCTCATATCACCCCCGTATTGGTGGAGCAGCTCCTATGTAAATTGTTGCCAAGAAATTATAGGGAGTGCGTTGTCTCAACCAACGCATCCAATGTAGCGCAGGTCCCTCCATACAAACTAGGGCCAACTGAATTTCGACATCTTCCCATCAAAATTTGAAAGTACAATCTTTTTTACAGACAAAGAAGAATCATTGACGACCATAATAGTTGGATTAGGCAGTATATGAGAGTGAGTAACCTCAGTGGGACTGCATTGCTGATGCTTCAACATCCTAAGAAGGTGCTTTGCCACGAACTAATGAAGTAATCAATGTTTCTAGACAGGAGAACTGATGGTCCTGTTCTTGCTTGAACGTGGACAGTTGGTGTTGTTGGTCAACTTTCATGGCAGCAATCATTTCTTCTAGATTCATCATGCTCCTCTCCACCTAATCAATACGTGCATCAACTTCACGTTCCATACGAGTTTTGTTCATGGGATGGAAATAACGGCAGGTCAGACCAAATTAGTAGAGTTGAGAACAGAGTAGAGAACAAGTCAACAAAATACTTGATGACAGGGCAACTAAATTCAGGTTTCTATTAGAATCAACTTTCTGGAGAACACGATCTATTCAAACAATAGACCAGGAATACCCATCTAGCACTAGCTAGCCCAGCTCAAGCTGAAAAGAAAGAAAACCTCGCATACAATTCTTCAAGATACCTCCTAGCATGCCTACAGTGTTTATTTATAGGACAGCAAGGTATAACAGCACAATATTCCTTCATGATTGCACCAGGGAATCTACTCAACAGCTTTACCTCCCCTTTGTCTTTTCTACAGCTGCCCCACTCTGGATTCTTCTACTCCTTTGCCCTTGACATTCTTCTTGTAGTAAATCCTCGGTGGTTTTGTGACTGGGCTAACTAGGCTCAATGCTTATTCTGGGCTGCTTCTATCACAATCTGTGTTGTCTTCTGTTTGGTTCCCTGCTGCATGCATATAATTATTGGAGGACATTAAAGTTATAGCATCTTTGGGCATGGGAATAATATGGCATTCAAATCCACATGAAGTGAGGATCCAGAGTTCACCATCAATATTTTATGTAATTTTGTGGAGTATGATTCTTGTATTTCCTCTAATTTGACCTTTTGACTATTGGGCATCTCATTACTAATTTTGACCTGATCTTGAAAAACAACTGCATGATTAAATGGGCATGCAAAGCTTTTGCTGATAATGTGGTTGAACAATGGGGAATAAAATGGTTTTAAAATGATGGATGCCTGATTTTGTTGTATGTGTTTTCTCATCTATTTTCAATTTTACATAATCTACCGGTGCAAGTGAATCTTGTAGGTGAGTGCATGGTTTTAAATATCAGCCAATTTGTGATGGTATATGATATTCCTCGTCCATTTTCACTATTCTTGGATCATGTTGTGCTGTAATGGTCACTATGGCTCTTATTGTCCAATTCCAGCGCAAGAGGAGGGAGGGGGTAAGTGGGAGGGTGAACTTGGGAGCGAGAGAGTCATTTTAAAACCTTATTGTCACTAATGTTTAAAATTATCCTCATTTTTTTAGAACTTCGAAAAACCTAATGCATACTGTTATTTGCTATTACTGCAATCATTCATACATAAATTACTTTTTAAACCTAGAAATTATAACCTAATGCATGGTTTTGGATAATGAAGCTTTATATGTCACTATTAAATCAAATTCTTGTAGTGATTTGATATGTCAATCCATTTATATAAGAAAGTGATTTTATATAAAATGAACTTTAGTTTCTTGAATTTTAGTTTTAATATTTTTAAGTAGTTTGATTTAATAGTCAATCTTGAATATTATTATTAAAATGTCATTTAAAGAATTAATTTGTTTCTTAACAATTTATTAGCATTGCTATTTTTTGTACTTATTATAATAGGAATATATCTTGCCATGATCCTTGCTTAGATATTTGTATTCTAATTAGGATGTATTAGCCTAGAATTTATAATTGTCCTTTTTGGTATATCATCTTATATTGGTTGGAAGTCTTGTAATTGTGTATGAATAGCCATTGAGCTAGTGTGAATTGTCAAGCCATTATTCCTCAAATCTCTCTTTCTATTTTCACATCGGGTTAAAGCTTGAATAGGTGTAATAAAAAAATATTTCCTTCTTTAGTTGGCTCTTTTCCGGAGGGAGGTGTACTGCAACACCGTCTAGGAAGAATCTATAGCTTCGAGCGAGTTTGTCCTTTGATCCTTGGCAACGGATTCCTTCTCGGCAGTCCCCACGCTTTGAAACAGTTTTTCCTGTGTTGATACATCCGCTGGCGCGAGTAGCGGATTCCAACTTGTGATCACTAATCACTTCCTTAAGGTTGCTCGAGTCTTCTGCTTCACCCTAACACATTGGGTTCCCATGAATGAAAAGTTTATAACGCTTTTCCCTAAATAGTACATGTTTCCCAGAAGAAAAAGTATGACAAAGGACGCTTTTAAACTCTACCCTTGGAAAACATATTTTCTCCTCAATTTCTGCTTCTCTTACAATTATTACTGTAAAGTTGTAGGGCAGTAGTAATTATGTTTCTCGGGCAACTTTAGTTGAATTGTGGTTCATGGGTCAAGGATGAGTTTGACCCCTTGTCCAAACACTCCACATATATTGTTGCTTCTGATCGTGTGGGTCAAGGTGGATGTCCAATTATACAGTCCATTATGGCCCTTCCTCTCTCCCAAGTTACTCACACTTCTCTAATCTAGCGTAACATGTTGTAAAGCCTGGAAAAAGGCCACAACTTTGTACACCAATAATATCCAATGCATCTATAAGGTTATTCTAATATTGTTCACCTGCAATAGGATCATCAAGACATGGCGAGCTACTTGAGTCAGGTAGAAACTCTTAAGATGAATTTAATTCTCTCATGCACTTTACAACCTCTGTATCTAATCAAGAAAATAGAAAGAAATTTGTAGTGGTTCCTCTAATTAGACTGTGCTCAGATCTGGTTTCAGTTCAGGATCAAATTCTCACTCTCTCTGTGATTCCACCACTTGAAGATGTTTCTGCTAGACTTATGTGCATCTCCTTGACTACTTTTGAGTTAATCTCTAGCGAATATTCTATAATGGCAAACGCATTCTCATAATTAGAACGGGTACAAAAAGGGAAAGGGAAAAAGTTCAAAGCACTGTATCCACTGTGACAAAGGGGGACACACCAAAGATACATGTTGGTCACTTCATGGTAAAACCCCCTCTTCATATTAATCATCCCTCTCACACAGCCAACATGGCTCAGACTAGTGAAGATGGAATCCTACCTCTACTTGATGCAAAGAATTGAGCTTCAAACTCTGACTTTGACCGGAGTTGATTATGAGGACTATTTTTGGTACCAAATATCAAAATAGTTGTCATCTCATTATTTGCCACCAAATCTAGTGTTCATTTGCTTATTTGACAAAGTCTCTTATCTATTTGGTCATGGATCTTTGACTTTGATAGCTTCAATCACATCTCCGGTAATAAAAATCTTTTCTCTACTATTAAATTCCCTTCAAGAGTAGAGAAAAAGGATGAATTTCAGCTTGGGAGGAAATTGGAAGGCTTCAAAATGTGAAGAAAAAAGTCTTCTGCCTTCAATAATTCATAGACCACGCGATAGTTGTCTCCTATAGCAACTTTGAAGGGTCTTGCGCATCAAATGAGTGTAATGGCCATTATAGGTTGTATTACCAAATCAATTTTTTTCATTGTGAAATAACAACCATGGCTCCTTTGAAAACGTTGAAATAATGGCATGGCTGTGAGTCACATGGCTTGTACCAACTATTTTGCCCAAGAACACATGTTGCTTTCACTTCCGCCGTCTCTTCTAATCTTCTACATAATTGTTTAGGGCATCCAAGTACTCCAAATTGCAAAAGATGGTTCCTAGCTTATCCAAACTGTTTGTTTTAGAATGCGAGTCGTGTCAGCTTGGGAACTAAAGTCGTGCTTCTTTCCGAAAGTGTATCAATATTAGGGCCTCTTCTATGTCTGAAGTTGTTCACTCACATATATGGGACAGAGTCATGTCAATTTCAATTTAGGCTTTCAATATGTTGTTACTTCTATTGATAACTATTTTTGCTGCACTTAGTTATTTTAAATGAAGAATTGGTCTGAAATATTTTTTGTTTTTCAAGGTTTTTGTGTTGAGATGCAAGACCAATTTGGTGTATCAATTAAGAAATTAATCAATGATAATGCACTAGAATATTGTTCTACTCCCTTTTCATCTTTCATCTGTTCTCTGGAATTCTTCACTAGGCTTCTTGTGCTCATACTCCTTAAAAAAAAAAAAAAGAAAGAAAGGAGTTGCTAAGCATACAAATAGACATATGGTTGAAACAACTCACCTTTCTCATTCAGTCATGTTCCAATATGGGGCGATGCTTTTTTTGCTGCTTTTTATTTAATCAACCGTATGCCCTCTTTTGTTGTGTAGTATAACATTCCTCATTCCATTATTTATCCAACTCAAGACCGGTGTCCTCTCTTCTATGTGTCTTTTGAGCTTCATGGTATTCAGCTCGTTAAGGCTCTTGAGCTCGGCTTGTTTTCGAGTTCATGAGCAGGCTCGTGAACAGTTTTATTAAGTAAGCTGAGATTAATATCATAAGAGAATTAAGTCCAAACTCTGCATAAATTTTTATGAGTCAAACCTAAGTTTTTTTAAAGTTTAGCTTTGTATAGTTTAATTACACTCTTAGAGTTTGCAGATATTAAAATCATTAAGACTTAAGAGCTCGTTCTTTATAGGTTTCTGAGCTAACTTGTATATATACATATTTAACTAAAATAGTTTAGTTTTAAACAATTTAGTTTTAAACTAAAACTAATTATACTTATTTAACTAAAATAATTTAGTGTTGAACAACTTAGCTTTAAATTAAAATTCATGGAAAGACATTTATTTGATAGTTTATACTGATAACATTGTCATAACAGGGAATGATCATGAAGACATTGCTCATCTCAAACGACATCTAACCAATCATTTCTAGAATAAGGATTTGGGAAAATTAAAATATTTTCTACGCATTAAGGTAGCACAATCTGGTACTGGTATTGTTCTTTTTCAAAGAAAGTATGATTGGATATATTAGAAGAAAAATGGTATGCTGGATTATAAATCTATCCAAATGTTTAAGCTTGTGCTTGGATAGGGGGAGCTGTTGAAAGGCCCTAGTCGTGATAGAAGACTTGTTGGCAAATTTAGTTACCTTATAATCACACAGCCAAACATTTTTTTTGCTATAAGTGTGGTTAGCCAATTCCTGCAAGCCCCTTACGCAAGTCACTGGAATGCAGTAATTTGTATTCTTAGATACATCAAAAGGTCCCCATGACAAGTTTTTGTTGCATGAGGATAGGGGACATGCCCAAATTGTTGGATGCTTTGATGCAAATTGGTAGGATCTCCTTTTGATGGATGGTCTACTTTATGATATTGTATTTTAATAGGAGGGAACCAAGAAAGGTCAAGCGCAAAAGTAGAGTATCGAGCCCTGGTCCCGGCCACCTGTGAGCTTATGTGGTTTAAGTCACGTCTTTAGGAGTTAAAAGTGTGGAGGTAATGAACAAATGAAGCTAATTTGTGACAGTCAAGCTGTAACACATCGTTTTTAATCCCATTTTTCATGGAAGGACGAAGCATATAGTGATAGATTATCATTTCATTATGCAAAAAATCGAGTCTGGATGTATTGCCATTAGTTTTGCCTGTTTGAATGACCAGCTTGCAGACATTGGCACTAAATCTCTCCTAAGGGACCATGATTGAGTATATTTTGACAAGCTAGGAGTCTACGATATATGCCTTCCTTCTTGAGGGGGAGTGTTAGAATAGAAATATATCTTGCCATAATAGCCTAGAATCTATACTCTTCCTTTTTGTATATCTTCCTATATTTTTACATGTTTAGAATATTCATAAATTTTGTATTCAATTAAAAGTTTGTGAACTTTGAATTTGAGTCATTTTGCTATCTTCTTCTCGTGAAAATGCTGAATCCATATAATAATTTGACATTCTAAATGGTTCAGATCTATGCGAAGAAAGAACTCTATGGAATTGGTAAAAACTCTGTTGCTGTTGCAGGTGCATGTACACATAAAACGACGTTTGATGAAGGATCTACCTGAAACAGATGATGCTATTGCGCAATGGTGCAGGGATATATTTGTTGCCAAGGTATGTGTGCTGCTCAACTAGTGTTGCAGGATCTGACTTCATCTAGTTCTATAATTGGTATCTTCAACTTTACATATGAAATTGTAAGGAAAAGTGAGAGCAACTTCTGAGGCATATCTGTGTGAAAGCCTATGTATCAGTTCATTGTGATTTTCTTAGTATTTGCCTTTTGTGTGGTAGGATGCGTTATTGGACAAGCATATAGCTGATGGCACGTTCAGTGACCAAGAAATGCAGGATATTGGTCGACCTATTAAGTCTCTTGTGGTGAGGCACTGGTCTTAGTAAAACAACTAATCTGCAGCTTAAATTCTTTGACAAGGGTGGTTTACTGATTTCCCATCATTATGTGCAGAGTTTGGAGTTATATTAATTCTTCGATTTTTCTTTTACCAGGTTGTTATGTCCTGGTCATGCTTACTTGTTTTGGGGGTCTTGAAGTTCCTCCATTGGTCATCACTTTTGTCATCATGGAAGGGTATTGCGATATCGTCATCTGCACTGGCCATTATTACTATACTTATGCAGATATTGATACGCTTCACTCAGTCGGAGCGTTCGACTCCGGCCAAGGTTGTCCCAGCGAAGCCCAACAAAGGAGAGGCACCCATAACAGGACAAGACAAACAACACTAAGTCACAGTCTGTTAGTTAAGTTTCACAAATATCAGTAACTTCATCAGAAATCATTTTTGTGAAAATACATGTAGTTTCTGCTTCGCTTGATTCGTATGCGCTGATTTTAGACTAGTTGGAGCAGTTCTTATGTTGCACAGTTTGTATGCATATCAATTCATTCTTGGCCAGTAAAATTAGGCAAGTCCTGTACATTACATCAACAATGGCTGTAGCAGATACATATCAGTCATTTTCCTTCTTTTCCCTCTTTCTTTCCCACTATTTTTAATGATTTTTAGCATACTGGCATTTTCACTTTCTCTTGCTAATGGGGACTTTGCTTGTTGGTTCTTCGTTTTTGTTTGAATTTGATGATGATACGTTATCTAAAAACTAATACAGATATTATTATTTAAAATATTAAATTTAATTAATTAAAATAATTTATTATATTAAAAGTATAATACTTATTTATTGTAAATTTATTTACATTTTAAAAAACATAAATTTTGTTTGAAGTTCTAATTAAATCCATTATTTTTTTTAAAAAAATCATGTATATGTATTTTTTTAATTTTTTATTATTCAAATGAAATATTTTAAATTAATATTTAAAATTAAAAGTTTAAATATGAATTTATGAAATTTTAAAATAAAAATTATTAGAAGGCAAAAGGGTAAAAACTTGGGTGATCAAATTAATTTAAACAACCCTGTTGAAATATGATGATCTGAAATTCAGGAAATAGGGTTTTACAAGAGTTCTGTAAAACTGGAAAAAGAGGAAAATATTTCTCCTTTTATATGTTTCCTTTTGTTTGCTAATGACGTGTAATAGAATGTGTGTCATTGGGCCACCTGTTCCTGCTACGATGATACGGACGTACGAGAGGATCAGATTTCTGTCTCATGCGTAACGGCCCCTGATTCTCTCGGACGCGCATGCGGGTGGTTCCACAAGGCGGATAGGCTGAATTCCTTCCTGGTTCCGAACTGGGTCGGAAGATAAGGTTAAAACTAGACCCAGAAGGCGTCTGTTTATTGGGTCGGAAGAGCTAGACCGGCCTGTTTGAAGAAAAAGATTGGAACCCAGTCTTTGAGTTGGGCTGGACCTGATTCTTGGAGGAGGCTTCGAAGCCTTTAGGTTATGGGCTGCCCTAATGGACTTGGCCTTAGTCGGGGGCGAAAAAACCCAGCGGTCATCAAAATTTGACTAAATTTATTTACATTTCTAATTATTTAAATTAATTTTTAAATATTTTGTAATTAATATAATTTCCAAAGTGTTTCTTGAATAAAAGTTTGAATAGCCTCTAAAGAGGCGTGATTGCAATGAATCTAAGAAAGCAAACTTTAATTTTATAAAAGTTGAATTGACTTTGCATCAAGCCTTGAATTCAGTCCTCTCTATCTCACTTAGTTGATCTGAAATTGAAATGCTATTTTGTCTACTCTACCTTTCCACCACATCCTCATAACACACTTGTATTTAACTTCATTTAATCATTTGATTCCTCTCCACATGCTCACAAGTCTCGCACAACAATACTTGCGCCGTAGGCTAAGCGTCAAGACTTCAATTATCAGATACTGCACTTACGCTGAAAATACTATAATATTTAATTTTATAATAAATTTTATTCGAAACAAAGTAAGCGAATGGTATGAACAACACAACCTAAATGTTCCTCATCTGACAAGACTCCAAGGTAACTAGCTAAGAACTAGGAATATGTGGTCCTGTTTCAACAAGTAGTATGAGGAGTGACATGATTCTAAAATCAGGTGAAAAAAATGAAAAATCAAGGAGCTAAGTCAAAAAACTACAACTCATGGTGATATTACTGCTTTGACAAAATTATCAACTGTGGATGAGGTCTGGAGTTGCACTTGCACATGGGAAAATGTGAGTTCTTGTTCATTCATCTTAAAGGTTGCACAGTGTTACTTTTTCTTTTGGTACTGTGCTTTTTTATTTTTTTATTTATGAAGTAGTTTCTAAAATTTAATAAAATTCATAATTTAATATCTATCATTTTAATAAAAAAAATTTTAATGTTTAAGGTTTAATTATGTTAATTAAATGCTCATTCTGTTAAAATTTCACTATTTACTATTTAATTTCTTTAATTTCATAATTTGTAAATGACTGTTTTATTAAGAAAATAAAAGTTTAAGGATTAAATTATTTATTATTAAAAAAATAGGGTCTAAATTATAAATTTTATTAAATTTCAAGAATTGTATACTAAAAAAGTTAATATGATCGTCCTTTAGCACTCATAGACTTAGTCTGGTGGTAAGTGCATCCGAATAAATCTGAGAAATCTCAAATTCAATCTTCCACTCCCCATTTCAAAAAAAAAAAATATGATCGTCCTTTAATAATGATGTAGGACTATAACATTTTAGTTGAATCTCTTAATTTAGAATAATGCATTTTTATAAACTTTAATTTGTAATATAAAATTATTTTAATATTAATTTAATTAATATAAATATTTTAAATTTAATATAATTAATTTTTTTAATATGATATTAGAGGTTTCTAATAAATTCCGATGAATGTTGACCGTTTTCGTGATCATTGTTATATTTGATCAATTTGTGCAAATCTTGACATCTCAATTTTAGATGAATGCTAAAAATACCCTTCTTTGGTGTTGCATTATTTAAGAAAATTTGAACCAAACCATAACTCAAAGTTCACTGAATGAAATGAGGAGTTTTTTTTTTTTTTTCCACAGTAGATTTTCCTGATTTGACTTTTGCACTGTTCAGTAAGCAGACTCCAGACCAAATTGCTGCTGGACTTACTAAGGGCAAGGGAAAGATTTTCAACCTAGAAATCATTTCATATATAATAATAATAATAATAATCTTTCAGACAATAGGCTACCAAATTATAGGTATTCTAAGAGTCATGAATAGCTAAAAGGGCAAAGACATCTAATCAAACATATGAAGGGAAGTGACCTTATTTTAACTCTTATCCAATTAATGCTAATCTCCAAAAGCATAAGTCAACATCTTTCGTCAAAGTATTTGTAGGTACTGAAAAAATTTAGAAAATAAAATTTACACTATCAGTGTAAATTTAATCGTAGAGTAAAATTTTTTTCCCCGTTTATTCCTTTTTCTTTTATTTGTTAATAACGTCTAACGGTCAGTTAGTGTTATTTTCTTAAATTTAACTAAAAATATTTTTAAAAAATATATTAAAAATTTAATTTTCAAACATATTTTTACGAAATGGTAAGTAATTTTAAATATTTTTTATTTTAATATTGAATATATAAAAAATAATAATAATAATATACTAAATTTTTTAATAAGAAAATTTTTACAGAATGATAGAAAGAAAGAAGAAGCAGAAGAAAATAAAATTCAGTTCTAGTTCCACTACTAAAATCCTCCCTGAACATTGGAAGGAAATCAATAAAACTATCATAAAACTCCAAATATCAGATATACATATATATATATATATATATATATATATATATGACATCAACGACCCATTTAAAAAAGAGTTTGATGACTGCTATATATATAATTTGCAGGTGATCTAACAAACAGATTAACTCAGGCATCTCTAGCTAGCTATGATTCTTACAGTGTTCATTGTCCTTAACCACTTAAATTGTGTTCTTGTTCAGAACATGCATATTGAAAATTGATGGCATACCTGCATCTGCAGGGAGTTCATTATTAGATAAGCCATTATAAGTAGGACCAGCTCTTGTATGACTTGATGAAGCTGAAAATTAATAAGGTCTGATACTGATCATGTCATTTCTTTATGTGAATAGTGCTTCTCAATTATTCTCTTCTTGCAATGTTCTTTTCTTGGTCCCTTGTTTTTTTGCACAATAGGGAAGTGTTCCCCATTATGCAATAGAGTGTAGCCCAAGCTCCTGCTGAAATTTTATATCACAGTATCTGGTTCTCGCCATGGCTGTCAATTTAGTTGGAGTTTGACTTGGACTGAAATTAATAGTTCTGGTTTAAGGGAAGAGACTGGAACTACACCAGCGAGATTTGTTTCTTAATAGTTTTGATTTCGACCGTTTCAATTCTTATTTTGGCTGGATTCCTTTAAAATTTTAAATAACTTTGATTTTTTCAAATTCGATTTATTTCAATCCTCTTTTATGAATGAATAATAAAATTTATATATATTTTCACATGAAAAAATTATAATATTTAATTTATTAAAATTATTTAATATTTTGTTAATATCTTTTAATAAATTGAATGATATTCTTAATTATTTTTAATAAATAAGATCATTATTTGAAATTTTATAAATTTTATTTAAAATTATTAATATTAATTGAGAAGTAAAGTAAATAACTTATTATTACATCATAAAAAATAATAAATTTTTTTGTTGTAGAAAGTTTATTTTATTTTTTAAAACTGAAATTATTATCTAATAATTTAATATTGTCAAAATTAAAATTTATTTTAATAAATTATGTCAAAATTTTAATTTTTAATATATATATATAAATAAAAATACAGATATATATATATATATATATATCTCAAAATTCAAATAATTTTTATTTTAAATTTATTTAAATAAAAAATTATTTCATTTTTTAAAATTATAAAATATCATCAACCTTCAAATTTAAATAAACTTAAAATTAATTTAAATAATAAAATCATCATCTATTTCTTTTTTTTTAATCGAAAATCTGATATCTTTTAAATTTATTTAGATACACTTATCACTAAACTACGTCTGCGAGTGCAATCATAATATTTTATATATATATACTTAAATAATTAATATAATTACTCAATGAATTAATTTTAAAATATTTCGTGGGGCACATGGAGTCATGGTGAATTATTCCATTCTTTTTCATAATTTCATTCTTTTCTATAAAGATAAATTTTATTAATGTGTTTTTTTTTTTTGAAATGGGAATCAGAGATTACGGGAGTAAAATCTGAGACCTCATTTATTCAGATGCACTTACCAGCAGACTATGCCTGTGAATGCAATTCTATTAATGTGTTTATTTAGTTATTCTGACTTATTCAAAATAATAGATATAATTCTTTTTTTTTTAAGCAAATCTACTGATTGTATTAATAAAATTCCATCAAATAAAGAGGGATATCATTCCAAACAGAGAGACAATTATGTCTAATAAATTCTCTAACCAAAGTATGAGCAGCTAAAGTAGCATTACGACGAATCCATCTAATAGTTCTAGAGTCTAACAAAGATTTATCATCATTCAAAATCAAACCCTGCATAAGATAATTTGACAAAAATACTCATCAAGTGTCTATCTAAACTCTTGCATAAGATAATTTAGCAAAGATGATCCTCCTTCTTTTTCATCTCTCGAGCATAAATCATTAAAGTCTCCCGAACAAAGTCACGGAAGAGAGTTTCTATGAGGTAAAACTCGAATAAAGTTCCAAGACTGACGTCGTCGTTGCGATTTCGGAAACCCATAATAACTAGTAAACCTCCATCCTAAGAGAACAGGAAAAATGTGTATTATTATGAATAACAGATGAATTTAAATACATACATATAACCCGTTTACATCCTACAAATAAGGGAGTTATACATATCTAAATACAACAGAAAGCTATTTCAAAACACTCGAAGAAGGTTTAGAATTATCCTTATCTATTATGCCTCCGCAAGATGGTGGTCGAGCTCCGACAACAATCTTGTTCTTGAATTTTATAAACTCTGTAATTGGCAATGGCTTAGTTAATAAATCAGCAATTTGTTCTTTAGAAGAAACATGGGTAACTCGTAGATGGCCAGCTTGAACCTTCTGTTTGACAAAGTGATAATCTAGTGCTATGTGTGGAGTGGAAAACCGGGTTGGCAGCCACATATGTCGCCCTCAGATTATCACAGTAGATCACTGGGTTATCCGGAATTCGAACTTTCAATTCAAGAAGCAGATTTTGTACCCAAATCAAGTTAGCTGTAGTTGTAGCTACTGACCTGTATTCAGCTTCCGTTGAAGATCTAGCAACGGATTTCTGTTTCTTCTATGACCAAGCGATGGGATTTCTCCCCAGAAAAATGACGTGAGCTCCTGTTGATGTTCGATCATCTCGGTCACCAGCCCAATCCGCATCTGAAAATGCATGTAGACTCAATGTGGATTGTTTACGCAAGATCAAACCATGATCAATTGTTCCAACTAAATAGTGAAGTAACCTCTTCACTGCTGCCCAGTGAGAGAGTTTATTGACAACAAAAGCAACATCCAGTCTAGTTAACAACAAGTATTGCAAACTTCCAATGATCGCCCTGTATTTGGAGACATCATCCAAAGCATTTGAATCATATTTACTTAATACCATAGATACGGATAATGGAGTGGCAGCAGATTTTGCTTCATGCATGTTTACTTTTTCCAAAAGCTCTCTAACATAATTCTATTGAGACAAAAACAGACCAGACTCAGTTCTTGTAACTTCCACTTCTAAGAAGTAATGCAAAGTGCCCAAGTCTTTGATAGAGAATTTTCCACCAAGTAACTATATAAGCTGCTCAATCAAAACAAAGTTTCTGCCAGTGACGATGATATTGTTGACATAAACAAGAATGTAGACACAGTGACCATTCTTGAATGACATAAACAAACAATTGTCGGATTTCGACTGTTCAAAACCAGCACTAATAAGAAATGATGTTAATTCAGAGTAACACACCCTTGGTGCCTGCTTAAGACCATACAATGACTTTTTCAATTGACAAATATAATGAGGAGCATCAGTGTCGACAAACCCAGGGGGTTGCTCTATAAAAACCTCTTCAGTCAATACACCATGCAGAAAAGCATTATTAACGTCAACTTGTCTCAAAGACCACCCATGAATAACAGCAAGAGATAGAATTATTCTTACAGTAGGATGTTTAGCAACCGGCGAAAAAGTTTGATCAAAATCGAAACTAGGGCGTTGAGTGAACCCTCTGGCTACTAAACGAGCTTTGTACCTCATCGGATTTCCTTGGGCATCAGTCTTGATTCGAAATAGCCACTTGCAACTCACAACATTTGCTACTTTATTTGGAGAAACCAACTTCCAAGTCTTCTGCTTCATTAATGTATTATATTCAGCCTCCATCGCCAATCTCCATTTGGGATCTTTTAGTGCCTGTGCCACTGTTTTAGGAACAAATAACATAGTTGGAGATTGAGAAATCATTGCCAAACACAACTTCTGAATAGGCTTTCGAATATTATTTTTTACTCCTGGTAATCATCAGGTGAATAGACTGATTTTGCACTTGAGAAACCAAATCCAACTGAGAGACATCCACAGTATCAGTATTATCAGATATTAAACCAGCAGAAAAATCCATACCCGTATCCGTTCTTGATCTGGATTCCGATGTGGCTCCTGGATTTGGCGTTGGTTGCAACTGAACCAGAGAAGGGGAAGCCATAGCAGCCACCGTCGATTCAGGCTCTCTGAGACTGTCAATTCCTACAATTGGTAAAACAAAATGGATGAGAGACTAAGTATTTGTGGTAGAAGAATTTGGGCGTTCTAGGTTTTGAGCAAGAGTACAAAAGGGGAACTCTGTTTCTACAAACTCCACATGACGAGAAAGATATAGTTTCGAAGTGAGTGGATCATAGCACTTATATGCACTCTGCGTGATTGAGTATCCTAAGAAAACACAAGGAACAGAGCATTTTTCAAGCTTATGGGAATGAAAGGGTCTAACCCAAGGGTAGCACAAACACCTGAAGACTTTTAATTTTACATAATTTGGTTCTTTCTTATGAAGACACCAGAAAGGAGAATTATTTTCAAGAATAGGAGTAGGCATCCTATTAATTAAGTAGACTGCCGTTTGAAAAGCATAGGACCAAAATGAAAGTGGCAAATTAGCTGAATGAAATAAGGTGAGTCCAGTCTCAACAATATGTCGGTGCCTACGTTCAGCAATTGCATTGTGTTCAGGGGTATAAGGCGGAGTGAGAAAATGCGAAATCTCATTATCTTGTAAAAAACTCTTTAAATGATGAAATTCCCCCCCCCCCATTGTCTGAATAGATTGAAATAATTTTCATGTCAAAATAATTCTCAATCATTTTCTTATAAACAGGAAAAATAGAAGGCACATCCGACTTTCATTTCAAGGGAAAGAACCAGACATATTTAGTATCGACAAAAATCAGGTAGTAACAGAACTCATCAACAGAAGTAATCGGGGAAGGACCCCAGACATCAGTGTAAATTAATTCCAATGGTTTTGAACTGGTCATTGTGGATTGAGAAAATGGAAGTTTGTGCATTTTGTTGCACTTACAGGAATCACAGAAAAAATTATTATTGACAACTGAAAATTGAAACTGCTTCAAAAGAAGTCGCAAAACAGGGGTGGAGGGATGGCCAAGCCGACGATGCCAGAGAGACTGTGAATGGGCAACAATATGATTCACACTTGGATTTCGCAGAACTGACAGATCAGGTGGCCATTCATAAATTCCATTAACGGGCTTCCCTTCTGCCAGCAGTGCTCCCGTGCTCAAATCCTTCACATTAAATAAGAATGGATTAAATGTAACTTCAACATTGTTAGCAGCACATAACTGATAAACAGAAACCAAATTATTATTTAAAGCAGGGACACATAACACATTATTCAGATGCAAAGGCTTTGAGTGTGACAAAAGTTGAACAGAACCAATATGTGTTATAGGGTAAGAACTACCATCACTAAGAAGAACATCGTCATTGCCATCATATTCAGAATGGATTGCCAAATTCTATAAGTCTTGAACAACATGTTGATTGGCGCCAGAATCCATGATCCACTTAGAATCAGTAGACTGCCCAGTTTGTGTCACATAATTAACCTGAGTTTTGTTTGCAACCTGCGATGCATCATTGTTAAACATCTAGGGCAGCAACTTTTTAAGTTTAAAGCACTACTTGGTGGTATGACCCGGTCGATCACAAAATTGACATTTGACTTTTGCTTTCGAAGTTGATCCTCCTCCAGAATTACCAGGCAATGAAACCGCAGTAGACATATTTGATCGAGTCCTAGTTGATTGAGACTGAGGCCGAGCAGATCCTGATTTGGCAGTATAGTTAACTGTAGTCGGCACAGCAACAAAACCTGATTCGTGAGCCAACTGACTTTCAAAATCAGTAAGTTTATCATGCAAAATATCAAAAGATACCTCTGTATCTCGAGCACGAATTGCAGCAGCAACTTCCTTATACTCGGGGGGTAACCCATGAAGAACATGAAGGACGACTTCATTCATAGAAATCAGGACACCGGCGGCAGCAAGAGTGGTGGTGATAGCTTTAACTTTCTGTAAAAACTCAGTGATAGTCATGGATCCCTTTTTAGTGGTGAACAGAGATTCCCTAAGACTCATAATCCGAGCCTGTGAAGTTTTTGCATACGTCTTTGCCAAGGTAAGCCAGACATCAGATGCAGATTTCTCACCAACTATAAAGGGAACAATATCCGAGGAAAGAGATGCTATTAGAGCACTTCGAATTAATTGGTCTTGACGAAACCAGATTGGATCTGATTCAATGGTTACATCACTTGGATTCTCAATATATTTAAGAAAATCATACCCCACCAACAGCGAATACCACTGTGTATGCCAGGATTAGTAATTCGTGGAGGTGAGTTTGATAGGTACTTGCGCTGCGGCATTAATAGAAATAAGTTGAGAACCAGAGGACACAGTAGGGGATTGCACAACCGAAACATACACATGACTCTTCCACATTAACGAAAGGCCTCCTTCTAATATTTGTCTATTGACTAAGAAGCAACCATCAAAATGTAAAAAATTACGAAAAAATTTCATACGAAAACTGAGAGCTTTTGTTTTCAACAAAAATAAAATGTCCGGCTTGTAACTAGTAACCAAATCCTTCAATGCATTAACTGTCCGAGAATTATCGAGTCCTCAACAGTTCCAACACAGGACGACCATTACTTCCGGCTATTCCGACCTTTGACGGGATGAGCCGCTTCATTGTTACCTTGTATTTCCTTCCAAACGAGCAGAAATCGATTGTATAACCAAGGGCCCCTATTTCTTATATTTTCAAAGTCAACATTATTAAAAAACCGAAACAGATATCTTTTTGCCTCTAATTCTATAATAGATATCCCTCTAAAAGATGTCATAAATCTGCCAAAAATGTCTACATATTTTGAAAATTGATTGGATTGTATGTGAGAAACATCCCCACCATACAGAAATCATAAGTAACGATCGGAATATCTCTGGAACTCTTAATAGGGACAACAACATTTTCTTTTTCATCGATAGTCAATTGACGCAGATTGTTTTTCATAGGAAAGGGGAAAGAAGAAATTAGATTTAAGAAAGAGAAGAAGACGAGAGTATCGAGTCACAAAAAAATCATAGAGGAAAACTTGGATCGAAAGTAACAACTTTTATAATAGATATAATTCTAAATTGCTTTTTACAATAAACTCTTTTTTTTCTAGGTTAGAAATAAATTTATGGGAAAATTACTTTGTAGTCCCTGAGGTTTAACGTAATTAACACTTCTGTCCCTCTATTTTGGTGACCCAACACTTAAGTCCCTCACTTTCTTTTCTGTCCAATTTCGTAGTCCTTCCGTCCAAAATAGCCGTTTGCGACACGTAAATTGACAAAATTAACCCTCTTCTTCTTCTTCTTCTTCTTCTTCCTCTTTCTGCAACTTCTTCTTCTTCTTTCTTCTTCTTCTTCTTCTTTTTTCTTCTTCTTCTTCTTCTTCTTCTTCTTTCTTCTTTCTTCTTTCTTCTTTCTTCTTTCTTCTTCTTCTGCAACTTCTTCTTCTTCCTTCTTCTGCAAGTTCTTCCTCTTCTTCTTCTTCTTCTTCTTCTTTCTTCTTTCTTTTTTCTTCTTTCTTCTTCTTCTTCTTCTTCTTCTTCTTCTTCTTCTTCTTCTTCTTCTTCTTCTTCTTCTTCTTTCTTCTTCTTCTTTCTTCTTCTTCTTCTTCTTTCTTCTTCTTTCTTCTTCTTCTTCTTCTTCTGGGATTTCACATGGAGAGAAGGGCATTTTTGGAAAAAATTATCACATCTCACCTTTGACTCTTTGACCAAACGGTTTAAATGGACGGAAGGACTACGAATTTGGACGGAAGAGAAAGTGAGGGACTTAAGTGTTGGGTCGCCAAAATAGAGGGACAGAAGTGTTAATTACGTTAAAACTCAGGGACTAAAAAGTAAATTTCCCTAAATTTATTGATATAGAGTTTGTATGAGCAAAAAATTATATCTCTTGATCTTTTCGGTGCTGCATGAATTTTTTTATTATATATTCATTTCTAGGATATAAAAAAAATAAAACATATAACTTTAAATAGAAAAGCTCAAAAACTCATAGTGAGACTGAACTAAGCAATGAAGTTCATCTTATATATATCAATATTTTATACAAAATTTTAAATTAAAACCTAAAATTATATAAGATTTTAAGCACAAAAAAGAAAAATCAATTTCAAACTATTTTATTCTAAAAGTGATCAAGAAACAGTAAAACACAAATAGAAAATAATACTTCTTGTCGGTTTGAAATAAACAGAAAAAATTAAAAAATAGAAATAAAACCACAAGTTTTGAAAATTCAATTATGTTTTATTTAAGTAGTATGAACAAATGGCTGAATTTAAGACATATAAAAAGAAAAAGAGAAAATATAATTGTAATTAAAAATAATATAAAAATATTATATTAAATTTACATTTTTATTTATATAATAATTTGAGTTAAATTTAGCGGTAATTATTATATCTTATATGATATAATAATGATATGCTATTATAAAAAATCTACATTATAAATATTATTAATTAATTAATTAATTAATTATTAATAAATAAATCATTTTTATATATTTACAAAAATATTTTGCAAATATTCAAAAATTTATTTTTATATTTATTTTATATTAATTTTATTATACAAATATAATTTTATAATAAACATATTAAAACATAATATTAAATAATTTATACTAATTTATATTACATATAAAAATGGACAAAAACTCGTAGAACAAAATCATCTAAAAATTTGTAATATAATATAATATATATCCATCTAATTTATATTCTTATTTTTAAAAATTTAATTTTATTATATCTTGTATATCCTTTAAAAAATTTTCTTACCTAACTAAAATTAATATAAAGAATAAATTATAACTATTTTAAAAAATAAAATTATCAACTGTTTACATAATAAAATATTATTATAAATAATTTAAAGATTTTAAAAAAATTAATCTTATTATTTCTTATATATCTTGTTGAAATTTTCTTTAACTAACTAAAATTAATATAAAAAATAAAATTATCATCTATTTTTAAAATTAAATTTAAAAAATAAAATTATCAACTATTTAAATAGTTAAATATTATTGTAAAATTTAAGTACTTAAAAGCATTATGGTAATCCTATTATTCCTCTCTTTTCACTTTTATATATAGCATAGATATGTATAGCAATTATTTAATATTATTTAAGTATTTTATATTTTATTAGATATTATTTCACTTAATTTGTAAAAAATGTTTATAAATTATTTAAAATTTATAAAAATTTAGAATTAACTAATTAATTACATGTTGATTAAATGTTTATACACGTCTAATAAATAGTTGATACTTTTGGCAAATAATGTATAAGTTCATTATTTAAATTTTATAAAAATTCCATAATTTAATGAAGATATTTATTTTATAAAAAAAATCCCATAATTTAAATTTTCTAATCCAACACAAGGTAAAGGGAAAAAGAAAGGAAAATATAAGAAAATAACGCATCAATTTCTTTGCTTGACTTTTGAGTGATGGATAAAGACAATTGATTCTATGATAGATGTGGGGATTTTGTTATAGAGAAACTTTTCAGGCATAGGGATAAGAAGAACATGATTCTGAACATGCATATATTGAACACCAATCAAATTGCATCAATATGGTTGATTTGGTCATGCCCATGAAAAAAAAATGCATGAGCTATTACATAGGAGTCTCTTAAGAGACAATTTAATTAATTATTCTTTGGCCTGAACTTGGGGATTTGTAATAACAAGGCAGATATGTTTGGAAATCTCAATACAAGACATAGACATTGAAACTCAAAACTGATGTTTTTGTAATATCTTACAATGTAAGCACACTCGTGCCATCTTGGAAATATAACCTAATTAAAAGTAGGAAGCATGGGATCTCTGGTCAACACAACCCACTCTTTTTTATTCTAAGTATTATTCATATATTCTGAATTATTATATATAATCCATTTTCCTTTGAAGATCTTCACACTGTGTTTGGGATGTAAGAAAATCCTGAAATTATAAAAGTTTTACATATATCTAGATGCTTATAGTGCTTCCCCCTCTGCATGTTCTCCTAGTACTGAATTTATGCATACATGTTGGATTTGCTTAGAGATTGGTGAGTCTCTTCTTCTTATTAATAAACAGTTGTATGTCGACAGTGATTGTGAATAGGTC
This sequence comes from Manihot esculenta, assembly GCF_001659605.2. Classification (NCBI taxonomy): domain Eukaryota; kingdom Viridiplantae; phylum Streptophyta; class Magnoliopsida; order Malpighiales; family Euphorbiaceae; genus Manihot; species Manihot esculenta. Next base: position 4,861,212 of record NC_035168.2, on the reverse strand, counting down.
TATGGTTAAAAACAGGTCTATAATTAAAAATTGACTTGTAAATCTAAAATTTTAGTTAGAACAATAAAGAGAAGAGTTGCTCAAGTGCATCATACCATGTGGGGACAAATCTTGGGATTCAACCTTCAAACAATTAATAGACATTGCACATGCATCTATCCTTTTCTTTGCTTTAAGAAAAAGGAGAGAAATTGATTTTTTTTTTTTTTAAAAAAAAAAAGAAATTTCTGTAAGTAGAGTACACAAGTGAATCAGAATGATGGGCAAAGCCTTGAATTAAGGTGAAGCCATTTGTTTCCTATGGCCACAAATTGCAGAGAGAATAACAATTCTGAGGCTGATTGTCCCTTTAGCCCACATTGTCATAAACCCTAACTCTATACCCAAAAATCAACTGACAAAATTGGGTCCACAATTTAGGGGTATAAAATTATATATGTACTTTGTTTCTTCTGTTAAATCTTACACTAGAGATTTGCTTCTTTCACATGCAAACCTTTGGATATGATATATATCTCTTGCCATTACAATTCATCATTAGGTTTACTTCTTTTTTCTTAGACTTTGCTTCACCAATATTATAATTTACACTTCAATTTTTCCTTCAGTTAATAACTGGATTTTTTTTTTAAAAAAAAAAAAAAGGAAAAGAAAATCCCTGGAAAGTGGAGAAGTAGCAGTGGAAATTAGAATGGGGATTGAGACAATTTCTTGGGCTCAACCCTAAGGCCGAGGCCGACCAGCGTACGCACACCAATGGAAATGTTGGGTTACCTTGAAACTAGTTTGCTTCTTGCTTCCAACTGTCTCTGCTTCTGTCTCTCTATTATCTCTTCAATTTGCTTGGGATGGGAGCCAATCTCTCTATTCCCATTTCTTTTGCTTTCTTTTCTATTTTTCTTCATTATTGATATTTATTTAATTTTTAATGCAACCCTACAACAAATTAATAACATCAATATAACATAATATATGTGAAAATTTTATTATTTAATTTCTAAAAAAATTTATTAATTAATTTTTTTTTATTTTAAAAAACATATTAAAATATCTCTATATTTTAAAAATTTATTAATTGATCTTTCAATTATTTTTTAAAATTAAATATTATAAAAAAATGTAAAATATTTTTAGTATAAAAAATAATTAATAGATTTTTTAAAAATTTAAGAAATTAATTAATAAATTTTTTTAAATTATAAGAACTAAATAGTAAAATAATCAAAATTAACCAACTAATAAACTTTTAAAAATGTTTGAGATATTTTAGTGTATTTGATGAATTTTTTATATTTTAAAAACTAAATAATAATCTTTTATATAATGTTTAACTTTATGCATTATAACGTTGCTAATTTATAAATTAATTATGCACGATATTAAACATTATATATGATACATTGATATTATTATAATATAATATTTAATATTATGCATAATAATATTGTAAATTAGTATTAAATTAAAATATTACTATAAATTTTGCTTAATAACACTCATAAACTTAATATGACGGTAAGTGTATCTGAATAAGTAAATCTGAGAGATTTCAAGTTCTACTCCTAATTCTCGATTTCTGTTTCTGTTTTGCTTAATAGTGCAATAAATTAGTTATTATGAAATTATTATTAAAAACTTTTAAATTATTGATTTTTATATATCATAAATATTTGCTGATATTTCTTATAATTTTAACTAAAAAAATTACTATTAATTATTATGTTTTTTAATTTTAAAAATGTATTAAAGTATTTTTAATATTTTGAAAAGTCTACTAATGTATTTTTTTGTTAATTTTTTTATTAAATATTTTACTATTTAATTTTTATAATTTTAAAAAATTTATTAATTAATTTTTTAAATTTTAAAAAAATTAAAATTTACTAATTAACTTCAATATCAGAAATATTTTAAATTTTTTTTATAATACTTAACAATGAAAAATAATGGATAAATTAATTAATAAATTTTTTAAAATATTATAAATATTTTAATGTACTTTTTAAAATTAAAAAATTATTAAAATTAAAAAATTATTAAATGAGAATAGTAATTTATATATATATATATATATATAGAAAAAGCATAGGTATAGGTGAGAAGAAAAGCAGTTAATAATGAGGAGATGAAAAACATGAGGTGGTTATTATTAGGTATAATTATGTAATATAGTTAATAGGAGTAATGATGATGGATCTTTCTTTACGTAGTTAATTGTCTGTCTGTGTTTAAATAGGGAGGAGAAGGTGGTGGTGGTGGCGGCATTGGTGGTGGAGGACGAAAGCCTCATGCAACGCACGCCCACCGACACGGCACATGTCCTATGACTAGGAGAGGAGAGGTGCCCGTGGTGTGGTGGTGGTCTGTCGTTTTTGTCTGTGATTTTGCTAGAGTATCCAACTTTAATAGCAGTCAATGAAGGTAGGCAAATTATCCCATTTCAATCATTGATTTTATATATACAAATAATTAATAAAAACTAAATCTTGTAAAAGTTTTCTAAATTTATTAAAATTGACAGATATTTTATTTTAATATTTGAAATTCTAAAACTAATAAAAATCTTAATATATTTTATAATTATTCCTATATAATATATAGCTTATTCGTTTAATTACAAAAAAAAAAAAAAAAAAAAAAGCATAGGGTGAAACATTATAAAAGCAGAATCCACCAAAGTGTTCAAATATGGTAAGCAGGAAGAATGAAATTTGAGGATGCAAGGGCATTTTGGTCACTGCATTCTATAAAGAATTAATGAAGGCAAAATTATTTTAATAATAGTTTTTTTTTTCAAGGGAAATCGTAGAATTAAAAGAAAATAACGTAAAATTTATTAGATTTATTCATATATATTCACCATCCGAATACTAGTAAATATTATTTTAAAAGTGACGGATGAATAAAATTTTTATATATAAAAATTATTTATTTAAATATAATATATGTAAAATTTTAAATTATTAAATTTATCTAATTTTAATTTAAAATCTTATTATTTAAAAAAAGGTACTTTTAAATTCATTTTCTGAATCCTTTTACGTTCTAAAATTATACTTGAGTTGAGATAGATTTAGTTGATGATTTATTTTGTACATAGATTCTGAAAATTTTTAAAAAGAAAAATTATTAAATTTCATTATTTGATATCACCCCATTTAAGGAAAATATATTTGAAAATTTTTTGGTATATATATTATATTTTCTTTTTTAATTTTATAAATTTCAATTTGTATTTTAAAAATAATTTTTTTTAATAAATATAAAGAGAACCTACACTATTCTCTTATACCCTTTTATTTGTTTGACAAGGTTTTTCTACAATTTTTCTTTCTTCCGGTCTCTTGCTTTTCTCTGCGTACTACCACTGATCTCTCTCTCTCTCTCTCTCCACTCTCCACAATCTCAACTCTCTTCAGTCATCTTGTACTCTCTCTCTCTCTCTCTCTCTCTATAAAAGCAAATCCACCAAGCTCAACTATTCCTCTAGCACAACTTTAATTTTCAACCATGGCTGACCCTTACTCAAATTTCTTCACTGGTTGGTTCAAGTTCAGTAATAATCCTCTTTATCACCAATACCCATCTCTGAATCCAACCCCAGCAACTGCTGCTGCTCAAGTTTCTTATTCTCCTCACCACTTGTACACAAATCCATTTAACCAGACTCAGGCTCCTTATTATAACTATCAAAACCCACCTCCTTCTCCTCCTCTCAGAGAAGCCCTACCCCTTTTGAGGTTGAGTCCAGAAAGGGATGGTGAGAGATACCAAGTACAAGAAGATGATGATGAAGATCAAGAACAAATGAGTTTCATGGCTGTGGATGTGGACAAAATCAACAATAATAAGGCCAAAGTAGATCATGAGAGCTTTCTTTCTTCTAGTGCTGCTGCTGGTGGTGACAATGAAGATGATGATACTGTTACTGTTGCACTGCATATAGGCTTGCCAAGCCCTAGTGCTGCAGAGATGGCATCTGTGTTGTCTTCTTCCTCGGAGGCTACTGACAAAGATGGTGATGGTGATGATTCCGGGTTCCCTTTTAGCAGGCTTAATAAGGGTCAGTATTGGATCCCTACTCCTACCCAGATTCTGATTGGTCCTACTCAGTTCTCATGTCCTGTTTGCTGCAAAACTTTCAACAGATACAACAACATGCAGGTGAGTTTCTTTGCAATCCACTGGTCCTTGCTCTAATATCTCCTTTCTGGCCTTTTTTTCCCTACCTTAATTTAAAGGAAGAAAAAAGAAGCCCATGATTTTCTTTCCAGATTTTAATCTTTTAGTACTGCTTCCATATGCTTGGATTCAAAGAGGGAAAATTTAGATTTTAGATGACTCTATGGCCATCAATTTCTGTTCTCTTCCTGTTCTTTCTCAAAACCATTATTTATATATATATATATATATATATATATATATATATATATATATATATATATATATATTTTTGTTTCTAGTTTCTTGAAATATTTTCTTTTGCATGGTTATGGGATTTGGAGTTCCAATGAATCTTTCTGATCAAACTGAGACTGAGATCAGTACCTTTGCTTTATGTGATTGAACAACTCAGGCAATGTTCCTTATGCCTTTAGTACTTAGAAGTTTGTGCTCTCAACATTGACAGGTGCATAGAACTGAAAATTTTGCAGTTCTATCAGGACCTTAGATCATCTCATCACTTAAATAACAAAATTTCTACATGTGAATCCTTCAGACCACAACAAAGATTTAGCAGACATGGAAACCCCACCAGAAGGAAAATTTTTCTCTTTCTCTATCTATTGAATCTATAAAAATTGTACACAAGATCCAACTCATTGGTCTTTTTCTTCTTCCCCTCTTTAAATAAACTAGCTGGAAAAAGCTTCCTCTCTTCTCTACTATATAATTATGATGATCTCATGGGCATTAATATCCAAAAACTCAGCCAGTGATCCAGCAATTTGGGTAGTTTTCACCAAAGAAAATCCACTGAAACAGTTCTTTACAAAAAGAAAGTAAAGGCTTTGCTCTCTAATTCCAAAATCTAGAGTAAAGGGAACATGTTCCGTACTTTGATAAAATCATATGAAGCTTTATGCACAGAGAAAACAAAACACGATTCTTTCTTTAAACGCGGTTTTACAGAGGATTAAGATTTGAAATGCACCACTAAATCCTGCTTTTCTTATATGAGGTTGAAATTGCTTTGGTTTTAGTGTGTGATTAGATAGCACTTAATATATTTTTTGCTCTTTTGATTTTTGTTTTGTTGGGTTTTTCAAGTGATTGAATTGTTGTGCAGATGCATATGTGGGGGCATGGATCTCAGTACAGAAAAGGGCCTGAATCTCTAAGAGGAACTCAACCCACAGGAATGCTTAGGCTTCCTTGCTATTGCTGTGCACCAGGTTGCAGGAACAATATTGACCACCCTAGAGCTAGGCCATTGAAAGATTTTAGAACCCTTCAAACACATTACAGGAGAAAACATGGAATCAAGCCTTTCATGTGTAGGAAATGTGGTAAAGCTTTTGCAGTGAGGGGAGATTGGAGAACCCATGAGAAGAACTGTGGGAAGCTTTGGTATTGTATTTGTGGGTCTGATTTTAAACACAAGAGATCACTTAAAGATCACATTAAAGCTTTTGGAAATGGCCATGCGGCTTATGGAATTGATGGATTTGAAGAAGATGACGAACCAGCTTCTGAAGTAGAACAAGATAACGAATCCATGCAGTGAAGTGGAAGATCATCATTTTTAATTATCTTAATATATAATTTAATGAGCTTATTTGGTTTGAAGTAAAAGAACTGTATAAGCATCCACAATTACCGGGAAAGCCACTTTTTTTTTTTCTGCCTTTCTATGTTATTTCCCCTTTTTTTTTTCTTTTAGCGCTGTAGGATCCTATAAACAAATCCATCATCAGGTTAAGGTAAGTTCTGTAAATTCATTTTGTTTCCAACTTTTTTTTTGTTTGTTTTCTTTTCTTGTTAATTATTATTTTAAGATCTTGATGAATCTTTACTGTAGGTCAAATTTCAGCTCCTTGCAAAAGCATCAGAAAATTATGAAATCATTCTTAGCTTTATGTGAAAACCACTGATTACAATCAGCAACTGTACTGCACATGTTGAGACAGAACAGTAAGATCATATTTTATCATGAGATTAGAATTAAAAACTATAATATGAACAATAGTTTCACAAACAGTTAAGTATTATCATTGAATCAATACAATGGGACGATTGTATGATAAAATTTCTGAATACTAAAGACGTAAGAGAAGTTTACGTTTAGCAAGAACACCTCTTTTGGTCTTTAGCGATGATGATGATATATATATACACACATCTCTATTCATCATGCATGCATGATGAATTCAAAGGATATTCATATATGTGTAAATATAATTTTCTTTTTCCATGTGATTTATGCAAAAATTACATGAAAAGACAGAGATGAATGGATAATAGTTTAATAAAAGAGAGGTGAATAAGTAAGTTTGTATATTTTGTTGGAAATCTAGTTGAGATAGGCTTTTCATCCTGCAAATGCATCAGCTTTTTTAAGAGGTTGATATGATGTTCTTTTGCTTTGGTTAGTGGAGAGATGTGTCTATTGATGGATTGAACATATACCATTTAAGATTCACTATTGCTTGGAAATTTCAAAACAAATGATTAGCTTTATAAAGAGGGGAGAGAGAGAGAAACAAAGAAATTAAAGAAAGTGTAATTATTTAATTATAGTTTTTTTTCTTTAGTAATAAATTTTGAATTTAAATTTTAAATATAAAATACTCTTAAGATTAGAAAGGTGGGATGTATTTTTTTTTATTAGATTTATCTAGTGTAAATTTAAATTATTCGAGTCGACAATTATAAATATTGAATAATATATTAAAAAATAACGATTGATACGGCTAATAAGATTAAAATCTTAGAAATATAAATTGATATTCTGAAATTCAGAAAAAATAAGGTTTAGAGTGAGTTTGGTATGAGAGAAGGGTGCTCCTCTCCTTTTATTCTTTTTCTTCTATCTGCTAGTACGTTTAACGGTCTTGCAGCTACTGAGTCACATGTCTCTGTCACACAGATCTATATGTACGAAGCCAAACGACTATTTAATTTCCTTCTGACACGCATGTAAACAAGACTGCTAGGTGGCTAGACCTGTTGTCCCCTCTCCTGTTAAGTCTCATGGCCGAATTTGGAGTGGAGAGACTGAACCTCAAGGAAAGTTCAATCCGTTTAGTAAGACTGAGTCAAGACCGAATAGACTGAACCGGCCTACTTCTGAGATTTCGTAAATCTTGAATTAGTGCTGCCATTATGAACTCAGCCTCATATTAGGATGGTGAAATCCAGCGTTCATCATAAATTTTAATATTTGACAAGTTGGACTAATGATAATTGCATGCATTTGATGAAAACATAAATTAGAATTTCTGTTTTCTTTACTGTGTTGTTTCTTTATTTGAAAATATGGATCCTGTTGGCAGCTTTGTGTATGAATGTGTCTGAGAGAGAGAGAGCGGATGGGCAAAATCAGGCTAAAAACCGCAACAGTGTGGAGAGGAAGTTCCATTGGTTGGGCAAATTGGCAACAGAAACTGATACATTGAACAGTAGATGCAGGGTTGAACTGTAGATTGAAACGACATATCAATGCCTCAGTTTGACCATCTCTCTCTCTATTAATTCACCCTGCTATTAATAAATACACATATCTCTACATTGTTTCACAACATGCAATAATAATTACTGAGAGGAAAAAAAGAAAAAACAAATTTCCTTTTATGTGCAGTGATTGACTATCTTAAAGATTATGACATTACATATGCCTAGCAACTACAATGGTTTCTTCAATGACACTGTCTGTTGATGCCCATGTGGCCTTTTCTAATCCGACTATTCTTCAATGTTAATATGCAAATGCTGATTTCAATTAATGAGAATATTTTTTTATAAAATAAATATTTAAAAAATAATAATTCTTAATAAATGATATGCATATGTAGTTGCAAGAGTACGTGTACTTTATTTCAAGCTTTTGCTTAATTTTAAAAAATGAGATGATTATTAAGGAAAAAGGGTTTGGCATCTCTTTTAATAAAAGTTGGAGAATGGCATGCAATTACCAGAGAGACATCCTCAAATGTATTTCCTTGTCAACAGTCGATTGAACATAACCTATTCCATTGCTTAAAATCCCAAGAACCAATCTTTTTCAGTTTTGCTTTTTCCATTAAATATATCATAATTAATTTAGAATTTTGGTTCCATAATTCCTGTATACTATTGGCTAGCTTTACTTGAGAGAGATAGAGAGAATTTTTTTATTATTTTTTTCTCTATCCTTTGTATTCATGTTCTAATGTGAAGGGGACAGCCTTGTCTCCTTTGGCTCCATTCTCTAACATTTTATTAATTTATATATTGATGAACAATGTTGTCTGTCTGGACTTTTTATGTATTTTTTTTAATATATTGATGAATAATTTTTAATAGATTTAAACCGCAAGTTAATTTTAATTTTGATGGTAAGGATTGAATTTTAGGTTTTTCAAATGTTAGAGGCTCAATAATAGAATTTTAAGACTAAAAGGACTAAACCTTACATTTCATTAAAGTACAGGAATTAAACTGTAGTTTTTCCAAAGAAAATTCAAAAAGCATAGTAAACATCCATGCCAATTAATCGTAGTGGGTTGCAAAAGGTGAAGCATGTCACCATTATAAAAGCTCGAGAGACTACCATTTCAGTGAGAATATCTAAACTTTTTTTCTTTTTTCTGGTCATAGAATTCTTTAATTACCATTCCCTATTTAATGAACTCATCTTAAAGCCGAAAAAAAAATAATATTAAAGATCTGGAGTATAAATTCATAAGATTTCATATGAATTTTATTTTTATTTATCGTACGAGTTTATGTAAATCTGATTTAAATAAAAATTTATATATATGGATCAAGAGGGAGGAAGGAGAAATAAATGGAGGGTGGCCTGATTCTCAAAAGTATATGAGACAACTTTGTTTAGAGAGGACCCAATGAACCAAAGAAAAAGAGAAAAAAGGCAAAAATAATCTTGACCCATAATCACGTAACTTTGAAAAGGAAAGAATATATGTATATATATTAAATAAAAGAAAATAAAATGATCCAAAAATTCTTCTTTTGGACTATATCTAGAGTGAGTTTTTTTTTTTTTTTCTAAGGTATAATTATCCATGAATTATATGCTGCCTTTAATGATTATATCCATTTTTCTTCTGCTAAAGTTAGGCTGCTTTGGGGCCTGGAGATTCTCCAAGTTGTAGGTATTGGGTATTCTTTGTTGTTATAGGGAATATAGAAGAGAGAAACTTCATAGGGAAGATAGAGAGAGAGACAGGCATATGTAGGTTTTTCTCTCTGCTAAAGGTCAGTGAAAAAGTCATGTGTTGATGTTCATGCATGGCTATCAAATCAAATCAAATAGGTATAAACCAATCTTAATTTCAAACAAAAAGTTAAGGAACATATTTATGTAATCAAATTTTGTGCATATGTACTTGTAAAAAGATCTTATAATTTATGGAAATGATGAAAAAAAAAACACACCCATACAGCAATTCAAGGCAACACCCAAGTGCACCCATTATTTCGAACCAAATCTGGACGTGGCTATGGGCCGATTTGATTTGGACTGGTAAGTTATTTTATTTTTCAAATCGAATTAGAATCGATCTGATTTAAAATGATTTGAGATTATTTCAGTTTTTTAACTATTTCAGTCTGATTTTGGTTTGATTTTAAAACAATTTTGATTCTGAGTTTTTAATTAAGTCCAAATGATTTGAAAAAAATTTAAAAGTAAAAAATTCAAATAAAATATAAAAAAATAAATATAAATTTTAAATATTATTGAATATATATTTTATTAAGTATTTCAAGTCCAAAATATATCCATTCACATGATAAAAAATAAAATAATTTTACATATAATATAAAAATAAAATAATATTACATTTAAATATAAAAAGTATTTTTTACCAGTTAAAAATAAATTTTAATTTAATTATTTGATAATTTAATTTACTTATATATCAATTTTAAGTGGCATAATTTTATAAAATATTTTATTTAAAAAAATTTCAATCAGACCGAACTGTCTATTCTAATCAATTAGTTCTAATTCAATTTTGATTCAAATTTAAAAAAAAAGCCATAATCAGCCTCTTAATATAATATTTCAATCTGGTTGTAGAATCAAATCGATTCAGTCTTGAGTTTGACCAGTCTAATTTTAATTTGATTCACAATCCGAACTGAACAGTGATTATGTCTACCTAAATCTACATAGATAATTTCCCATTTATCTGGCAGAAATGTTTTTAATAAAAAAATTTCGTGAAACACTTAAGAAAATTAGTTAATATAAATTTTTTTAATTAAAAATTTAATTTAAAAAAAAAATCATTTTCAAAATCTTATTAATATTACTTAATTTTCTATATGTAAATTTATTAATATCATTTATTGATAATGATGTTATCAAATAATGAGAAATAAGTTTTTTTTTTAGAAAATATTTTTCACATATAAATTACTGTTTGTAAAACAGATTAGATTTATGTATTGGAGATTCCAATTCCCAAGCAATTCCAACTTTGCTGGTTTAAAAAGGTAAAAAGAAAAAGAATAATCATAATACCAAACTTTAAAAAATGCCCACATGTTGCATGCTTATTACCTTGAATTTGAATATCTTTTATTACTCATATTTATCATTATATATCAAAAAAATATAAAAAAAATACGATATTTTCATTATTATAATTATAATAAGAAGTATAAAAATTATAAAAATTTTAATTAAAAAAATTAAATTTTTTATTGTAAATAAAAGAATTAATAAAAAAATTAATTAATCTTGAAATTCTTTATGTTAAATAAGAAGGTTGCATATTCAATTTTCTTATTTTAAAGGTCATAAATTTATCACTCATAGATTTAATTTGATAGTAAGTGCATTTGAGTAAATACGAGAAATATTACTCTTTTCATCCTCAATTTCCAGTTAAAAAAAAAAAATTGTAGATTCAAACTATGACACCTAATTAAATGGTTCACTAAGATAACCTTAATTCTAATTATAATCATAACGAAATGTTTCAATCCCATAAAGGTGATTAGTGATATGACAAAAGTTAAATGCATAAGTGGTTTTCATAAATTTTGCATTAACTTTCAGCCTATCAAAATCTTATATATAAAAATATTTCCTACCTTTACCAAAAGAAGTTTTGGCTCTACATGATTTCGTGTGTAGAGATCATTGCCACACGAGTTCAGTTTGAAAATTGAATCGAATCGATTTTAAATGAAAATCAAATTAATTTAAAATCAATTTGATTTAATTTAATTATTTAGACATTTTAATAGATTTTTTTATTTTTTACACATTATTTTTAGTATTTAAAATTTAATTAAAATATTTTAATTTTAATTATAATCTAATTTTCTTATATTATTATAAATAATATAATATTATCACTAATCAATTTAATTTTATTAATTTTTTTATCAAATTAAAATAATCAAAATTTGTAAAAATAAAATTAAATAAAAAAATCAAAATTTAAAATTTAAAATTAATTTAATTAGATTGATTTTTTTAATTTAAATCGAAGAATTCTCATAAACTAATTAGGAATAGTCTGATTTTAAAAAAATTGAATAAAGAGTGAAATTTGAGTTTTTACGTCTATTTATTATATATTATTTACGTGTATATTGAAAAAGAAAGGATTGCCTATCAATTATTGCCTGGTAAAGCAAGGAAACTGCAATTTATTTAGTTATTTTGTTTATATAAGAGTGATGATTCAAATTTAAATAAAAAATATTAAAAATTAATTTTCTTTACAAATTTAAATTTTTAATTTTTTGAAGTTTAAGTGTGCTTCTATTTTTGCAAGTAATTTGTATATAAAGTGACATATGAAATGAACATATTTGGATAATGATTAATAAAACTTAATTTTGATATTATAAATTTGGATGGTTAATTAAATTTAAAATCAGTGGTATTTGATTTAAATCAAAACAATTAATCGAATTGAATTAATTTAAAATTTTAATTTTATTTTTTATTCAATTCAGTTCTCTCCCTTTTTTATTATTTTAATTCGGTTCAATTTTAATAAAAAAATTTAAAAAAATGAAACTGAATCAATTAGTTAATGATAATAATATATTATTTTTAATAATATAGTGAGATTAAACTATAATTAATATTGAAATATTTTAATTAAATTTTAAAATATTAAAAATAAAATATAAAAATAAAATTAAATAAAATTAATTTGATTCGGTTCGATTTTTATTTAAAATTTATTTAATTTAATTTTTATAAATATTAAAATTTTAACTTTTTATTTATTCAATTTAATTTAATTTTAAATGGAATTATAACAGGCAAAACTGCATCATTTTTAGATGAATTATTAATTTTGGTGGTCCATTTTTTAAATTAATCAAACTGTAGGGCCAATTTGAATATGATAGTTTTTACTTTTTAAGATGAACTTTATAGCTTTTTTGCACAATTAATCAAAGAAAATTTACTGAAAAATGTTGTTTTTTTTTTTTTTTTTCTTTTAAAAAAGCCAACTTTTACCAGCTTCCTAGAAGGATCCTCCTATCTATCCCCTTTTACTCAATGTATTCAAACTGCTCCCCTTTGAACTGAATTCTATGGAGTTCGTTTCATACTCTTTCTATTTTGATTTGAAAATGGTTTTTAAATATTTTTATTTTACTTTTAGTTTATTTTCAATTTTTAATTTTAAAAATTTAATAATTAAAAGAATAAACTTGATCGAAATAGAGTATTGTGTCTAATTTATTTATTTTTAAATATTAAAATCTGATGATAATCAAAAGCAGGCACCGATTATATTTTTTAAAAAATAAAATTAATTAATTAATTTAGAAATTTTCTTTTTATAAAATAAATCATGTAGGAAGGAATAATGCTAAATTTTATATAAATTTTTTTTTATTTTAGGGTAATTGCTAATAGGGCTTTAAAAGCATTAAAGTTAAAAAAACAAAAATTAATGTAATAGTATTCCGTCTAAATTAAAAAAATTAATCGAATTAAATTAATTTAAAATTTTAATTTAATTTTTTATTTATTTAAATTTAATTTATTTTTAATTTTAAAATTTTTAATTATTTCAATTCAGTTTAATTTTGATAAAAAATTAAAAAAATTAAATCAAATCGTAATAATATTTTTTTTTAATAATACAGAAATTAGATCATATTAAAATTAAATTATTCTAATTAAATTTTAAAATATTAAAAATAAAATATAAAAAATAAAAAATTTATTAAAAAATCAAATCGATCAAATCGAATTGAATCAAATTAAATTAGTTCAGTTTGATTTGATTTATAATTAAAATTAATTTAATTTAATTTTTATAAATATTAAAATTTTAATTTTTAATTTATTCATTAAATTTTATTTTAAATTAAATCGATCAAAGAAAGTTTCAAAATCACTCGAAAAGAAAAAATTTTTTGTGTAGATAATCCTTTCATCCCCTAAATTAAGGGATAAGGCACCAACAAATTTTTTAATAGCAGGAAAAAAAAAAAAGTGAAAAAGAAAAAAGCCCCTAAAGCTGTAATTAATTAGGGAAGGACCCTACAACTAACTTATTTTGTCCAGTTCACATGCCTATAAAGCCCCTATATGCAGCTACCAATAGGATCATAAATGGGCATATGCATCCCCAACAAAACAGAAACAAGAACAAGAAGAGAATAATTACTTACGATAAAAAAAAAAAAAAAAAATTGTATGTTGCTATAAAATTATAATTTTATATATTTTTTAATAAAATTATAATTATTATTAAAAAATTATATTTTTTAAAATTATTTATTTTTTCTTTAATTAAAAAAATATTTTCAAATAATTAAATTTTCTAAATGGTTTAAATGTTAAAAAGTAATTTATTATTTTATTAATTTTTTATTTTAAAATTTATAATTTAATTTACGTAATAATTATAATATTATAGTGGTAATATGTGATATTAAATTTTTTAATAATATTAAAAAATTATCATTATTTATTAACGGTATATATATATATATATTATTTTAATATAAATTAATTTTTTTTATTTTTATTTAATAATTATAAGTGATAATTGACGTATGATTAAATTATAATTGGTATCCATGTGTAAAAGATTAACTCATAATTATCAATCCCTAACATTTAAAAAAAAGCTTTTTAATCATTAATCTTAATTATAATACCTAAGATGTTGATCATGGATAGGGCTTTTCTTGGATTTTGAATGATTTTTCTTTTTTTTATGGTCTACATATTCCAGCAATCAAGCAAAGTAAAATGATGTGTTGGTTTCACCTTTTTCATCTTTTTTCTATAAAATAATTTTAGCCTGTATTATTGAAAATGTTTAATTATTTCATTTCTGATTTTTATTTAAATTAACTAGAAAATTTTAATTTAAGTTTAATTCAAGTAAAAATCAAATTTCCTGAATTAAATATCTTTATTTTTTATTTAACATCAAATTAAGAAGTTCTTTTTTACTTAATTTTATGCTAAATTTTTAATTAAAAATTAAAATTTTCAATTTCCTTTTCATGAGCTTTTCATTGGAAATGCTAACTCTCCCTCTCAAATTTTTTGGAATAAAAAAATTATTTTATATTATAATGTTATTTTTTTAATAAAATTTTATAATTTAATTTATAATAAAAAGACTCAAATAACTTTAATAAAATCAGTCTTTTATTCTACTAGTAAATTATAATTTAATTATTAATTTTTAATAAATCCTTTATTTTTTTATTTTTATTATTAAATATAAAATAACTAAAATCTAAAAAATATGAGCCATTTTGTTTGTAAAAAATATAAATATTTTTTTATTAATAAATATAATATTTAAAAATTAATTTATAAAAAATATTAAAAATATCATATAATTTTATTTATTTTTACTTCAAAATCTATAATTTAATTTAGATCAAAGTAATACTTTATATAGTATTATACTATTATCTCTAAAAATTATTAAAAAATATTTAATTTAATTTATATTTTTTTTATAATAAGAAAAGATTTATGTAGCAAGCAATTTCTCTTCCCAATAAAGCATAGACTCATGTAGATATTTTGGTTCCTTCATGTTATAAAATGATTCCAAACCCTAAAAAGGACTTTTCCAACAACAGGCATGAAAATTTGTATAAAGCAAGCAATAAAATAAGGTCAAAATTGTCTTTTCATAACTTTTCATCATCATCCACTTGAATTTCTCAATCTCTCTTTTCTTTTTTCAGCTTTTGAGTGAAGGTGTGTGTCTTTATATCTCCTTTTTCCCATACCCTTTTTCTCAAGTTTTTAACTTTGTGACATCCCATCAAAATCCTCTCTTTTATTTATGTGCAAAACATGACTCAATAAAAAAAACACAATTCTAAAATATATTATTATATATAATAAAAATTAAATATTTTTCATAATAATTTCCTAATAGCTGTCAAAATACTGATTTTTAAAATCTAAAATTTTGTAATCTTACTATTTATATCATTAATAATAGTTCATACTTTGGACTAAATATAAAAATTATTTTATGATTTCACTTATTTTAATTCTAAATTTAAAGTTTAACTTGTATTAAAATAGTACATATAATATCATATTATTAAAAAATAATAATAAATTTCTAACAGTGTCAAAAAATTACTAACATAATGTTAAATTAATATTTTATGATATGGTTTTTATATTAATATTTTTTTCATAACGTCTAAAATTTATTCGCATTTACTAACAACGTAATATCATATATTTTATTTTGTGTAAAATTAAATTATACACTCTGAAATAGAAAATCGATAAAATTAAATATTACTTTTTATGTTTTTTTTTTACCCATATGCTAATAAGCTTCTTTCAATCACAATCATAAGATAGAAATAAGTTTGGGAATGTAACCATCACAATTAATGTGACATTAATTCTTCATTCATAAATTCAAGATCCAGACTTTGATGCATCTCTTGCCTCATATGAGCAGTCAATTAGTAATGTAGCTTCTTTTTTTTTTTTTTGTTATTATTTTTTTTTCTTAAAGGAATAATAAAATTCCTTTTGTAGACAAAATCATCCTTCCCTAGATTTCAGTATGATTTTTAGATTGCCATCACATGGAATGTGGGATGACATTAATTCATGTGTGAAAATGACTTGTGACAATACAAAGAACAAATTCAATTCCCCTTCAACATGCTTCCTTATTAATAAATAAATTACACTAATTTATTTAAATTCCATTTATTTTATAAAAAATATTTTTTTAAAAAAAATATATTCTATATTTTTTGACATTTGAGACACTTAAAAAATTTAATCAACAGAAAATATTTTTCTAATCGAGAAAAAAATAAGTTATTTTCTATATTTTAATATCTTTATTAAGTTCTTTACATATAAATTTTTTAATAAATTTTATTTTTTAAATTAAATTAAATAATGAAAAATAAATTAACTCATTAAAAAATATTTTTTAAATACAAATTATTTTTTTAAAACAAATAAAATCATAGTCTAATCACAATAAGAGAGATGTGGGTAGTCTAAAATTCAAACTTTGTTGTGCATAATTTTCATAAAAATATAAATTACAATTAAAAGAAAACTATTTAAAAATCTCTACTCACCCCTTTGAATCACTCAACAATTTCTTTAATTTTACCATGATTTAAACCCTCAATTTCTTACACTATAAAACAACTTTTCATACTTTGACTATTATTTATTGAAAATATATTTAATTCATGTAATATAAAAAATTTTAATTTTAAAAAATAAATTATTTTTTTAATTTTAAAAAAATATATTTATTACTCTCTTCATATTGAAAATATTTTAGTAAGACTTGACAACTAAAAAGTACTTAATAGACTTTTTAAAATCTCAGCTACGTTTTAATTGACTTTTTAAAATTAAAAAACTAATTAATAAAATTTTTCATATCATACCGACTAAATAATTATTTTTTTAATATTTAGTCTTAATATTATAAAAAAAATTACTAATTAATATTTTAATTTTAAAAAATATATTAAAATGTATCTAAATTTTAAAAAAATTACTAATTAGTCGCTCCGTTTATTTTAATCATTAAATATTATAAAAAAATTTCAAATACGTTCAATCGAAAAAATTAATTAATAAATTTTTTTATAAAATTAAAAATTCAATTAATAAATTTTTGATAAAAATTAAATAGTAAAATAATTAACGATAATATATTTTTTAATAATTTAAAGCCATTATAACTAATGAATTTTTTTTATTATAAAAATTAAGTAATAAATTTTTCTATTTATTTTCTATCTTATATCGCTTTTATTTAAAAGAAATTTAATTGATGAAAATATTAAGGTATTAAATTTGAGATTTTATAAACCATTAATTTAAAACAATTTGATTTGTATAAAATGATGTAAGCCCAGTTGAGAAATGTAGTCCATAATTGAAAATATGGGCCTTAAATTTTCAAGAATTTGGTAAAATGACTTAAAACTTGTAAATGTAATGCTAAGTTTAATGAGGGATTTGCACCTTAAATTAATATCCCCATTTGATAGATTAAGCTTAATTTTAACATTCAAACAAAACAACCTTCCAATGATAATAATAATAATAATAATTATTATTATTATTTAAACGTGTCTCTATATTTTTCTTTTCAATTTAATTTCCCCTGCTTTCTCAAATGAGGAAGACTAAAATTCATTTTTATTATGGTCCTATTATTATTTTTTCATCTAAATATTAAAGTAAAATTAGTAGCTTTTTACTAGAATAAAAGATAAGTTAATATATTTTTTGTAATTTTAAAAATTAAAAATTATCCACGATTTTACTATAAAAATAAAATTTTATTAAATCAGAATTTCTTTGAATCTAAATACAAAGTTTAAGATTTTGTTTAATTTAAGATACTGGCAGCTTGAAGATTTGATGTCAGCGGTGCAACACTCCTTCTATCTGTAGTCTCGGTTTGGGTCATGCACCCTTTTGTCCTAGGGCTGCATTTGTATGGGCCTCGGCTCTTTTTTTTTAACAGGATCTCTTTTCTTCTAGATGACGGCCACTTTGTAAAAATTAGGTTTAAAAAGAATTTTTTTTTTTGAAATTTAGATTTTTAGTAATAAGGAAAAATTACCATCAGGGACAGGTCTCATATTAAAATAAGAATTTCCATTGATTATTTAGAGTAGATTTCTTTTTTTAAAAAATAGTTAAAACCCTAAATATGTCGTTTTAACTTAAGATTAATGAATTAGATTCTCTTTTAATTGGGAAAATTATTAAACTTGAGTGAAATTCATACTTGTATATTCAATTTTTAATAATTAATTATTATTAATTTAAAAATTAAAGCTTAATCCTTAATTATCCTTTGGGTTGAATAACATTTTATTATCTACTTTTTTTTTATAGATAAAATAGCATTTTATATCTTATTTTTTATTCTTCTTAGAAATTAAAAATAGTGTTATTTAAAGCAAAATTTTAGAGATTCAACTATATAATATTCTGATAATAGAATTATTATAAATTAAAAATTGAGTTGTATATTATGTTTAGAATAACAGTAAAAGTAAAAATAACAATACTTAATTGTGAATTTCATTAAATATCAAGGTCTTATTGTAAATTACATTTTATATTCTCTTACTTTTGTAAAAAAAAAAAAAATTTCTAGGCAATTAAGCATAAATTCCAGGGCCTATTGTCGAAATTATACAAAATCTCAAATAGGTTTAGCAAGGAACAAATTAGACACACAAATGAATTATTTTCCATTATGTATTTTTATTTTAGCTCTGTATATAATCAACATCAAAGAATGAATACAATGCAAACATCAGCCACTCACCACAAAATCAAGAAAATTAAAATTCCAAAGCAACAAAAGCCCAAATTACTGTTATATATATATATATAGAGAGAGAGAGAGATGATCAATTAATGCCTCAAGAGAGCAAACAGTGATAGAAGAAGAGAAGATGCGACAACGGCACCAGACATTGGTAGAGAGAAGCCGGCTCCGGTATCCATTGAAGGAGCTGGCGCAAGTGCAGTTTGCGCAGATACATTAGCAGCTGCCAGGAAAACGGAGGCGAAGCATGCAACCACAACGGCGGTAAAACTGGTGAATTGTGCCATTTCTAGTGAAGGGAGCACTTGAGATGTGTTGTGAAGAATTGCAGAGATTAATAGAATGAGAAGTGTAATTAAGATGCAGCGCACGAAGATGAAGATGGATCGTCGGCAAGGGGGATATATATAGGTGGATGTAGGAGTGGAGCCCACAAAATGAGCTGTGTAGAAAGCTGAGTGGTCCAATCCAGTGCGCGTAGCTTGAAAGGGTTGATGAGCAGCTGGTTCGATGTTGTGAAGGGCGGCCTATAGGATGTCGACACGTGGCAGTCATGGTTGTTGGCTTGGCTTTCCCATGTGTTTGTTGGGATGTTTCCTTTCCAGTACAGTCCAGAAGGGAAATGGAAGAACAGGTCAGGTCAGGCCGTTTTACATTATTTGTATTAAACGTTGTTAAGCAGCGACAAGATAGGGCTGGCGCACAGAGGAATCATTATTAATTCACATTGGCTCTCACCCTCCCAGAATTATTGTATGCCATTGCTGACGCTCTGTTTGGATTCGCAAGGGGGAAGAATGGAAAAAATCAATCTTTTAAAAAAACTTTCGTTGTATTTGAATTGATAGAAAATTTCTTTTAAAAAACAATTTCATTAAGTCATGTTATTGTAGTATCAAAAACTAAAAAACAATTTCAACAACTCTCAATAGTGATACAACACAAATTGAAGAAATTCTGCAGCAATCTTGAAAACAAGTTGAAGGTTTCAGGTGAGAAAATTTTGAAAGCCCTCTCTTTTATCTCAAGCTTTGTCGAACAATGCAAAATTAGAATAAAAATTGAAATCTCTGGAAGAGCTTCACAATGAATTTGGAGTTTGGAGTTATTGTTGCATCTGATCTTCAAAAGAATATGGAGCTTGAAGATCGATCCGAACTTCAAACGAGGTAGCATAAATTGTAAAATCTTAATTGGAAGAGCTTGAGACCCAATTTATCACAATAGGAGAGAAATTTCTTTTCATCCTACTCTTTAGACTCCAATTATACTCTACTTTTCACATACTCTGAAAATCTATCGATTTTCTAGTCCTAATCATCACAATTCTTCTCACATTCTTTCCTCTATATATTTTTTTAATTGAAAATTGGAGATTAAGAGAATAGAATCTTAGACATCTTAGATTTATTCAAATATATTTACCATCGAATTAAATTTATAAGTATCTGAAAAATATAATATTAAAAAAAGTACAAATGGATTGTATTCCAAAATGAAAAATTTTTAATTTGAATACTAAAATTTGAAGTTTTTCATTTATTAAATGAGATGTGAGGGTAGCATGTAATATATTATTTTAAAAATATTAAAATATAATTTTATAAAAATTCATTTAAATTATTCTCTATGAAAATAAATTATACTAAATAAAAGTAAAAAAACTCCTATTTATAAATTTACATTACTGTGAATGGAAAAATAATTAAATTTTATAATTAGGGTATGATATTTTGGTGTTGCTACGTTATAATTATTAAATTATTTAATAATTAAAAATTAAAAAAGTAATATATACAAACTCTCACATTAATTATAAAAATTAAATTATTCACTATTTGAAAGTTGAAAAGATAAATAAAATAAAAATAAAATTAAAAGAGTAAATTAACTTTTGTGTAATAGTAAAGAAAAAATACAAAAATTATATATTTGGTGTAAATTTAATTTGACTAAATTATATATAATTCTTACATAAAGTAAATAGTTTTTTTAAAATAAATAAATCAAACAATCAAACAAATATTTCATTCATTATAAAAAACTAATTATTCATTCCTATTATATTTAATACTACCTAATACTATGATCTTGTTGGTCAATATTATAATATAATTAGCTAAAAACTAAAAATAAATAATTTCTCAAAATTCACTCTATTAACATCTAAATTAATACACTAAAAACTAATTTACAAATTAGTGAATTAGATTTTTTTATTAATTATTATAAATTTCACTTATAGTACAAGGGTAGAAGTCTTAGTTAGTCAATGGCTATTTATTATTTTATGTTAAACCTAACATATAATTTAAATTTTTTACACGTAATAATTTAATATATATATTTTAAAAAAAATACAAAATTTAATTCAATGTAACTTAAATGGTAAGTAACTAAATGAAATTACTGATAGTGATTGTAATGGTTGTGATATTGACATATAATTATAAAGAGAATGAAAGGTTAGGTAGAAAATGGTCCAAATTGTAAGATTTAGTTTCATTTTCTTTGGTAATATTGGAAGTACACAACAATGGGAGATTTCTATAATGGTGAGTCCACCAAAATCATTATGCCCAAATAAAAATGTGGGTGTAATTAGGTGTGAGTATTCGATTGATTCAATTTAAAATCGAATTAAATCAAATAAAATAAAATTTAAAATTTTAATATTTATAAAAATCAAATCGAATTGATTTTACGGAAAAATCAAATTGAATACTCACCGTTATAAATGTGGGTGTAGTGTTTTGTCTAACAGCTTTCAAGTGGCTGTGATTAGCCTGAAATTCACAAATCATGACCTTATTTGTAATTTTTATAATTTACCTTAGTTTCATTTTAGTGATATTGTTTAAGAATGTTTTCTATAATTTACCTGTTAAAAAAAAAAGCATTAATTTTCATTTATAAGATTAAACAAAATTTCTCGCTTTATTAATAATAGAATATTCAAGCACACCAAAATACATTACAATGATAATCATACATCTCTAAAATAACAGAAACCAAATTTTTTTTTTTTTAAAAAAAAAAAAGAAAAAGCAAACCACATAACCCATTAATTTCCAAAACTCTACAATGAGTTTGTATTTCAGTGCAAGAAATTAAAGGGCAAAAAGAGAAACCAACACAGCAAAACATGTCAGAGCCACAGAAACTGGCAAAGCCGAAGCAACTCCGGTGTCCATCGCCGGCGTAGGAGCAATATCCTGTGCTATTGCTCCACCAGTGAACACTAATAATGCAAAGACCACCATTGCAATGTGAGGAAATGAAGCCCCAGACTGTGCCATTCTCTTTCTGAAGTTTCTGGTGATCTGCAAATTAGAGAATTAAGAAGAGAGAAAGGGGGAAACGAGATTGCTCTAATCTATAATGTTCGCACAGAGGTGACTGTGAAATTGTCAATTTATAGGCAGTCATATTTACATCAATCCAATATAAATAAAATCTAATTATTTTTCTTATAATTTATAGCTCATTAAATCTAAATACTAAGCTAAATTCAACTACTCAAGCCAAATTCAAAATCCGAGTATACGTGTTGCATGTAGAATACTGACACGTATGTTAGTTAACTTGGCATTAGTGAGTTGGAATGTGGAAGTAGCAACTTGGTAATCATATTTGGTTTTGGTATTCGGTTAATGACTCGCTTTCGCCAGCTTGACCCGTGTGGCGTAATTGATTAGATGATCTCTGGACGGATACAGACGCACGACTGACCATTTTTATTTATTTTGTTGCTTATCCTTTTTGTTGATATATTATTTTTACTAAAATATTTTCCATACTATACTAAAAACAAAATATTTGTAAAAAAAAATAAATTATAAAAATGTGCATTGAAGTCAAAATAAGAAATGAATATCCATATTAAAAAAAATTATATTTAATAATAAGATCCATATAAGAAAAAGATGGTAATTGATGGAATTTTCACAAGGAAATTAAGGTGGTATGTCAAAAAAGGAAAGGTGAGAGGTCTGCTTTAGTAGTTCTAATAATTAGTAACAAGAAGGTAAATTGCTTGCCATTGTAAAACAGCGACCAAACCAAAATGATATAAAACTATAACCACTCCTTGTATTATTATTTATTATTATTATTTTGTTCTTTTTGAAACTTTTTTGTAATATAAAATCAAATTAAATTATATAAATTAAAAATTAAAATTTTATTTATATTTAAAACTGAATCAAATTAAATTAAATAAATCAATTTAATTTAATTTAAAATTAATTTTTTATTTCTTTTCTTTCTCTCGATTTCTTTTTTTGTGATCAAAATTTTTAATAAAATAAATCTTAAAACTAAATTTATATTCAATATGAACTCAACTATAATTTCAGTCATACATTTTATATTAAATAAAGCAAGATTACAATTGAAAAAAGAAATTCAAAGAAATTAAAATTTAAAAATGGTAGAAGTTGAGAGACGAAGGTATGGTACTTCGACGCTGGAATGTGGTGTTGCAACGCAGGAGACAGGGCTGCGGCGCTTGAGTGAGGGGCTGCGGTGTTGGAGAGGAGCTGCATGGCAGCAACGCAAGAGACCAATTGTTGTACGCTGGAGGTTAGGCGCTAAGGTGCTGGAATGCGGGGCTGCAACGCTGGAGAGTGCGGCTGCGACGATGGAGAGTGAGGTTGCAGGCTTGCAACGGAAGATCTGCGTTACTGCACACTACAGGTGAGGTGTTGCGATGGTGATAGAGGTTTGGCGACATTGCGGGATTGGAGCAGTCGTGCTATGTGCTGCAACTATAAATCGATTAGATTGAAAAATTTTAAAATTTAAAATTGAATTCAACCATTTTATTATATATATCAAATCGAATTATTAAATTAAATCAGATTGATTAATTTTTTTAATCTGAATTAAACAGTGCTCACTCCAAATTATAACTTACTAATTTGAATTTGAATTTTTTAATATTTTTTATAATTAAGACAAATGTTTGATATAAGTTTTTTCTTCTGATTTTTTTAAAATTTTTTTTATTTATGATGTTTTGATATCTTAAGCTCAATGAAAGAACTTCAAATAGACTTTGATTGATTGATTCAAGTTGAATCTTTTTGCACCATAAATCTCTTGCAAATTCCTCCCCACCATTCAAAATTAGCAACCTTTGAATAACTCAAATCAACCCTTTTTTTATAATATTCTAAATTTAGCCATAAAATGATCTTTTATAAATTCCCATTACCATTTCTTCTTCATACCTAAAAAAAAAAATATTATTTTATTTTTTAAATTTCAAAATTTTTTAAAAAATAAAATAAATAAAACTTTCCTTCATCTCCAAGGCACGCCTAGGCCTCCATTTTCATCATGGACATGAAGAAGATCTCCTTTGCTGTCCTCCTTGTTGCTATCTCCATGACCGCAGCCTTGACAGCACACGCCGAGAGCCCTACACCAACCCCCGCTGAGGGCCCTACAGCAACCGCCGCTGAGGGCCCTTCAGGTTCCGCTTCTGCTCCATCCCCGGCCAGCGGAGCTGCTGATATCTACCCAGTTATCGGATCTTTGATCGGAGCTTCCCTTTTGTCTTTCTTTGCCTTTTATATGCAATAAGCTGACTAACAGTGAAGGAGATGACAGGATAATCGTATATACATATATGTACATATTAATTATTGTATTGTATTTGTAAGATAGAAATGAATGTGGAAATTGAAAGAGAATAACAGTTGATGATTATGTATCTGTCTGACTGCTGGGAAAATTTTCAGTTTCTTCCAGAAT